>NC_039320.1:5262688-5566000 GCF_900246225.1 Astatotilapia calliptera
TCCCTCCCTGACACTTTACACATTACAGCCACAAACATGATTCAATGTTATTGGAATTCCACGTGAAAGACCAACACAAAGTGGTGAACACGTGAGAAGTGGAACGAAAATCATGCATGATTCCAAACATTATTTACAAATAAATAACTGCAAAGTGGGGTGTGCGTAATTATTCTGTCATGGAAAAACACACTGCCATCAACTTCTGTTTTGTTTTTGTCAAAATCACTGTAATATAATCACTGTACCTTTATATACATGTGACTTGTATTAATGCTGCTGCCCTCTTGTGGCTAAAGTGTAATTATGTTATTGTTATTAGGGAGGATTTGAGAGTAACATGTCAAATGAGTCAGCACTTTGGCTTTAGCTTAAGAAATCCTCATTTTTATGTCATCAGTTATAGTTGCATGTATTCATTATCATAATTTAACCTTTAAAATTGATGTCTTAAATTTATTTTGAGTAAATTAGCAATTTTATGGTATTTACAGTGGGGCAAAAAAGTATTTAGTCAGCCACCGATTGTGCAAGTTCCCCCACTTAAAATGATGACAGAGGTCAGTAATTTGCACCAGAGGTACACTTCAACTGTGAGAGACAGAATGTGAAAAAAAAATCCATGAATTCACATGGTAGGATTTGTAAAGAATTTATTCGTAAATCAGGGTGGAAAATAAGTATTTGGTCAATAACAAAAATACAACTCAATACTTTGTAACATAACCTTTGTTGGCAATAACAGAGGTCAAACGTTTACTATAGGTCTTACTATAGAATCATGAAGAACCTTGCCTACTTGTGTCTTGCTTTGCAGTGTAATTATATTGTCTTCAACATTCCAGCGGATGGGTTCAAGCTACAAACCTATCACTCTTCATCTCTGCTTCCTCCTGCATCCTCTTTGTCTGTTCTTCCTCCTGCATCCTCCTCTTCATCTCTGCTTCCTCCTGCATCCTCCTCTTCGTCTGTTCTTCCTCCTGCATCCTCCACTTCATCTCTGCTTCCTCCTACATCCTCCTCTTCATCTCTGCTTGCTACTGCATCCTCCTCTTCATCTCTGCTTCCTTCTGCATCCTCCTGCATCTCCCTCAATTTCTACGGCGTACACCTCGGATGTCCCAACCAAAAAAAGGACAAGGAAAGGTTAGACGTTATGTTATTGTAAATGTACGAAACACATGACAGGTTCGTTAAGTTTGATAAGATTTCTTTTTTCATTTTGTTTCATTCTTTCATTTTCTCCAGTTTTACAGACCTCATGTAAATATTTCCTTTGTTATTTTTCAGAATGCTGAAAACACCGTACACAGAAGATTTTCAAATATGAAGAGATAGTAGACAGGAGAGTTGTAAATGTAAGTAATTTAGCCTGCTGCTGTGCAGATTTGTTTGCATCTTTGGACTTCCCGGATTTGAACTGTGCCTGACTGACTATCCATTAGCTTTTGTATTTGATGAATCTTCACTAATTCAGCCACTGAGTCTGGATTTCGCTCCAAATAGGACATTAAATAGGAACATACCACCTGATACGACCTGGTCGTGCTGCCTTCCTGATGTTTACGTTCTTTAAAGTCCTCCTGACATCATGCTCAGAAGGAGTGATTGATGTGGAGGTGCTCCTTCCCATTCAGTAACATCTGCTTCAGTTAGTTTTGCTTGTGAGCCACAATGTAAGCAGTGTTGCTTTGCTGACATGCACTCGATGCTGGCAGTACAAGCATTGTAGTGGTTCTTATGTTTTTCTAAACTAATTGTATAATATATTGAGCCATTCAATAGTACACAAATGTTTGTAGGCTCCTTTTTGTATGCAACTTGCATGTCTTTCTTAACTAAATGTTTGTTTAAATCGTGTTTTTCAGGAAAAAGAAGAAGTTAAAGTCAAGTGGAAGCCCTGCTCAACATGGTATGTAGTAACAGCTTTGTTACTACAAAACTCTCCCCCTCTCCCTCACCACCATCTGTAAACACACATGTCTCAGTAATGCAGTTCATGCATGTTACTAACTAAACTTCTTCCCTGGAGTTTCTGTGCTCTCTCATCCAGCAGGTTCTGAAGGATCGTGGCTGCTGCTGTGGTCCTGCTTGACGTCTGCTTCATATATTATTACTCTCTGACTTGATTTGATTCATTTATATTACAATGAAGGTGTATAAAGCATGACATGAATATAGAAGATATTTCATCCTAAAAAATTGTCATATGTCACAACCTAAATGATCCTATTTTGTGTGTGTGGTTGTTGTTTGTTGTGTTTTTCTCCTGACAGTGGCAAAGTGTGGGATGACACATGGGAACCTGCGCAGTTTTACACACAGTAAACCAGGCACCACAGGTGGCAGAGATCGCACAGTTCACAGTTTGTAGTTCAGCATAAAAGTTCAAAATAAGATATTTACTGTACAATTCTAACCAGTGTCAGTCTCTGTTTCACTCTCTAACTGTGGCTTAAGTACATAAAACACTCGTGAATCTGATCCATCAATAATATCTTCCCAGCACTCGATATCTCATAGTTTTACATATCAGTCAACATTATTGTCTACATGCTCATAAATATAGAAGTGACTTGGCTATTGTAACATATTGCAAGTTAAAGCAATACTGCACTGCACGTAAAGTAAGTAACATCTTGTATGAGGTGATTAGGGTCAGCAGTGCTGTGTATCACAGGCATGGGCAGGAAGAAAAAAAAAAACGTTCATGCTGAGCCACAGCTGTAAAGCTGCTGGTCAGGATGTCGGTTTGGATATGTGGTGAGAGTGAAACATGAAGATGAAACCAGGAGATGTCCTTACTGGATCATCAGAGCTGAACAGGTGATGGAGAAACAGGTTTACCTTTTAGGTGACATGAATGTGTTAAAGGGAAGTTATGAACTGTTTCTGAGAGACAAATAATACCAGGATCCTTTTTTATGTAGCTGACAGCTGGTAACTGTGCAGGGGCGGGTCTAGCAAAGTGTTGCCAGGGGTCCATGTAGGGCATTAACAGGGAAGGGGGACAAAAATAAATACTTTTCTTTCTTATTCTCATTTAAAATGTCTCGCTTTTAACAAATAATTATCTGAATCTTACAACCAAAGTTTTTATCTGAAGTAAAATGTATAGAAATCACACGTATACCAACAAGACTGTACATCACTGTCACAACAGCGTTTGTTTTCATTCAAAGGCTGTATGGCTTTAATACCTGGGGGGCCGGTCTCTAGTCAAAATGCCCGGGCCGAGTTTTTGTCCCAGTCCAGCCCTGGCCAACAGGGAAACAAACGCTGACACTGCGGTGCAAGTCTCGGACGACAGTACACCTAAAGCTGGGCAGACACTGCAATTTTCAAACTGCACGATTGGCTCGCAGGGGTTAGAAGTTTGTAGGTCACGATGCAGGTCTCACACTATACCGCCCGATGCTCTGATGCGACCCAAGTGCTCACACTGTGCCGCCATAAAATGAAGGTTATAACAGAAAATCTGTCGCTCGCTCTCCCTCTCTGTCTTTCACTCACACAGACACGCACACCACCACCATCAACTTTGCTAAATTGCTAACTAGAGCAGATACTGAAGGATGTTACTCTCAGTGTTGTTGGTGCTTTTCAGGAGGACGCTGCTAATAAAATTACACAATCACACAGTGATTTACAAAATACCACAGTTTTTGTCTTTGTCTGTATCATTTTTTTTGTTGTATTTATCTGCGACACCTTAAAGGCCGTGAAAATATTGTCTGACATTAAACTGGACCGTGGTGCAAAAAAGGTTTGAGACCGCTGCTGTACAGCACAGAATGAGTTTGTCGAATTTATATAAATCTTCGAACACAATAGTGCCCTGCAGACTGTTCACAAAGCTCAGGGATCTGGGACTTAACAGCCGTCTGTGTGCATGGGTGTTGGACTTCCTCACTGGCAGAACTCAGGTGGTGAGGGTGGGCAGGTGCTTCTCCAACAGCATCATCATCAACACAGGAGCACCTCAGGGATGTGTCCTCTCGCTACTGCTCTACTCCCTCTACACTTCAGACTGTGTGGCCACCCATGGCTCCAACACCATTGTGAAGTTTGCTGACGACACAGTGGTGTTGGGTGCCATCTCCAACAACGATGAGGCGGCCTACATGGATGAAGTGAAGAATCTGGCATCATGGTGCCAGGACAACCACCTCCAGCTGAACGTCGGCAAGACCAAGGAGCTGGTGGTGGACTTCAGAAGGGGTCAGCACAGAGACTACAAGCCCATTATCATCAATGGAGCTCCAGTGGAGAGGGTGCAGTCCTTCAAGTATCTTGGTGTCCACATCTCCTCAGACCTGACATGGGCTGCCCACATTCAGGTCCAGACCATAAAGGCTAGGCAGCGCCTGTATCACCTACGACAACTGAGGAAGTTCAGGGTCTCTCCAAAGATCCTCAGGATTTTCTATACAGGTGCTGTGGAGAGCATCCTCACACAGAACATGACATCGTGGTTCGGGAACAGCTGTGTGAAGGACCAAAAAGCTCTCCAGAGAGTGATCCGTACAGCAGAACGCTGCTGCAGGATTGCTCTCCCCCCGCTTCAGGACACCTACACCAGGAGATGCCGGACTAGAGCAGCACAGATACTGAAGGACCCATCCCATCCTGGCAACAAACTGTTCCAACTTCTGCAATCTGGTAGAAGGTTCCGCATCATCCGGGCAAGGACAGAGAGACTCAAGAGGAGCTTCTATCCCCAAGCCATCCGTGCCCTAAACACACACACCCGCCCTCTCACATCATCTATAATTGACTGAGACAGGACTCTCTTCCAGACACTCTAAACCAAGGCACAATGTACATTCCAAATTCCTTTAATTTTAAATATGTTTATATTGTCAATCCTGTAAAATAGTCAGATGTCTATTCATATTAATGTACAGAATTCACCTGCTTGCTGCTACTACTGCACATTCCCACAGTGTATATACTATATATATATATATATATATATATATATATATATATATATATATATATATATATATATATATATATATATATATATATATATATATATATATAATGTTCTATGTTCTTCCTCTACACCCCCCCCCCCCCCCCAAATTTTTGCACATGTCGAGGAGCGTGTCAGGCTACATTTCACTGTTTGTTATACTTGTATAACTATGCATGTGACAAATAAAGAACCTTGAACCTTGAACCTAATGAAAAACATTGATCAGGCAGCTGTGATTGAGCAGCAGTGTAAATCCAACTATTTTCACGTTTGTTGTGGTCGTGATAATTTTGTGATGCCACATCGAAAAGGCTCAGATGAGCTTTCCAAAGTTCTACAAGTTGTGCCTCCATCGCTTGTGTCCAGATCACAGGCTGCACAGCCGCGCTGCTCCGTCTTTTTCACCAACGTTTACGTGTTTGCGCGTCAGCAGTGTGAGCGGCTGCGGTGACACCCTGACGAGCGAGCAATGTTTGTTTCCCTCAGAGAAAGAAAAATAGGCTGCAAAAGTACAGGGAGGAATGGGAAAAGGGAAACACCTGGCTGGGAAAGGTCACCATAACACCTATAAAGCGCACTGCACTGTGTGCCGGCGCACTTTTTCCATAGGCATGCTTCTAATGGTGGGCACATGAAGAACATGAGGGGTGTGAAAGCTCGGAGAACCCTTAACCAATTTCTTGTCCACCAGGCCACAGCAGAAGCAGATATGGGATGTAAACACTGGTTTGTTTTTTAAACCCTCTGGTTAAGGTTAATATGGGCATGTGCAGTGAATATCAGCGCTATGTGGCCAGAAGTGTGATAATATAATTTATTTTGTGTAATAAACAACTGCAAGGATAGATGATTACAACAAATAGAAGACTAATACATAAAAGTAATACATAGATGAATAATGATGATGAGTTATGATGCGTAATCATGGGAACAAGCGGGTTTACAAACAGGAGCAGCTGATTAGCTTTAGAAAAGCTGAAATAATACCTCAACTGAAGCCAATTGTACTAAATGCACTAAATGTGCACAGTTACAAGAATATTTTTGTTCTATTGCTTTCTATTAATTTATATAATATTAAGTTAAGCAGGACAGAGTTCTTTTAAAGAAAGATTTACTTTTATTCTCAAAAGTTAACCATGACAGGCTTCTGTTTAAGAAAGAGACCTGTTTTACTGTGTTAATGTTGTCATTTTGAGCTAAAAATAAATGGCCAAATGATCATTTGTTTCCCATATGGTCATATCACAAAGAATACGCATCTGCTTAAATCAAATTCAAGTCAAATGGTTAAAAAAAATAATTTCACACACAAAAAAAAGAGCTAAAAAATTCACCACACTGGGAAGGGTGAAGACAACTGGGTTGCCCGGCCCTGGCCACGAGGTGTCCCTTATTTATTTCTCAGGGAGTTGGCAACCCTATGTTTACATGATCGAAATAACTTGAACACAAACACAAACAAACAAAGAGGAAGACCGAACCGGAAGGAAAAAACGACAAGTCCCAGCATCCTCTGTGTTTAGGGAGCAGTAGTGAAAGTGAAAGTATTGAGCCTCCGTTGAGAGGAGAAGGAGGAGAAAGGTGGAGCTGAGGCAGGTGAGCAAAGGCGTAGATTTTGCATGGACGGGAGGGACGTGTCTCCACCAATAATATGATCTCTTCGAGAAAAGAAAAACAAACCCGATAGAAAGAAAGAAAAAAACAATCTGTCAACGTCTCGTTCACCCAGCGGTGCAGAAAGAGTTAAATTACGCAAATTACATATAAAAACGTGGAAGGGTACCTTAGGCGTCAGCATGAGAAGTTAAGGGACGTGACAAATCGTCATTATTTTACGCGTCAGGAGTGAGAACGGGTTGCTTCAGTTCACCTCAACATAAACTCATCATATTCTGTGATGTGATTTACTCCGAGGTGTTTGACGAGGTCAGTGGTGTTGCCACAACACCTCACTGTCTTGCCACATATATCACAAACCGCGTCTGGGCTGTTTGTGGAGGTAAAACGCGTCCACACAGGACTCTGTTTGCGCTCAGCCATTGTTGTGAGTGTGCACGCCAGGGGCTGCGACACATTTATACAGCCGTATTTCGCATATGACTATGAAAGGCATAAGAGGAAGTAGTTCCTTCCAAATTAGACGATCCGAATGGTATAGTTTCTTTCCACTGTATTCATTTTAATGGAAAAACTACAAATTTACCCCAAAGTACTAAAATATCGATATTATAATATGAGAATCGATTCTAGAACATAAATTGCTGGTATCGGAAGAATCGATATTTCAGTATCGATCCGCACACCACTACTGTTTAGTTTTAGCAGCGGCAAGCCTGCGCTGCTGGGGCCTGCAAGGAGGAGAGGTGGGTGGCAGCAAAAAGGAAGTACCTGGTAGAATAGCACATGTAGGCAGGTATACTTCTCCTTTTTTATCAAGAAGCAAAGACAAAAAGGGGAACAAAAGAAACAGGGCAGGGTTCGGTGGTTGAATCATCCGTCCCCACCAACGCCAAAACCAAATCTACGCCTTTGCAGGTGAGTGTTAACATGAATATGTTTCTTCTTATGACCTAAAATAATTCCACGCTGTTCGTGTCTGTGGGTGAAATGTGAGGCCGGTCGGCTCCTCTGAGCGCTGGTTTCCTGTAAGTAGAGAGGAAGTGAGTTTAGCTGAGCCTCCGTTTAGTGTGAGAGAGCAGGAGGAGAGTGAGAGCTGTGCTGAGGCAGGGTGAGTGTTAACACCGCTCTGACATTACTGTGTCTCTGTGGCGGGAACAACAGGCTCCGTCAGTGGAGGCAAAAATAATCAGACTTTGGTTTTTCAAAGGAAACAACTTTATGTCGGAAGTTCCCGCACGCTCATTGGATAACGATGTGTCAATCTCGAGCTATTAGCCAATGAGCGTGCGGATTCACAGAAAGACCCGCCTTTATCACGGGACTTTAAAAACTACAATGGCGACAGAAACTCCGTGAGTGAAGTTCAGGGTGACGTTATGAAACTGTGACGTTTGAGCCACTTCCTGTTCTCAGTCCCAGCGTCCTGATCACCGAGGTTTCTGTTGCTCTGATATCTGATATTGATTATATTGGTAAACAGGCTGTAACCTCTGGCTGTATCTTGGTCATATTACCCAGCAAAACCCAGTATGCAGGTTCATCTGTAACAGTCATTGTGCCACAGATCAACACTGTTGCTTCTACATTAAACAGAAGACGCAGCGACATGGCTTGCAGGTCTCTGCGACTCCGGCCATACAGGTGCAGCGGGCGGCTTCAACCTTCCCTGTGATGCTCACAGTGACCCATGGCTGCAATGCTGGTTCATTCAGTCTTAGAGTGCAGCACCTGAAACACACACAGACAAAGTTCATTTAAAGACAGAACTATGAAACAAGGCCGACACAAATGTGTTTTATCTACTTTATCATAAATGTAACAGAGTGTTTAGAAAGTTAGCACATACATGTCATTTTTCATTTCTTTATGTGTCCCATCTATAGAACGCTGCATGTTATAGTGTAAATCTGCCTGTTCTCTGTCAGAAACCTGCCTGCAGAAAATGACCTAAAGCATGTAATGCAAGGATGTCATCACTTTAGAGATGGAGAAAGCATAAAGTGACAATTATGAATCACTTAATATGATAAGGAGATTCTGCAGGTCATTAATCAAAGTATAAAACTAAAATAAAATGTATTTTTAGTGACACAAGATACAAATATGGAAGCAAGATGTATAATTAGGATTATTTATAATAAATATGAATAAATTAGTGCAATTTCTTTAACCATAGAGAATAACTAAATCCTTCAGGACAATGTCTCATCAATGCACTGAACTCACTATGTTATCCGTCTAACAGCCTCCACATGTTCTCACTGTAATTTCCCCTCATGAATGAATTTTATGCTGCACTAATGTGAATGTTTGCAGGGAAATAAAACGCATTTCACACGCAGTACTCGAGCTGACTTACCTTTGTTTGAATGACGACTTGTACGCGCTGACTCCACAGACAAGGTACGAAAATATGTCAGGCTACGTCAGTAGCGCTTGGTCTTCAGGGTTTCTACTCCACGGCCGTATTTCATACGGGTCCACATTTCCAATGCACGCTATTTTCTGCAAGTACCGCTGCTTCGCCTCTGGACGCAATCGGTCTCTATACAGTCCTTTCTCTTTTGAGAGGCTCTTAAGCATCTTTCTTGTAGTCGTCGTTCCAACACAGTGTGTTTGTTTTGATTCGTAGACCCCGAAAATGGCGCTGCGCTCCCACAATGCATTGCGGCGTGACGTCAACTCCAAAGCCCTATTAAGATCACTAATAAAAAGTCCTCTCTCAGTGTACTTTCAAACAAAAGGCAAATAACCCACATAAAAGATATAAATACTGAAACACTGATCCAACATTATTCTTGATTGACGGATCATTTGATTTTACACTTTTACCTGAATGTGGCTCCTTTTTTTGGAAAAAACTTCCTTATATCCATTATGAACCTGGCTGTCTCTCTCTACACACACACACACACACACACACACACACACACACACACACACCAGGAGTTATAAGGTTAATGGGCATCCAAATCCAAGATGGCGCCGCGTATGGATGCCCTGGTGCTTCAGTGCGTTACTTCTGTTTTGTTTTTGTGCGTAACTTCTGTGTCTGGGCACTCCTCTGGATATTCTTACACCAGAGAAGAGCTTCTTAACTACAGGACTACAACGCCTGTGGATTTACTTCCAATATTTGTCGCATCTGCGGCAGATTTACTGCAGACTCTGATCAGGAAAGTGAGACGCCGAAAGAGAGGAAAGCGAGCCGGCGCACTCGTGCGTCTGAGGAGACGCGGACTGAGAACGGCTCTTCCTGGGATCTTCCTTTCTAATGTACGCTCACTCAGGAATAAGATCGATGAACTGGCCCTGATGAGAAGCATGAACAGAGACTTTGCCTCCTCCTGTGTCTTATGTTTTACGGAGTCGTGGCTCAGTGAGGACATCCTGGACTGCGCGCTCAAGCTGGAGGGCTTTCATCTGCTGCGCGTGGACCGGCAGGCCGCTCTCTCTGGTAAGACCAAAGGTGGAGGTGTCTGCTTCTACATTAATAGTGGCTGGTGCACAGATGTGACAGTGATTGCTCAGCACTGCTCTTCCTCTCTGGAATACCTTTTTATTCACTGCAAACCGTTTTATTCTCCGCGGGAGTTTGCTTCATTCATCCTGGCCGCTGTTTACATCCCGCCAGATGCAGATGCGCAGGCAGCTCAGTGCGCACTCGCAGAGCAGATTCTCCACATGGAGCGGACATTCCCGGACTCTCTCATCATTGCTCTTGGGGACTTTAACAAAGCCAATCTGAGCCATGAGCTTCCCAAATACAAGCAGTATATTAAATGCCCGACCAGAGAGGAGAGGACATTAGACCACTGTTACAGCACGATCAGCGGGGCCTATCGTGCGGTGCCCCGCGCTTCACTCGGACTTTCTGACCACGTCATGATCCAGGGAAGTTCTTCTGAAGCTGGGGAGGCTGGCGTTTGAACATCTTGTTACGAGTTCAAATATTGGGGATGGAGACAAGAGAAAAACCACAATAACAACACTGGTCCGGTCGGGTTGAGTCAAACGATGATTTTAATGATCACACGCGTGGGAGATGGACACTGTATGCAGACAGCCTCAGATCTCAAAATGGTGGAGCATTGATCAAACTCTTATAGCCTCTGGTGCCTCCACCTTATCATAAAAGCCTAAACATTCACATGCTTTCTCTCACACAGCGCCTAAGCTACGACCTTGGCTCCCTGTTTATCTGCTCCTGCTGAGATGGGGCAGAAAACTCCAGTATGTTCTGTTCTCTTCTAATCAGACAAATAAGGCGATGACTTTCTGCAAACAGTATTTCTTATAACTCAGCAGTATAATGCATCATAAAACAATATCATTCATTCACAATAAATCAGCAGTCTAATGTAATGCAAATCAGTTTAACAAATGCAATAGTTATCACCTCCTTCTAATTCAGGAGAATAATGCAAACTAAAACTACATAATAATTCACAATCTTTAATTAGGGGTATAACATGGCATAAAATAATATTATATTCCAACAAGGCCTAAAATGTCACTGTGTGCGCGTGTGTGTGTTTTATGTATATGGATTTTTTAAATTATTACTCATGATATGGCTGGTAAGGACATGAGGAGGAAACAGTAGGAGCTGTGTGAGGCTACTAAAGGCAGTGGATCCCTCAGCAGCTGGATTACAAAGAACACAGGTAACATTAACACATGTACCAGTTGTTGGAGAGGTATTCCAGTATAAAAGTAATAATACGCACAACTGGAATGTTTTGCTTCTATAACATTTTTCTGTCATCATTTTATTATAGATTAAGTGTAAGAGTTGTTAGGTGTGGATAATTAAATAATAGTTTATTGCAATAGCAAGTTGTGCCTTGTTATCAGATGGACAGCAAGTGGAGAGTGATAGATGAGATGAGGAGATGAAGGAGGAAGAGAAGCAAAGACTGATTCACAGACAGAGCCGAGTTTATTTCTCACAGTTTTTTGTTGCCTTATGGTTCCAAGCGCTGTCACCTATCTTTGCTTTTTGTTATTATTTCATAAAACTTGTTTAATCAGCTACCATCTCTCCTTGGACTTTTTAATGTCTACATTCTCAGATCAGCACAGCCCTGCCCTCCAGCACTATCAGCAGCAGAAACCCTCAACGACATCATTGCACCCATCTGGTAAAACAGGCTACATTTGCTTTGCCTTGTTGCCCATATTAGATTCTTGATGAAATTAGTATAATAATGAACAAGATTGGCTGTAGACCATTGTCAATCAATCAAAACGCTGTGTAAAAATAACAAAAAAAAAAAAGTGAATGAAAAAGCCCCCCCCCCCAAAAAAAACATTGAGACTTTGAGATCAAAATCAATAAGAGACTTAATTATATATTATTTTTTGCTTCTTTTATTTCTATTTATTAGCTTTTATGCTGTGATGTACCTGCAGCCGCATCCCCTCCTCTATGTATGCTGCACTGCATATGGGAGAGATCAAAATACAGTTTACTTTGATTGGACTTGAAAAATCACCTGTATTCCATTTGGGTCTCTCTACGTTGTTACATATAAATTAAGGATAATACTGTTTTTTTTATTCATTTTTTTTTACCTTTATGCTTTAGATAAAAAAACTAGATTGTGTTCCTTATGAAATCCATGAAGTGCTACAGAGAAAATTAAAATTTATTTATGTAATGAACATAATTTGAACTCTTGAAAAATATAACAAAAAGGAGATACACTCAGGTGAAGATGTCTTTTAAATGAAGCTGAAGCTGAACTCAAATTATTCATATAGCAAACAAAAACTGTAGTGAGCTGTCATCCTTACATCACCTTCGGAATTTCGCAGCCTGTAGTACACCCTTGACCTGAATTTTAAAAAATAATTGGAAAAAAAAGCACTATGCTGCTAAAAAATGAAAAATAAATATTCAAAAAAATATTTGGATAAATATTTGTTTTACGTGGTTGAGATGTGTGGGGGGCGTGGTCTGCAGTGCCGCTGCAGGGGAAGTGGACGCACCTGAGCGGCATGTGCAAACATGCCTCGCCGGCTTAAAGTCTATGCTCTCTCGGCTGTTGTGTTGGTGTGTGTCGGGCTGTGAGTTGAAAAGCTACAGCCGGCTGTGTGGGTCAATAAAGAAATGCTAGAAAGCGTGTTCATTCAAACATCGTCTGGTCTGGTACAATGGGCCTTCTGCTCCTGAACCTCTGTGCCCAGCGTCTGCAAATCGGGGCTGTACGAAGTCACTTCATCTTTACGTAAGACTGTAAGCTGTCATCTGTGAGGCGTGAGTGGTGTTTGTTTTTACCATAGTTCATGATGGAGAATAGCTGCGTTTTTCTCCCTGCAGTCATATGAATGGCAAACTACACTCACTGGCAGTAGCATAGGCACACTTAAAATTTCTTCTGAAATTTTTGCTCTCTAGTTCCCACTTACTGTGGCTGTTTCCTTTAATTCATGGATTCTTCACCTGTCATGGAAACGTCTCCAGAAGGGAAGTGTGTATGGGTTTGTGTGTGCGTGTGTGTGTGTGTGTATGTGTGGGGGGGGGGGGGGGGGGGGTTCTGTACTTGTTTGTCTGTTTTTGTGGGGCCCAGGTCTTTAGTTCACACCATCCATTCCAGCAGTGTTAAAAAGACTTAACATCAGTAAGAGTATAAACATCTATGCATTTGACATTTTGTACAATGTCAGGAAGGAGCTTAAAGTGTGGACAGTGTTCACAGCAGAGTTTAACAAGTTGCACACATGAAAACTTTAGCAGAGATTATATACAGCAGCTACGGCACTGTGTTTGTCCTGTGTGTGGCACCTTGTCCCTGTTTTGTTGTTGCATTAATAAAAACCAAGACTGCAGCAGGACGTATGAGACATTTATTTGTGTAATTTGCTCAGCTGACAATGTTGAACAGAAGAAAAGAATTTATTTACAAAGGTGTTACTCACACAGACTTTGTTTACATTGACAGTATTTCTATCTGACGATACAATTCTCTGTATTTAATAATAACGCTTTACACATATTACATTTATATCAGACTGTGCCATGATGATTTATCTGTAGATATAGTTAAAGAGTCACTTAAATGAACCTGATAGGTTCATGCAACAAGATAATAAACCTTGATTTAAATGCATAAACAGAACTTTGGCAAGACCCTTACTAACACTATGAATACACCAGTAAAATAGATAATAACCACACAATAAAACCAATAAAAAAGAGTTGACGTAAAACTTAAAAACTTTACAAATTGCTAAATATAGCGTAAAATAGTGAAAACAAACATAGTGACTGAATGGCACGGATAAATAGGAATGTCTTTGGTTTAAAATTTTGATAATGTTGATAATGTTAAAGCACCATATAATGTAATTTATTACATGGCTTCAGCACCTTGGAGGTAAAAGAAGGTTCACCAGTATTAGAACAGTGTATCGAGGGCATACTGAACAGAGCGTGCAGCGACTTTGAAACAAGCATTAAAGTTTAAAAAAATATTTGAAATTAAATGGAAACTAATGCAAGAACCAACAACAGTCTCTGTAAAGCTTATTTTTGTCACAGTAACATTGTTTTTAGCTCTGCCCCACCTGAGCGCAATCGTTCAGGTAGAAATGTGGTTCAGAAATTTTATGCCAGGCAGCTGTGACAGATGAATTTTGGTCAGCATTGCTGTCAGAATTGGACATGAGGGTGTCGGTACTGACGGCTTCACTTCCACTGTCCTTGGGATTACGTTCATCATTACTGTTAGAATTATTGGAATTGTTGCTATCGTGATTTTCTGGTTGTCTCTGCAGCTCAGCTTTTCGAATATCATTCAAGTATCCTTCACAGAGTTTCTTTGCTTTTTCTTCTGCTATATTTTTTAACTCTTCTTTCAAGTGGTTGCTCACCTCCTCTGAAAGAAGTTCTTCATACATCCATCGGTAGTAGGAGGGCAACCCTGTGAACTTGTTCTTGTTGAAGATTCTCATACAAAAGGGTTTACACAATTCGTAGATATTCCAAATTGCGAAAAGCAGAGTCAAAACATAAAAGGCAATGTTCTAAAAGGGAAAACAGGAAAATATTAAAACTTATTTATGTATGTTACATGAAATGCACAACTGCCAAAGATATATATGAATATATATCTAAATCTATTTAAATACATCTACCTGTATGGTAAAACTTTTAGAGAAAGGCATTTTATTTTATTTTATTTACTTACCATTGACGCATTCTTATATTTAGCTTTGGTGTGCTTTTCCTCATTTGTCAGATTCTCCTTACAAGCAATTCCTGTGTGGTTTCTATCAATGTTTGTTTTTAGACAGATGTACCAGTCACCCTCAAGCATAACAGTGCCTCCCCAAATGCAAGTCAGAAACATATATTTGCCCACAAAAAAGATAGAAAACTGTATGAAATTCCAAAAACCATGATAATAAATTGTCTTTTTGTAGCAAGACTCAATTAAGGTGACTAAACAACTGAGGATGAAAGGTGGGAGAGCCATGAAGACTGCAATACCAGTCATATGTGAATCTGGATCGCAGGAACAAACATAATCCATATCCAGTAAGTACTGAAGAATGAAGAAAGTGACTATGAGCAGGATAATGCTCACAGCTTTGGTTATGGCTGATAAAAGTTTTTGAAGAAGCTCGATATGGTGTGTCATGCTTGCTGAAAAATGTAAGTCAAAAAATCTTAATGTAATAGAAGAACAGTTCAGCTGTCTGACTTCGTTTCATCCAGCTTTGTGTACTGCTAATGTGTGCACACGTAGAGTGTTTTTCATACGATAACAGAGGGATTTTATTGTGTTTGCCGTGTTTTTGTACCACACCCACCTGGGTGGGTGTGGTACAAAAACACGGCACCCACCCAAACTCGCACTTTTATACTTTCGCTTTTGATTTCTGTAGTCTATGAAAACATAATAAATTCTATATTTCTAATGTTGTTATTTAGTAATATAATTTAAACCCAAGAATACTTTTATCACTGCCTCTGCAAATTTGAACCACTGGGTCTGGTATGAAAGCACATAGCAGCTAGTCTATGTGTTGCTGCCGAATACAGAGAGAGGGATTTCTATTAACTGCCTACCCTTGCTATTCATTGTTGTAAGTGTATGACAAAATAATTAAGCATTCATTTCTAAGTTTGGTAAACTGGGGAAAGAGTGACCCACAACAACATGTATACACAACAACATGTATGCAGAAAGACCAAGTGGAAGGTAAGGAAGGAAATGAGCATTCTTCTGGCATAGATACAAAGAAAACTGTCTCCAGGTAAAGCAGAGGCCATTCACTAGACTGAGACGTTAGTACAACAGCTTATGAGAAGACTAGTGTCTAATCTGGGGCATAAATCGGAATGTGTCCAAACTATGCACGCAAATATGGATGTATGTGTGCTGCAGGAACACGTAGACTCCGATGATCTAGGATGAGAATGCAGAAGACGTGTTTGGACTTGCTGCCTGCTGGCCTGTGTAACAGGTTCATAAATCACATCTTGTTATAATTAAACAAAATGTGTTCTAAACCCCAAACCGTGCCTTTTATACCTGACATTTAGGACCTCCAAGCCTGTAGTTATGTTCATTATCAGTTAGAGCCCCTCCTCATTGTTCTTCTTCTTTGGTAAAAGTAAACTGAGTGCATTTTTTGGACAGAGATTCACTTTTAATGTGTGTGTATAATATAATACAGATGCATAAAAAACAGAATAAATTATTACAAATAAATTATTACGAAATATTTAAAAAAATATATATAAAAATGGAGGCAGCTTTGCCTGTGGTAGAATGTATACAATGTATGAAAAAATCTTTACTGCAGATGCTAATTTTACTAATTTAATAATACTAATTTTGTGTTGTAAGATTTATGAGTTTCATGCTTTCATAGTGGTCCTTAGGAGAGCTTGACATTTTTATCAGGTGGTCCACACTGTAAAAAGTGTGAGAAACACTGATAAGTGTCTGTGTGCTTTTGGAAAACATTTAAAGCTGCAGTACAGAATCTTTGAAACAAGCTTAAAACATTTTTAGAAACAGAGCTTCTGCTTCTCTTTACAGCTCCTCACTCCACCAGGGCTGTTTGGCGCTTTCTGATAGTGTGCAAATGTGGTGCACGTACTGCGGCAGTCATACAGACAACTGGACGGTCCAAAAGTTAGCCGACCTATTACTGGCTGAGGTTTTAGTAGAGTTGTGGCTGAAGCACATAAAAATATATAATTAATTTTAATCTCCCCGATCAATGATCATGTTATGTTGGAATGTTGTTAAAGAGGGTCAAAAATGTTTCAGCCCAGTTTGTTTTGCAGATTCTGTACAGCAGCTTTAATATAGGGAGGACACAACTTCCAGATTGTGAGTAAAATCAGGTTTTTCTTTCTTTGTCAGTTTAACAGTTTGTGTTGTGCCTGTCACTGCTCCCTGTCTGTTTGCTTACCTGCTTCTTCCTGACCTTGTGCTTCTCCTCACGTTCCTCTCTTTCCTCTCTCCCTCTTTGGACTGACAATCATACACAAATAGATTGTATTCAATTAGATGAAAAATTACATTAACATGACAAAAATACTATAGGGCTTTGGAGCGTGATGTCACGGGGGTGGGCGTGGAAAGGATTTTGGCCCGATCTGCCATTTTGGGGGTCTAGCGCAAGTGAAAAGGGAGCGAAGGCACACACAACAGCCATGGTTCGTATTTGCTGTGTGGTCGGCTGCAATGTTCGATCACACGACCGGCAAGAGAATAAGCTTGAAAATGGTTTATCTTTTCATTCTTTCCCAACCTGGAAGCAACATGAGCAGCTCGTGTATCAATGTTACCAAACGAAGGCGTCCAGCCTGGATAGCAGCTGTGAGATGAGCTGACGTGCAGCTCTCTTCCATCTCCAAATATCTGTTGGTGCTCCAGACATTTTCATTCCGGTAAGTTCTAAATATGTTCATATCTTTATAGCCTATTAGTTTTATTTTCTATGCGCTCTGAGCTCATAGCCAATTAGAACAAACATCCTACTGAGTGATTTTGCAGAACTACCTTCTATTTATAGAGTTGCTAATTATTTGGCATTATTGCAGCAAACCAGCCGATGAAATGGATGAAACATCGTGACTGAGTTCCAGCGCTACACAAGAGACCTGCTTCAAACAAACCACCATGCCAATCAGATTACTTCTTCCATGTGAGGGTGAAGAGGTGACCCTCCTGGATAAGATGGTGAAGGTTTGCTGCGTTTGGTGAACAGTGTGATAATAAAACCAGGGAAGAATGAAACCTGCTCCTGTTAAATATTCTTAAGTCTTGTGCTGTTATTTTTTCAAAAGACACAGTAAATAAAGTAATGTTAGTAGTGGGTGATATCATGTAAACACTCATGATTTTGTGTAAACATTTTGTCATTTGTAAACTATCAATGACATGGATTCTACATTGTTACTGATGTGATGTTCTATAAAGTGGTTTTAATAAAAAAAAAGAGGCAAAAATTATTTTGTTTCTTTATTCAACTTTTGAACAGCGGGACTCAGTCAGTAGATATTCAGTAAATGCAAATTATTTACACAGCAGTGCACTACAGGCATAAATCTAGACCCCTAGATAAAACATTATGGCATTATAGCAGTGACAACTCCTCCACAGTAGCAGGTGGGATTTTTCTGTTTTGAGGACGGCTCCTTTTACCTGTCACTACAGATGGTCTGTTTATGTTTTGATCAAGAGCCTTTTTTGGGCAGCTGAAGAGAAGTCGTCTATCTTATGGCCAACCTCTGGCTGTATCTTGGTCATATTACCCAGCAAAACCCAGTATGCAGGTTCATCTGTAACAGTCATTGTGCCACAGATCAACACTGTTGCTTCTACATTAAACAGAAGAGCAGCGACATGGCTGCAGGTCTCTGCGACTCCGGCCATACAGGTGCAGCGGGCGGCTTCAACCTTCCCTGTGATGCTCACAGTGACCCATGGCTGCAATGCTGGTTCATTCAGTCTTAGAGTGCAGCACCTGAAACACACACAGACAAAGTTCATTTAAAGACAAGAACTATGAAACAAGGCCGACACAAATGTGTTTTATCTACTTTATCATAAATGTAACAGAGTGTTTAGAAAGTTAGCACATACATGTCATTTTTCATTTCTTTATGTGTCCATCTATAGAACGCTGCATGTTATAGTGTAAATCTGCCTGTTCTCTGTCAGAAACCTGCCTGCAGAAAATGAACCTAAAGCATGTAATGCAAGGATGTCATCACTTTAGAGATGGAGAAAGCATAAAGTGACAATTATGAATCACTTAATATGATAAGGAGATTCTGCAGGTCATTAATCAAAGTATAAAACTAAAATAAAATGTATTTTTAGTGACACAAGATACAAATATGGAAGCAAGATGTATAATTAGGATTATTTATAATAAATATGAATAAATTAGTGCAATTTCTTTAACCATAGAGAATAACTAAATCCTTCAGGACAATGTCTCATCAATGCACTGAACTCACTATGTTATCCGTCTAACAGCCTCCACATGTTCTCACTGTAATTTCCCCTCATGAATGAATTTATGCTGCACTAATGTGAATGTTTGCAGGGAAATAAAACGCATTTCACACGCAGTACTCGAGCTGACTTACCTTTGTTTGAATGACGACTTGTACGCGCTGACTCCACAGACAAGGTACGAAAATATGTCAGGCTACGTCAGTAGCGCTTGGTCTTCAGGGTTTCTACTCCACGGCCGTATTTCATACGGGTCCACATTTCCAATGCACGCTATTTTCTGCAAGTACCGCTGCTTCGCCTCTGGACGCAATCGGTCTCTATACAGTCCATTCTCTTTTGAGAGGCTCTTAAGCATCTTTCTTGTAGTCGTCGTTCCAACACAGTGTGTTTGTTTTGATTCGTAGACCCCGAAAATGGCGCTGCGCTCCCACAATGCATTGCGGCGTGACGTCAACTCCAAAGCCCTATTAAGATCACTAATAAAAAGTCCTCTCTCAGTGTACTTTCAAACAAAAGGCAAATAACCCACATAAAAGATATAAATACTGAAACACTGATCCAACATTATTCTTGATTGACGGATCATTTGATTTTACACTTTTACCTGAATGTGGCTCCTTTTTTTGGAAAAAACTTCCTTATATCCATTATGAACCTGGCTGTCTCTCTCTACACACACACACACACACACACACACACACACACACACACACCAGGAGTTATAAGGTTAATGGGCATCCAAATCCAAGATGGCGCCGCGTATGGATGCCCTGGTGCTTCAGTGCGTTACTTCTGTTTTGTTTTTGTGCGTAACTTCTGTGTCTGGGCACTCCTCTGGATATTCTTACACCAGAGAAGAGCTTCTTAACTACAGGACTACAACGCCTGTGGATTTACTTCCAATATTTGTCGCATCTGCGGCAGATTTACTGCAGACTCTGATCAGGAAAGTGAGACGCCGAAAGAGAGGAAAGCGAGCCGGCGCACTCGTGCGTCTGAGGAGACGCGGACTGAGAACGGCTCTTCCTGGGATCTTCCTTTCTAATGTACGCTCACTCAGGAATAAGATCGATGAACTGGCCCTGATGAGAAGCATGAACAGAGACTTTGCCTCCTCCTGTGTCTTATGTTTTACGGAGTCGTGGCTCAGTGAGGACATCCTGGACTGCGCGCTCAAGCTGGAGGGCTTTCATCTGCTGCGCGTGGACCGGCAGGCCGCTCTCTCTGGTAAGACCAAAGGTGGAGGTGTCTGCTTCTACATTAATAGTGGCTGGTGCACAGATGTGACAGTGATTGCTCAGCACTGCTCTTCCTCTCTGGAATACCTTTTTATTCACTGCAAACCGTTTTATTCTCCGCGGGAGTTTGCTTCATTCATCCTGGCCGCTGTTTACATCCCGCCAGATGCAGATGCGCAGGCAGCTCAGTGCGCACTCGCAGAGCAGATTCTCCACATGGAGCGGACATTCCCGGACTCTCTCATCATTGCTCTTGGGGACTTTAACAAAGCCAATCTGAGCCATGAGCTTCCCAAATACAAGCAGTATATTAAATGCCCGACCAGAGAGGAGAGGACATTAGACCACTGTTACAGCACGATCAGCGGGGCCTATCGTGCGGTGCCCCGCGCTTCACTCGGACTTTCTGACCACGTCATGATCCAGGGAAGTTCTTCTGAAGCTGGGGAGGCTGGCGTTTGAACATCTTGTTACGAGTTCAAATATTGGGGATGGAGACAAGAGAAAAACCACAATAACAACACTGGTCCGGTCGGGTTGAGTCAAACGATGATTTTAATGATCACACGCGTGGGAGATGGACACTGTATGCAGACAGCCTCAGATCTCAAAATGGTGGAGCATTGATCAAACTCTTATAGCCTCTGGTGCCTCCACCTTATCATAAAAGCCTAAACATTCACATGCTTTCTCTCACACAGCGCCTAAGCTACGACCTTGGCTCCCTGTTTATCTGCTCCTGCTGAGATGGGGCAGAAAACTCCAGTATGTTCTGTTCTCTTCTAATCAGACAAATAAGGCGATGACTTTCTGCAAACAGTATTTCTTATAACTCAGCAGTATAATGCATCATAAAACAATATCATTCATTCACAATAAATCAGCAGTCTAATGTAATGCAAATCAGTTTAACAAATGCAATAGTTATCACCTCCTTCTAATTCAGGAGAATAATGCAAACTAAAACTACATAATAATTCACAATCTTTAATTAGGGGTATAACATGGCATAAAATAATATTATATTCCAACAAGGCCTAAAATGTCACTGTGTGCGCGTGTGTGTGTTTTATGTATATGGATTTTTTAAATTATTACTCATGATATGGCTGGTAAGGACATGAGGAGGAAACAGTAGGAGCTGTGTGAGGCTACTAAAGGCAGTGGATCCCTCAGCAGCTGGATTACAAAGAACACAGGTAACATTAACACATGTACCAGTTGTTGGAGAGGTATTCCAGTATAAAAGTAATAATAAGCACAACTGGAATGTTTTGCTTCTATAACATTTTTCTGTCATCATTTTATTATAGATTAAGTGTAAGAGTTGTTAGGTGTGGATAATTAAATAATAGTTTATTGCAATAGCAAGTTGTGCCTTGTTATCAGATGGACAGCAAGTGGAGAGTGATAGATGAGATGAGGAGATGAAGGAGGAAGAGAAGCAAAGACTGATTCACAGACAGAGCCGAGTTTATTTCTCACAGTTTTTTGTTGCCTTATGGTTCCAAGCGCTGTCACCTATCTTTGCTTTTTGTTATTATTTCATAAAACTTGTTTAATCAGCTACCATCTCTCCTTGGACTTTTTAATGTCTACATTCTCAGATCAGCACAGCCCTGCCCTCCAGCACTATCAGCAGCAGAAACCCTCAACGACATCATTGCACCCATCTGGTAAAACAGGCTACATTTGCTTTGCCTTGTTGCCCATATTAGATTCTTGATGAAATTAGTATAATAATGAACAAGATTGGCTGTAGACCATTGTCAATCAATCAAAACGCTGTGTAAAAATAACAAAAAAAAAAAAGTGAATGAAAAAGCCCCCCCCCCAAAAAAAACATTGAGACTTTGAGATCAAAATCAATAAGAGACTTAATTATATATTATTTTTTGCTTCTTTTATTTCTATTTATTAGCTTTTATGCTGTGATGTACCTGCAGCCGCATCCCCTCCTCTATGTATGCTGCACTGCATATGGGAGAGATCAAAATACAGTTTACTTTGATTGGACTTGAAAAATCACCTGTATTCCATTTGGGTCTCTCTACGTTGTTACATATAAATTAAGGATAATACTGTTTTTTTTATTCATTTTTTTTTACCTTTATGCTTTAGATAAAAAACTAGATTGTGTTCCTTATGAAATCCATGAAGTGCTACAGAGAAAATTAAAATTTATTTATGTAATGAACATAATTTGAACTCTTGAAAAATATAACAAAAAGGAGATACACTCAGGTGAAGATGTCTTTTAAATGAAGCTGAAGCTGAACTCAAATTATTCATATAGCAAACAAAAACTGTAGTGAGCTGTCATCCTTACATCACCTTCGGAATTTCGCAGCCTGTAGTACACCCTTGACCTGAATTTTAAAAAATAATTGGAAAAAAAAGCACTATGCTGCTAAAAAATGAAAAATAAATATTCAAAAAAATATTTGGATAAATATTTGTTTTACGTGGTTGAGATGTGTGGGGGGCGTGGTCTGCAGTGCCGCTGCAGGGGAAGTGGACGCACCTGAGCGGCATGTGCAAACATGCCTCGCCGGCTTAAAGTCTATGCTCTCTCGGCTGTTGTGTTGGTGTGTGTCGGGCTGTGAGTTGAAAAGCTACAGCCGGCTGTGTGGGTCAATAAAGAAATGCTAGAAAGCGTGTTCATTCAAACATCGTCTGGTCTGGTACAATGGGCCTTCTGCTCCTGAACCTCTGTGCCCAGCGTCTGCAAATCGGGGCTGTACGAAGTCACTTCATCTTTACGTAAGACTGTAAGCTGTCATCTGTGAGGCGTGAGTGGTGTTTGTTTTTACCATAGTTCATGATGGAGAATAGCTGCGTTTTTCTCCCTGCAGTCATATGAATGGCAAACTACACTCACTGGCAGTAGCATAGGCACACTTAAAATTTCTTCTGAAATTTTTGCTCTCTAGTTCCCACTTACTGTGGCTGTTTCCTTTAATTCATGGATTCTTCACCTGTCATGGAAACGTCTCCAGAAGGGAAGTGTGTATGGGTTTGTGTGTGCGTGTGTGTGTGTGTGTATGTGTGTGGGGGGGGGGGGGGGTTCTGTACTTGTTTGTCTGTTTTTGTGGGGCCCAGGTCTTTAGTTCACACCATCCATTCCAGCAGTGTTAAAAAGACTTAACATCAGTAAGAGTATAAACATCTATGCATTTGACATTTTGTACAATGTCAGGAAGGAGCTTAAAGTGTGGACAGTGTTCACAGCAGAGTTTAACAAGTTGCACACATGAAAACTTTAGCAGAGATTATATACAGCAGCTACGGCACTGTGTTTGTCCTGTGTGTGGCACCTTGTCCCTGTTTTGTTGTTGCATTAATAAAAACCAAGACTGCAGCAGGACGTATGAGACATTTATTTGTGTAATTTGCTCAGCTGACAATGTTGAACAGAAGAAAAGAATTTATTTACAAAGGTGTTACTCACACAGACTTTGTTTACATTGACAGTATTTCTATCTGACGATACAATTCTCTGTATTTAATAATAACGCTTTACACATATTACATTTATATCAGACTGTGCCATGATGATTTATCTGTAGATATAGTTAAAGAGTCACTTAAATGAACCTGATAGGTTCATGCAACAAGATAATAAACCTTGATTTAAATGCATAAACAGAACTTTGGCAAGACCCTTACTAACACTATGAATACACCAGTAAAATAGATAATAACCACACAATAAAACCAATAAAAAAGAGTTGACGTAAAACTTAAAAACTTTACAAATTGCTAAATATAGCGTAAAATAGTGAAAACAAACATAGTGACTGAATGGCACGGATAAATAGGAATGTCTTTGGTTTAAAATTTTGATAATGTTGATAATGTTAAAGCACCATATAATGTAATTTATTACATGGCTTCAGCACCTTGGAGGTAAAAGAAGGTTCACCAGTATTAGAACAGTGTATCGAGGGCATACTGAACAGAGCGTGCAGCGACTTTGAAACAAGCATTAAAGTTTAAAAAAATATTTGAAATTAAATGGAAACTAATGCAAGAACCAACAACAGTCTCTGTAAAGCTTATTTTTGTCACAGTAACATTGTTTTTAGCTCTGCCCCACCTGAGCGCAATCGTTCAGGTAGAAATGTGGTTCAGAAATTTTATGCCAGGCAGCTGTGACAGATGAATTTTGGTCAGCATTGCTGTCAGAATTGGACATGAGGGTGTCGGTACTGACGGCTTCACTTCCACTGTCCTTGGGATTACGTTCATCATTACTGTTAGAATTATTGGAATTGTTGCTATCGTGATTTTCTGGTTGTCTCTGCAGCTCAGCTTTTCGAATATCATTCAAGTATCCTTCACAGAGTTTCTTTGCTTTTTCTTCTGCTATATTTTTTAACTCTTCTTTCAAGTGGTTGCTCACCTCCTCTGAAAGAAGTTCTTCATACATCCATCGGTAGTAGGAGGGCAACCCTGTGAACTTGTTCTTGTTGAAGATTCTCATACAAAAGGGTTTACACAATTCGTAGATATTCCAAATTGCGAAAAGCAGAGTCAAAACATAAAAGGCAATGTTCTAAAAGGGAAAACAGGAAAATATTAAAACTTATTTATGTATGTTACATGAAATGCACAACTGCCAAAGATATATATGAATATATATCTAAATCTATTTAAATACATCTACCTGTATGGTAAAACTTTTAGAGAAAGGCATTTTATTTTATTTTATTTACTTACCATTGACGCATTCTTATATTTAGCTTTGGTGTGCTTTTCCTCATTTGTCAGATTCTCCTTACAAGCAATTCCTGTGTGGTTTCTATCAATGTTTGTTTTTAGACAGATGTACCAGTCACCCTCAAGCATAACAGTGCCTCCCCAAATGCAAGTCAGAAACATATATTTGCCCACAAAAAAGATAGAAAACTGTATGAAATTCCAAAAACCATGATAATAAATTGTCTTTTTGTAGCAAGACTCAATTAAGGTGACTAAACAACTGAGGATGAAAGGTGGGAGAGCCATGAAGACTGCAATACCAGTCATATGTGAATCTGGATCGCAGGAACAAACATAATCCATATCCAGTAAGTACTGAAGAATGAAGAAAGTGACTATGAGCAGGATAATGCTCACAGCTTTGGTTATGGCTGATAAAAGTTTTTGAAGAAGCTCGATATGGTGTGTCATGCTTGCTGAAAAATGTAAGTCAAAAAATCTTAATGTAATAGAAGAACAGTTCAGCTGTCTGACTTCGTTTCATCCAGCTTTGTGTACTGCTAATGTGTGCACACGTAGAGTGTTTTTCATACGATAACAGAGGGATTTTATTGTGTTTGCCGTGTTTTTGTACCACACCCACCTGGGTGGGTGTGGTACAAAAACACGGCACCCACCCAAACTCGCACTTTTATACTTTCGCTTTTGATTTCTGTAGTCTATGAAAACATAATAAATTCTATATTTCTAATGTTGTTATTTAGTAATATAATTTAAACCCAAGAATACTTTTATCACTGCCTCTGCAAATTTGAACCACTGGGTCTGGTATGAAAGCACATAGCAGCTAGTCTATGTGTTGCTGCCGAATACAGAGAGAGGGATTTCTATTAACTGCCTACCCTTGCTATTCATTGTTGTAAGTGTATGACAAAATAATTAAGCATTCATTTCTAAGTTTGGTAAACTGGGGAAAGAGTGACCCACAACAACATGTATACACAACAACATGTATGCAGAAAGACCAAGTGGAAGGTAAGGAAGGAAATGAGCATTCTTCTGGCATAGATACAAAGAAAACTGTCTCCAGGTAAAGCAGAGGCCATTCACTAGACTGAGACGTTAGTACAACAGCTTATGAGAAGACTAGTGTCTAATCTGGGGCATAAATCGGAATGTGTCCAAACTATGCACGCAAATATGGATGTATGTGTGCTGCAGGAACACGTAGACTCCGATGATCTAGGATGAGAATGCAGAAGACGTGTTTGGACTTGCTGCCTGCTGGCCTGTGTAACAGGTTCATAAATCACATCTTGTTATAATTAAACAAAATGTGTTCTAAACCCCAAACCGTGCCTTTTATACCTGACTTTTAGGACCTCCAAGCCTGTAGTTATGTTCATTATCAGTTAGAGCCCCTCCTCATTGTTCTTCTTCTTTGGTGCAAGCCTATAAATACAGTGTACCCCTTTTGCCTCCCCCCATTTCTACAATTCCCCTGTGGGAGAGGTGGGTGTCATTTCTTTCCAACACTGTAAAACACATATAATTTATATTTAGCCACCCTGATATTTCTGATTGCAATTTTAGTTCAATTATTGTCGTCATTATGCCTGTTTTTTTGGTAGATGCTATAAATGTCTAGTATGTGTGTGCCACACTAGGGAACGTGTTCAAATACAAACATTGGGGAAGAGGGTTAGCTCAACCCACCACAATTATCTATTCATGCTATCTTATGTCAAATATGTTATGTGTAAATTCATACTTTATGTTTAATGTAAAAAAAAAATGCCAGCCCTTTTTCTGCAATTCCCCTGTGGGAAAGGAGCTGGAGTGGGCAAGCTATTTATTTGGAGGTCTTCCTTTCTTTTACCTTTTATCGTCAGACACAACACAGAACCACACCGGTTACACCTGCAATGAGGACAGACCGAAACATAGTTGTTTCATATATTACATGGATCCTTAGAAGAGCTAAGAAGCTGGGCAACAATGCTCACTAAAGAACTACAAGTGTTGCAGTTTCAGATGGAAAGATAACCCCCCCCCCCCCCCCCCCCCCATATCAGCTTAAAAACACTACAAAGGACCAAGTATAGGAAGGACAAGATCTGCCTAACCTTCATCACAACTTCTTAATAGTTGGAACTAGGGCTGCCACGATTAGTCGACTAGTCACGATTACGTCGACTATCAAAATTGTCGATGACTAATTTTTGTTGATGTCGATGACTAATACCGTTTGAAGCTTTGTAAGATCCCAAAAGACGCAGGAATAAGTAGTAGGATTTAAGAGTGTAATAACAGACTGAAACAGAAGATGGCAGCACTGCATGTAAAAGGATGCCAGCTGCCGTTAAACCCCGAAGAAGAAGAAGCTGTGTCAGAATTCATAGCGTGGCACAGCTCAGTTTCCAACAATGGCGGCAGCTAGTTAGTTTTAATTAAGTGTGCCTATGCCAAGAGGCACACTTATTACTATTCGTCAGATTTATTATTCTTATTATTATTAATTTTCCCGCGCTTATCTGACCCACAGTTTTGAGACAATGTTATATCATTTTGTGCAGCTGGATCTGGACTAGTATCCTATGACTTTTGGTGTTCCTGACTATTATAGTTTTTTAAATATTTTGATTTTAGTGCAAATTTGGCCCATTTCTAGGCCCATGGGAAAGATTCAACTTTTGGCCCCGTAGAAACAAATTTCAAACTTCATTTGTGGTGTGCTGGCTCTCTCTAGTGGTATGCCGGGAGTAGTACGGCCTGCCTACCCTTATTTGGATTACCGTAGTGACAATATCAACGACGCGCACAGCATCGCTGCTTTCAGGAGCCATTGGAAGTTTTAAGGTTGCGCGAACCATTGAATACTTACGGTAAGCAAAAGGGTGTATGCTTGGTGGAAAACTCTATATCCCACAATTCATAGCACGCCTCTACCGAGTGAAACAATGGCGGCTGCCACCTCGTTTTTATATTCCTCTTATTTGTGTTTCTAGTAGTGATGGGCAGATGAAGCTTCATGAAGCACTGAAGCTTTTCATCCAATTGGT
The DNA here is from genome assembly GCF_900246225.1 of Astatotilapia calliptera. Lineage (NCBI taxonomy): Eukaryota > Metazoa > Chordata > Actinopteri > Cichliformes > Cichlidae > Astatotilapia > Astatotilapia calliptera. Next base: position 5,290,797 of record NC_039320.1, read on the forward strand.
TCACCCCAGCACAAAGCTTCTTGAAGCTTCATTTGCTCTAGCAGGACACCTACTGGATGTAAAAATATTAGTTGGCATGAATTTGAAGAGTGTGGCCTTTTGCACACAGCCTGTAAATGTCAACAACAAAAGGAGTGTGTAAAACATGTATATTGTAGTCATGGCAGTATACTGTGTATATTTATAGTGGCAGTATGGGAAATGATTATTTGGAAATGCTTAAAATGGAAATGATCATTTACTGTGAGGTGAGGTGTGGTTAGGGTGTGGACAGTGGTTGTGCTTTTGTAATGTTGAGGTATGGACAGCTACACACTGAGGCTTTGAGCCTCAGTCCTGCCTGTTCACATTTTATTCTATAAAAACTAAATTTTCACTGCTTTTATGACCTTTTTAGTGGGGAGAACATAACTAGGATTTAATGATTTAACAAATCTTTTACATCCTTTGTCCTCCACAATGCTAAATGGCTGGGAGTCCGCAATCACCATGCTCACCAGGTCTTCATCTATTTGAGATTGTTCTCCTGAGGAAAGACAATAAAGACAAAGCACAAATATAAATATCACACACGTAACTTATTACAGCTGTATAATATTGTTATATCATTTAGTAACATTACTGCATGCTATATTATCATTGCATTTCCACAATCGGTGTTCCCCCTATTCTCATGCAAAGCTCTGTAGTGCCTAAGCATGGATGAGGTGTTGTTGTTATATCCCAGCTCCCTGGCACATAGCAAACACTTCACCTTGTACAAAAGTCAAGACAGCTCAACATAAATTGTATTGCACCATCAGTATTATGAAAATACATCTTCTGTAGAAATTTACATACCTTGTTGGGAGGAATAAAATCAAAATGTTCCCACACAGGGGAGGGCATCCTCCTCTTCTTAGCTGGCTCCATTCTCTCCTGACTTTCTCTCCTCACTCTCATAAACCTCCAAACTGTCTCCAAACTCTCACTAACTGCAACTCTCCATCAAACACCCACATTTTTGAATGAAGTCTGAGGGGTTTATATCGCTGTCATATCTCGCGGCAAAGTTCGAACCACTTCATGAACCAGTCACGTGGTACAGCCGGGCAGCGAGGCTTCGGACGTTATCATTTTCAGCTCCTCCCATAAATGAAGCAAGCCTCGATACGCGCATCGTGGAAACGCCCCCTCAATTACTCAACACAAGCTTCGAAGCCTCGATACAGAACGTCACATCACTAGTTTCTAGGTCACAAAATAAACTTTTAAGATATTTTCAGGCGACGATGTAGCTGTGTAAACTTCAAATATCTGCTCGTTTTATCAAGACTTCCCATAGTAGCAACAGTTCTGTCACGATGTTGCTACTAGCCGGCTAGCTAGCTTCGCTCGAAAGCACCCGGGCTTGGCTTTCAGTGAGGCGGCTTACACTCGTTTCACCCCCCGATCGCTCACAAATAGTCTGTGTCTCCGTGTATATGGGCCGATGATTCATTTATTCATTTTAGTAATGGTATAAACAGTGAAAGGTGGTTGTCCAGATGCTGGTCAATGTGGAAAAAATAACAGTTGTTTGGTGGTGGCTAACGCGGAGCTACAATAGAGGGCAGCTAGCCACTGGTGCATGACAGAAAGGGCATGCGGGGAAAGACACATACAAGGCGGCGAGGCGGCCGCCGATCGACCAGTGGTGGCTAACGCAGAGCTCAATCGTGGATAAGGGAAAAAACACCAGGATCCTTTTCTGTGTAGCTGACAGCTGGTAACTGTGCAGGGGCGGATCTAGCAAAGCTTTTGCCAGGGGGCCAGGTAGGGCATTAACAGGGAAAGGGGGGCACAAAGAAATACTTTTCTTTCTTACGCTCATATAAAATATTTAGCTTTTATTAAATAGTTATCTGAATCTTACAACCAAAGTGTGTATAATAATACACAAGATTGGCTGTAGACCATTGTTAATCATTCAGAACACTGTGTAAAAATAACAAAAAACAAAAAGTGAATGCAAAAGTGCATAAATATTTATTTTACGTGTTTGATGTGTGTGGCAGGGTGTGGTCTGCAGTGCCGCTGCAGGGGAGGTGGACCCACGGGCGTAAAGTCTGTGCTCCCTCGGCTGTTTTTTGGTGTGTGTTGGGCTGTGAGTTGAAAAGCTACAGCTGGCTGTGTGGGTACACCAACCATGTGTGAAAAGTGGTCCATAACGTAATGCTTCAAAGCGTGTTCATGCAAACATTGTCGGGTCTGCCGTGGTACAATGGGACTTCTGCTCATGAACCTCTGTGCACAGCGTCTGCAAATCGGGGCTGTACGAAGTCACCTCATCTTTACACAAAACTGTAAGCTGTCATCTGTGAGGCGCAAGCGGTGTTTGTTTTTGCCATAGTTCATAGTGGACAATGGCTGCTCTGCTAAGTTTTGCTCTCTGTAGCTGTATGAATGGCAAACTACACTGATTAGCAGCGGCATAGGCAGACTTAAAATTTCTTCCAAAATTTTTGCTTTCTAGTATTACTCTTAATATTCTTTCTGGGTCACAAGATAAACATTTAACATATTTTTGTCATGGTCCTGGGCCATGTTGGCCCAGTATTCTTAGTTTTTGTATTTTGTTCCCTATTTATGCCTTGGTTCCTAGGTTATTTAGTTAAGATGTTCCTTATTTGGTTACCTCCTGTGTGCCCCTGTGTATCTGTGCGCCCTCGTCTCTCCTTGTGTTTTATTCCATGTTTTCCCCAGCCTGTTATGTCTGTGTTCTCCCCGTGCTCTCTCTCCTCCTGTCTGAACCTCTGTGTACTTCCTGTTTTACTTTGACAGTCTCTCGTCAGTATGCGTCATGTTGTGTTCACTCCTGCCCTGTCTCGTTATGATTATCTGTGTCAGCTGTGTTCCCCGTGTGCTCCCACTTCCCTCGTTAACCCTCTGTGTATTTATGTGCATGTCTCCATCAGGTCAGTGTCGCGTCATCAATGTCTCTTCCCCGAATCTGTGTGGCTTTCTGTTCCCTCGGTCTTCAGTTTATATTCCCGGTTTTGGTTCTGTTACTTTGCACTTCTGCAATAAAGCAGTATTTTTGAGTTCAGTTCCAGTCTCCGTGAGTTTTGCGTTTGGGTCCTCTTCTGCCCCCACACAGCCAGTCCATGACAATTTTCAGGCGAGAAAGTAGCTGTGTAAACCTCAAATACCTGCTCAGTTTAACAAGACACATATTTTCAAAAGCGCTCTTACGTTTTCGAAGACGTCTGTTACCCATTAGCTCAATAGCTAGCCGGGGTTCAAGGTTCACCAGAGTCGGCGAGAACACCGGACTCTGGGCAAATCGTTTTCAAACCCACCACCGTCTTTCGCTACCCAGGTTAAACATGATATATAAGTCACTTTGATGACTTAGAAATGTTATTGTTTGGCTTTTTCAGTATTTTATTTGTTCCTGAGTAAATCGGCTTGGCTGTATAAACGTCAAGCAGACAACTTCTGATCATCAGAAGTGTGACATGCTCAAGAATATACTCCAGTGTCCTGTTATATTTTAGATAGCAAGGAGCAGACGGTTGAGTTTATTAAACTGCACCGAAACAATCTGCAGATTTCATTAAAATTTAATAAATTATCATCTTGTCTTTATTTTTAGTTAGCACATACCTTAAACACGTAAAGCTGTAAGCTAATGATAGTTATATAAGAGCAGATGCATGCTGGTGCAATAATCTGTATGTTTTACGTCCAATGGATGAAGATCTGATTAGTCGACTAATCCCAAAAATAATTGGTGACTAGTCGACTATCAAAATAATCGTTTGTGGCAGCCCTAGTTGGAACATATATTAGAAAAACAGACTTTATTCTGTTTGACAGACTAGTTATTCGATATGGGATCAACAAGAACTGATTTTTAGAATATCAACAAATTAAATCTACAGTAAAAAAGAAATTTAAACCTAATCAAGTTGAATTGTGGCGTGGTACAATTCCTTAATCTCAAAACCCCAAATCACTGTCTAAAACATACAGGGCACTTTCTAAAACAGATGAATAAATGTCCCTTTTCATGTGACAGCTCTGTGCAGGCAGGAAAAGGGCCCAAAGTGCAGACTCCGGAGACAAACGTAAACTCAAAAAACGGCTTTAATGCTGAACTCAAAGTAACAAACTTCAAAATAGCAAGCAGGCAGGCACAATATGATGGTAGATCGCCACACGGACACAGAGAAACACAGGGCTTAAATACACAGAGGGAGCAATCAGGGGATGGGAAACAGGACGGAAACAAAGCTGGGGCAAATCGGGCCTGACGAGACAAAGGAAGCAAAACCAGACACATTAACATGAGACACGGAATAAAAGAAAAAAATTATAAATGTTGAATTCAATTCAATTCATTTTTATTTATATAGCGCCAAATCACAACAAAAGTCGCCTCAAGGTATTTCAGAAGTACAGAGAAAAACCCAACAATCATATGACCCCTCTATGAGCAAGCACTTTGGCGACACTGGGAAAACTCCCTTTTAACAGGAAGAAACCTCCGGCAGAACCAGGCTCAGGGAGGGGCGGGGCCATCTGCTGCGATGAAACACATGCTGTGGAAGAGAGACAGAGGTTAATAACAGATATTATTCAATGCAGAGAGGTCTATTAACCCTTAGATGCAACCCGTCAAAAATGACCCCACGGGTTGTTTTTCTTCAAAATCTTTAAAATTAAGAGTTGTAATATATTCATATTCCAGGTATTCCTCATAAAATATGTTTGTAACATGAGGCCATTTGCATTTTTTTTTTTCATTAATTTAAAGAAAATGCTGTTTTTGTATCACTACCCCACTCTTCCACAAGTGGGGTCAAAAATGACCCCAAACAGTTCGTATGGAGTCTTCTATGAAACTTTCATTCTTAGCAACTCTGACTGTCCCACTTACACTTCTAAAGGATCAGGAATTAATTTTTACACAGTAACATATATGATTTATCGCCAGGGCTGCACATAAGTGGTCTGCAGGTGCGCATTGGCTGTCAAAAAAAAGTATTCCCAGAAATTCTGAGAATACGCGCTTCTTTTGCGGTGGAGGAACACCAAAGTAATTACTTACGGAGCTTGCTTCTTCAACATCTTTAAGAGTTCTGAACAAATGTCTGTCGTCGTGCAGAACATTTTATGTACGCAAATGAGCGTTCCAACTTCTTATCTGGTGCGTGTCTTTTATTTTGACAGCGAATGCGCACCTGCGGACCACTTATGTGCAGCCCTGTTTATAGTTTCCTGTGCATTTCAAACATTGTACTTTCTGATGTTTTTTTTTTAAATATCTAAAGTAACATGGCTGCTATGAGGCCAGCTAGGATCCCTGTGGACCTTGCCCTACAAATGATCCAGGATGGGATGAAGAGCCCATCAGAGGCATTGACTCGGACATCAGACATCTCAGATATAGAGGGCCCAGACTATTGTTCCCCCCCCCCCACTGAACAAGACAGACACAGAGGAGTCCTCTGATGACTCTTCTGAAGAGGAAATGGATATTGAGTCCAACAGAATGAGCCCCTCTTACTGCTCTAGCCACAATATTCTGAATTAGTCAGCCAGGGCTTGCACCTGGGTTTAGTACTGTCTCCCCAATAGATGTATGGAAGATGTTCATGTCTGATAATATAATAGAAGAGGTGCTGACATGCACAAACATGGAGGCATGAAGAGTAGCCACAGACAGGGGAAAATAGTGGAAAAATGTAATCATACATAAGCTGGCCTTCATTTGATTGACCATTCTTGCAGGAAGTGAGAAGAACTGGGATGTACCAGTCAGTGTGCTTTTTGGGAGTCCTCTGCATAACCCATTGTTCAAGGCCACTATGTCAATTCAAAGATTTGAAGATATTCGTCCATCTTGCACTTTGGTGACAAGAGAACCAGAGCCTACCGACTGAAAACAAACCACGTGGCAGCTTTCCGCTATATATGGGGCCTGTTCCTGCTCAACTGCAGGCAAAAATTCATGATCAGTGATTGTGTGAAATAATAACAGTCCAGTGTGAAATCCTCCGGCCGTGGCTCCCTGTGGTCAATTCACCCAGCTCCGAAAGGAGTATGAAAAAAAAAAAAGATCTGAGCACTACTAATGATCCAGCGCTGACTGAATCCTGGTCACATTATTATTTGGCTTTTTCTTTCACTATATTTTTTAGCTTCTTTTTTAAGTAGCTGCTCACTTCCTCAGACAGGTTTCATATAGCCATTCGGTAGTAAGGAAGACATGCAGACCGAATGTGGAGTTCTTCATCATCAGTGTGTGAGGAAAGGTTTTGCAGTATTCAAGGACGTTCTAAAAAAAAAAAAAAAAAACTCAGTAAAAAAAAAAACCCTACAAAAGAAACAAAACAAGACATCATTTATATCCAGAGGTGAGTCGAGGATCCAAAAATTGTACTCAAGTAAGAGTAAAAAAGTACTTGTTGAAAAGACTACTCAATTACTGAGTAACTGTTTGAAATGTCCGATTTATTTTTTGCAGCACGGTGGCATGGTGGTTAGCAGTGTTGCCGCACACCAAGAAGGTCCTGAGTGTGGAGTTTGCATGTTCTCCCCGTGTTTGCATGGGTTCCCTCCGGGTACTCTTCCTCCCACCGTCCAAAGAGATGCAGCTTGTGGGGATAGGTTAATTGGATAATCCAAATTGCCACTAGGTGTGAATGTGAGTGTGAATGGTTGTCTGTCCCTGTGTGTTGGCCCTGTGGCAGACTGGTGACCTGTCCAGGGTGTACCCCGCCTCTCGCCCTATGACAGTTGGGATAGGCTCCAGCCCCCCCGCGACACTGAAAAGGATAAGCAGAAGTGAATGGATGGATGGATAAACGCTGTCAGACAAACAAAAATAAACAAATATGCAAATTTTAGTATTTTCAAATATATGTAAAAACATCAACAAAACAAGGCACAACAACTCTAATTTCCAGATTTCAGTTTTTCACAACACAAAGCTTTTTTCACCAATACCTACAGTAAATAATATAAATATATAAACAGTGCAAACAATTTCCAGTGACTAGATATGCTGTAAAGTTGTAAATATTAATTTTTGCTCCAAATGGCGCAGCAGCCTCAGAGAACCATTTAGCAGTGAACAGGAGTCCTGCATGACTGAGAAGTCCTTCACAGGCTCCAGATGCAGGAAGAGCTGTATTGATTTTGATCGATAGCTTCTTGATGGGAGGAAAGCCATGCAATGGATCCACACCTCCAGTGAATGGACATGAAAGGTAACTCTCCAGCTCCCCTGCTTCTGGCTTTCCTGACCCCATCGATCCATCATCTTGTTCAAATAGGCCGCTGTTTGTGTTGGCCTCATCCAGCTCTGTGTCTAGGTGATGTCTGATGAAGTTGAGACCTGTGGAAAGATGTATGGTTTTCAAAAGAATTAGGTCTGGTCATTATATTGCTGTATACACTGCCAAGCTGCGGATGTTTGGCAAGAAAATGTGGTCACACTGGAGATGTTTTTTATTAACCCTTGTTGAAAAACAAAATCTTGTCATTCATATCCCTCACAAACAGTTTGCCATGAATTCCAGATTAAGTTTAAAATAAGAACGCATGCAAGGCTAAGCATTGATAGCCAATAGATCCTCCTTGCACCATTTGGCTGTTACTCTGGGAAAAGACGAGAAAGACAGTGATGAAAGTCGCGACTAGAGTTCCAATATAGCCTCTAATCTCAATTGTACGTTTGTGCAATATAATTATCACGTTCGTACAATATAATATTTATATTGTACGAACGTGTGTGACAAAGTGGCTAGGACAGAATTCATTTGCCATTTGTCACTTGCGTAACTTGTTATTCTGTGTTCTGTTATCCTATAGTCTATCATAATGCTTTAATGTAAACACAGCACATGTAACCTTAGCTCTACATAATATCCCGGGTCTGTTTGTGGTAGCATTGGTTATATTTATGCCATCTGTGCAAATGTACTTAAAGCTAAATGTCACTTCATCATTAATTGATTTGAATCTTTCATTTGTTTATGTAGTTTGGTTATACTTACCATTGCGTGTTCCTTTGGACAGGTCCTATGTGCAAAACAGGTATGTGGGAAGAGCCGCCCCAGTACTTCCTGATTTTATAGGATATGATGTCACTGATCATGTCAATTGGGTGTAACCAAATGAAGGGGTGTTTATTTTGTGTAAAATTGTTTATTTCATTTAAAATAACCTCATGAGTCAGATTAGGTGAAGAGATTGACTTTTCAAACTGTTTAGTTGGGTGAATGAGTTTGTTAAGTGGGAAAATGATTTTATTCCTGTTTCTTTGTCTAGACTGTGTTATTTAGTCTACCCTGTTTTCCCAATGGTAGAGGTTAATGAGATCCAGGTGTGAGTGGAATTCTATATAAAGCAGGTGAGATTTTGACTCATGGCTGCTTATGTTTTGTGAGATAATTGTTGAAGGGCGACGCCAGAAAATAAAGAACACTTAAAAGAAACTTGAACGGTCTGCAGATGCTGTCTTCCTATCACCTTTCATGCTGCTTAGGTTATGCTACATCACAATGTGATAATTATGTATATTGTAATAACATGATATTATATAGTTTAAAGGTGAGAGGTATATTGTACCTACACTATAGTATATTGTACAAACGTGCAAAGTATATTGTGCTAACAATATACTTTGCACGTTATAACGTGATATACCTCTATTTTTCTTTTGCCTGGGTGGCATCTCTACGCTTCTGTATCCAAGGCTTTTCAATGTGGCCTCACAAAATTATTATGACTACAACAACCATGAAAAGAGTTGGATGGACATTTCTGCTCAATCACAGCTGCCTGGTCAATGTTTTTCATTAGTAATTTAGCAAAGTTGATGGTGTGTGTGTGAGTGAAAGACAGAGAGGGAGAGCGAGGGACAGATTTTGTATGATAAGCTTCATGTTATAAACTCACAGTTTGAGCACTCAGGTTGCATCAGAGCATCGGGCCGTATAGTGTGAGACCCTGCATCGTAACCTATGAACCCTGAGATTCAATTGTACAGTTTGAGCAGGAGCTGAATAACGCGACTGAAAAAAATCGCACAGTGTTTGCCCATCTTAATGTAGACTGTGTCATGGTCCCTGTGCCTGCCCAGCCGGCCTCACAAGGCTACACTTGTGTTTTTGCTTTCTCTCTCTCTCTCTCCCCTACCTCTGCCTGGGCGGAGCTCACTGCTGGCTCCCGCCCTTGGCTCACACACCTGTTGGCGATCAGCTGATTTCCCAACTACTATTTGAGGCTGGGCCACAGATCTTCTCATTGCTGGATGATTGTGCTACTAACGTTAGTCTCTCTTCCCAGCTCCCGTGGTCTTGTACCTTTACGCCCTACCTTCGTGACTTGTGAGTGATTTTTCCCTTTCTTGTTCCAGTTTACCTTCCCGGACCTGTGACCTCCCAGCTGTAGGAACGTGTGTGAGTTGGATGTGAGGACGTGAGCGAGCGTGAGAGAGAGAACTGTCAGGGGTTGACATTTGTTCTATCACAAATAAGGGAAATAAGACACTGCAGACCAAGTCAGAGAGTTTAAGAACGTGCGCACGGGTGAGCGTCTCTGAGAACACACACACCCAAGCGCAGGCTGGTTGCTTTATTTATAAGGCAAAATGGGTTACATAGTACTTCCTCTTTTAACAGAAAGGGGAGAGGTCAGGCATTATCTCAGCTTATCTAACCTCTGCACACATACACTGAAAATAAAAATACAGAAGTATATCACACTTATCTGACATCACACACACTGGGTTAAAGAATACATCTTATATCATGACTTGTCAAACATCTCAAACACTTAAGTAAGGAATGCATTATGTTCTCTTTAACAATAAGCTTGGTTATGTGAAAATATATGAACACTCAATTATAAGGCACACTTGATTATACTTGATTTCATAAAAATCCTCTCACAAGAACCCCCTAATCCCTTGGAACCCTGGATTTTTCCCCGTCACTGTATATATTATCGCACTGGTGTGTAAATAAACGTGCTCTGAGACGTCAACCTGTTCTGCGCTTGAGTCCCTGCTTTCAGATTGTGACAGACTGTTTAGACTAAACAAGCTGCTGTTTCACATAATAAACCCTGTTACCTGCAGTATTGCCTTGTTTTAACAGTTAAAGCAGTAGAGACGAGCTGTTTACATGTGCGTGGAACTCTAGCTTGTTTAACCAGGCTAGCTGTTAGCTTATAGCTCACGCTAGCTAACCAGCCAGCAATTAAAAGGACAGCCGAAGCTGCACAAAACACCCATAAACTTATCTCACTACAACATAGCGCCAAAAATATGACTCGCTGCTCGAGCTCAACACAGCTGCTGTAACACAAGACTGACATCCAGCTAACCACAGCTAAAGGATATTTAGAGAAAACTTACCGTTTCCTCAGGTAACACGAGTTGAGTTTTGTCACGCTGAAAAGTTGTTGTTTTGGCTCTCACTGAAGACACCGACACTGAAGACATAGCTGTTCTTTTGTACTGCTTTTAAGCAAAACATTCTTTGTATATGAGGCCAAGGGTGTTCATCCTCCTCACCTGTTCGCGTAGACAATTGGCTCTGCCATGTTTTCATGTGTGTCTTCTTTCCGCGTGTCCGCTACTTTGAAATGTTTGGGCTGTTCTGACCACCACACTGTGGCGGCCACAGTTCCAAACTGGTCATGTGACTGCATGGCCATATCTGATTGGTAAAAAAGTCACCGGAAACTCCACTGGCGGCATGTTATCTAATGTGTTAAACTTATTATTTATTTTTTTAAAGTAACGAGTCTAATTTTGCAAATGTAGCGAAGTAAAAGTACCGTTTCTTCTTCACAAATGTACTCAAGTAAAAGTAAAAGGTATTGCGCAAAAAAGGTACTTCAAAAGTACTTTTTTTTCAAAAACGTACTCAAGGAAATGTAACGGAGTAAATGTAACTCGTTACTACCCACCTCTGTTTATATCTGTGCTATATAAATGCAGATATTGTTACCTCTATGGAGGCCCCCCACCGCTGAAATAGCCTGGTCTGAACATTATTTTAATTACATTGTTTTAGTATTGGAAGTGTGCGGGGTAAAGGTTGTATTTATATATTTGTTGTAAGTGTTATAATCAGAAATAACTATGATTTGTCTCACTTTAAACTTTTTTTTCAGTCTTTCTCTACAAAAAGTAACTTGCAGTTATTTGTAGTGAGGGACATTACATTGGAAATATATTCAGTATGACAAACTGTGTAATCGTATTTTGTGGTGTGTCATTTCACTCACCAGTGATTGATTCTTATACACGACTTTTATGAGATTGTCCTTGTAGCTCTGATTTACCTTAAAGGGAACACCGGTGTAGTTTGTGTTGATATATGTCATCAGACAGAAATACCAGTCTCCATCAACCAGAACAGCAGGTACCCAAACACTACCCAGAAACAAATATTTTAGCACACAGCTGGCACCAGCAAAGCACCAGAAATCTAAGCAGTTATTAGCACACCCGTTGTAATATATTCTGTTGATGAGTACTTGGTGAGGGCTAGTTCTTTTAGGTTCAGCAGCTAACAAGATGGTGTTTCGGTCAGGATACAGGAAGGAGGACAAGAAGCTTCCACTTTGATGGATTGTCACTGCAAGCTGTTTTATTACCACTTGGATGCTCAGTGTTGCCAGCAGTCTGTATTAACAACAAATTGTCATGAGTATATGAATATATACAGCAACAGCTCCACTAAGATAAACGTAAGTATTAAAATGAAATAAACCAACACATCCATCTGAATATACACATAACATGACATATATGATTCGAACTATGCCAATCTTAAATCTCTTGCTCCATACACAGAAAGGACACAATTAAACACAGTGAGAATGTCATACATAGCCGAAACATCCACTCTAACTGTGATCAAAGGGACCTTGGCGCCATCGTGTGGCCGAATAAAATTACTACATAATGGCGGCGGCCAGCGGCACATGCCTCTAGTCACGAGATGAAAAAATGCGGTGCTACAATGCGGTAGAATGTAACTAAAACCGCGGAAAACATCAGGATCGGAAAATAAATATACTTACTTCCAGTCATGAACTTAACACTCGGAGCATCACCGTGAAGCATGCGTAACCGGTGTGATTCTGCGTTGTGTCTGATAAAAAAGGTAAAAGAAAGAAAGACCTCCAAGTAAATAATTTGCCCACTCCAGCTCCTCTCCCACAGGGGAATTGTAGAAAAAGGGCTGGCATTTATTTTTACATTAAACATAAAGTATGCATTTACACGTAACATATTTGACATAAGATAAAACAAAAACAACAACATGAAATCTGACATACCTGATAAAAAAGGTAAAAGAAAGAAAGACCTCCAAGTAAATAATTTGCCCACTCCAGCTCCTACGACCAAATACAAACAGTGGGGAAGAGGGTTAGCTCAACCCACCACAGCTCCCAAGCTAGCAAGGAGTATATATTCATGCTAGCATTTATGGTGCCTAAAACACATTTATGATACACACATACTACACACTTATAACATCTTACAAAAACAGGCTTAATAATTACAATAACTGAACTAAAATCGCAATCATAAACATCAGGGTGGCTAAATATGAATTATGTGTGTTTTAAGGTGTTGGAAAGAAATGACACCCACCTCCCCCACAGGGGAATTGTAGAAAAAGGGGAGAGGCAAAAGGGGTACACTGTATTTATAGTATTGCACCAAAGAAGAATGGTAAATAGCACTTTCACTAGTCCCTAAGGACCCCAAAGCGCTTTACATATCCAGTCATTCACCCATTCACACACTGGTGATGGCAGCTACGTTGTAGCCACAGCTGCCCTGGGGCACACTGACAGAGGCGAGGCTGCCGGACACTGGCGCCACCAGGCCCTCTGACCACCACCAGTAGGCAATGGGTGAAGTGTCTTGCCAAAGGACACAACGACCGAGACTGTCCAAGCCGGGGCTCGAACCGGCAACTTTCCGATTACTAGGCGAACTCCCAACTCTTGAGCCATGATCGCCCCAAGAAGAAAAGAATGAGGAGGGGCTCTAACTGATAATGAACACAACTACAGGCTTGGAGGTCCTAAAAGTCAGGTATAAAAGGAGAAGTTTGGGGGTTTAGAACACATTTTGTGTAATTATAACAATGTGATTTATGACTCTGTTACACATGGCAACCAGGAACACAGCTTATGTGATGAGGTAAAACAGAACTACCACGGAAAACAATCTCCCCTTCTCGAGTAGCAGCGCGTTACCCCCAAATTCTGCCTATGTCATTTCCTACGACTCAACCCCGCACAATATTGCAGAACATAGACATAAAATCCCAGAGCCTTTTATACATAATCCCTTCTGATAGTCGTGCAAATGCGGTCTTTCTTACGAGCTGAGGAGAAAAGGAGGCACAGCCATGAAGACTGCATCATTTACATGTAAACCCAGACTACATGAGCAAAAATAATCCATGTCAAATAAGTATTGCACACTGAGGAAGAGGGTTTAGAGCAGGATGATACTCATCGGACGGGGATGAGTCTGCCTACAGGAGGGAGGTTGAACGTCTGGTGACCTGGTGCAGCCACAACAACCTGGTGCTGAATGCCCAGAAGACAGTGGAGATTATTGTGGACTTCAGGAAGCACACAGCCCCACTCCCCCCCATCATCCTGTCTGACACCCCCATCACCTCTGTGGACTCATTCCGCTTCCTGGGTACCACCATCACCCAGGACCTGAAGTGGGAGCCCACCATCACCTCCGTCATCAAGAAAGCCCAGCAGAGGATGTACTTCCTGAGGCAGCTGAAGAAATTCAACCTGCCAACACGGACGATGATGCAATTCTACACTGCAATCATCGAGTCCATCCTCACCTCCTCCATCACCGTGTGGTACGCTGGAGCCACTATCAGGGACAAACAGAGACTGCAGCGTGTTGTGCGCTCTGCTGAGAAGGTGATTGGCTGCAGACTCCCAGCTCTGCAGGACCTGTACACCTCCAGGACACTGCGGCGTGCAGCCCGGATCTCAGCTGACCCTTCTCACCCTGGACACAGTCTGTTTGACCTGCTCCCCTCAGGCAGGAGGCTCCGGTCCATTCGCACCAGAACCTCTCGCCATAAGAACAGTTTCTTCCCCTCTGCTGTTGGACACATGAACAATAACCACATGACTGTCCCCGCCACTAACACATGACCCTACGCTGTGTCACTGCATCATTCATGTTTGGCACTGATCATCACCTGCACTCATGTATATATGTTTCTACATAGCACTCATAATTCTTATTCTCATGTATATATCTCATGTATATCTCATGCACATATCTTTCTTTCTACATAGCACTTTAATTCTTATTGTTTGCACTGAAGCACCGCAGCAATTTCCTAATGTTGTAAACCTCAACATCTGGCAATAAACCCCATTCTGATTCTGATTCTGATTCTGATAGCTTTTGATAAGAGTGAAGTAAAATTTTGCAGAATTTTCATGTGGTGTGCCATGACAGCTTAAACATATTAGAGCTCAAAACTCTTGAAGCAGTTTCATCAAATCCCTTCTCACAGCTTTGCTTTCTGCTAAAACCACAGAAAACATTCTGCATTTGCCTGCTGAACAGTGTTCTCACAGGCCCGCTACTACAACGGGTCAGCCCTCTACCCCAGCAGTGGGGGTGTAGTCCTTCTTTCTTTGTGTCTGTCAAGACAACAGAGCGTGTGAGCTACTCCCCCATCTTAGAACACACAGTGCAGATTTGCAGAAGTCAGTTTTTGCCGTTTTATTTAAAGCAGTTTAAACATAAAAGTGTTTGCACACCGTAGAGAGCAAGAGCAGTAACCACAGGTTATTAAAACATGCTGGGACAGGTGTCAACATTTCTTCTTCATTTCTTACGCAAGATTACATCACCAAATGGCACAGTGTTTTAATTCCTGTGCATAAATATATTTAATTATTCTTTATAATGCTGCAGTTACTTATTGTCACCATATTGGTAATGTGATCCTCTGGACAAATGAGAGTTTAGACAAGAAAAGTTTTGTGAAGGCCGGCTAACAGCAGCTAACAATAGAAAAGCTGAGGATATTCAGCAAATGAGCATCACCGACTCCTCGACTTGTATCATTGTTATATTTAAAAATAGTGAACAGATGTGCACAACTGAGGTAAACAGCAGCCTGACAGGCTACACTCACTGCAGATCAATGCTGGCCAGGGTTCTTGGTCCGACAATGGCCACTGTAGCTAAGGATTATAATTAGAATAGAATTCAACTTTATTGCCATTGCACACATTACAAGTAAATGATGCGTGACTGGGGTCTTTGATGATTTCCCCAGCCCTTTTCAGACACCGCTTCCTATAGATATGTTCAATGGCAGGAAGTGGCACTTTTCACGACCCTCTGCAATGCCTTCCGGTCTGAGGCAGGGCAGTTTCCATACCAGACTGTTATACAGTTGGTCAGGATGCTCTTGATGGTGCAGCGGTAGAAGTTCACCTGAATGTCTGAGGACAGGTGGTTCTTCTTCAGAGTCCTCAGGGAGAAGAGACGCCGGTGAACCTTCTTGACCAGCTTGGAGCAATTGGTCGTCCAGATGAGATCCTCAGAGATGTGGACACCCAGGAACTTGAAGCTGTTCACACACTCTTGTTCCCTCGCACAAGAATGTGCTACATGGGACTTTTCCAAAAATCCACAAAGATTTCAGCAAAGTTTGGAAGAATAGGAATATTAACAGATGGTATGAAAAAATAGTTACGTTGCCTTTATTTAAAATCAGTACGCAATAGATCGTGAGTCCTTTGAAAAGATGTCATATTTTAATATTTATTCAGTTACTGTGCTCACTGTGTTGGAGGAACTGTGACCGTATCATTTCTTCAGGGATTAATAAAGTATTCTTATAACAAAGAACCTTTTTTTTTTTTGCTAAAACAGACTCTCTTATTTATTTTTTGATATAAATAGTGATATTGCCACTATAAACTTATTTAAACTGACAGTAACAACAATCAAGACAACTAACACTGACACCTGAAAACGACAACAAAACTTGGACATAACACAAAGCCCTAGTTTCATCTTCTGAAACTGTACTGTCAGTGTTCAGCCCTTCACACATAATATAAACTAGCGTTTGAGTTTCCTAGTGTGATGCGATGGTAACACTTAGCATGCTGTGTTATTTTTGTGTCAGTTGTGTACCAGGGCATAAACATGACCGTCCGTTACCCCAGTTTGGTCCCTGCAGTAATGAAGCTTCCTACCTGGCAGCGTTGTTTGGGCCGTTTTGGATGATAAAAGTTAACCGCTATGAGTTCCAGAAAGCTACATTCTGTTTCTGCTGCCCTAAAGCAGAGGAAGGTGTGTATCTGGTTTCATTTGGTCCTTGTGCTACATTTGACCATTTAAAAACTCTTCTTACAACTAAATAACTCCCTTAAAACTGAGGATTTAAAGGTAAGAGGTTGGTATCAACTTGTGTCAGTCTTTACCAAGAAGTGTGCAAATTACTTGCAGTTCTTCTGAAGACCAGCTTGATCCAGGATCAACAACAGCACCGACAGAAGTTGTTTGGCAGACCTTTGAAACTGACACCTGACATTCTTCTGGTGTAGATAGGTAAAAAGCTGTCTCCAGGTAAAGCAGAGGCCATTCACTAGACTGAGACGTTGGTACAACAGCTTATGAGAAGACTCATGTCTAATCTGGGGCATAAATCGGAATGTGTCCAAACTATGCACGCAAATATGGATGTATGTGTGCTGCAGGAACACGTAGACTCAGATAATCTAGGATGAGAATGCACAAGACGTGTTTGGACTTGCTGCCTGCTGGCCTGCAGACAGGACAGACTGAAACATATTTGTTTCACATTCTACATGGATCCTTAGAAGAACTAAGAAGCTGAGCAAAAATGCGCACTAAAAAACTACAAGTGTTGCAGTTTCAGATGGAAAGATAAACCCCCACATATCAGCTTAAAAACACTACAAAGGACCAAGTATAGGAAGGATGAGATCTGCCTAACCTTCATCACAACTTCTGATTAGTTGGAACATATATTAGAAGGAACAGACTATTCTGTTTGACAGACTAGTTATTCGATATGGGATCAACAAGAACTGATTTTTAGAATATCAACAAATTAAATCCACAGTAAATAAATTTAAACCTAATCAAGTTGAATTACAAACACCATCATGTGTGGTACAATTCCTTAATCTCAAAACCCCAAATCAATGTCTAAAACATACAGGACACTTTCTAAAACAGATGAATAAATGTCCCCTTGACACCCTAAACCACTAACAAGGACAAAACTGTGGTTCAGAAGGACATTACAATATGAATTGCCAAAGGGATCAGAAGTGAACTCTCACTGAGCATACTGGGAATCGCACTAAGAGGGTAGGTGTAAAGATTTTGAATGTTTAATTTTAGTATTTTTAGTATTTTTTTCAGTGTGCCCGTCCCCTTCACGTGCCTGTGTTCCCCGTAGATCCTCTTCCTGTGCCCCCTCACCTCTATATATCCGCACCTGGTGTCTGTGTGTAAATAAATTGTGAACTTTAGAGACGGTCTGCCTCCGAGTCTCTCCTGAGGGATCCGGTGCCATGATGGCACAAAAGCAGCGCACATTTCGGTGCTTTATTTCGGTGCTTTTTTTCCCCTGAGATGTCACACACTTTGAATTCTAGCCAATCATTTTACCTTTGCAAGCGCAGTAGGCAGGCCCAGGTGCGTACGTTATTTTAGAGCAGAGCTACAGATTAAAAATGCCCAAGGCAAAGCGGTCAAAAGTCTGGCTGTACTTAATGATAATAGTAATGGATTGGATTTATATAGCGCTTTTCAAGGCACCCAAAGTGCTTTACAATGCCACACTCTCACATTCACACACTGGTGGAGGCAGCTACGGTTGTAGCCACAGCTGCCCTGGGGTAAGACTGACAGAAGCGAGGCTGCCATATCGCGTCATCGGCCCCTCTGGCCAAAATCAGTAGGCGGTAGGGTAAAGTGTCTTGCCCAAGGACACAACGACCAGGACAGACAGCCCGGGGATCGAACCGGCGACCTTCCGGTTACAGATACGCTTCCCAACCCCCTGAGCCACGGTCGCGCCCGTTGCCACAGAAAAAGATGCAAACTCAGCAGCCTGCAACAAGTGCTTTAAGCTGATACTGTGCAAAGGACGTAACACCTTGAATCTGATGAAACACCTGGTGACGCATAGCGGGGTTTTTTTAAAGCCGAGAAATGCGCCGTATTTGATAGCTTGCTGCGAGACCTCACATCAAGCACATCTACTGCGGGTGTGGTGCCTGTTATCTGACCCGGAGCAACATTCCCCAAGAACCCGAAGAGGAGAGTCCTGGCCCCTAGCCCTGCCAGTGTAGCAGAAATGATGACGGATGATGATGGCAAAACAGCCGTTCTTCTCTGCGTGAGTAGTTTAATGTTGTTCGTGTGTAATTTACCTTGAGTAGGCTAACCACGTTATTACATTAATGCATGTAAGGTGAACTAGCAAACACCGTCGTAGTTACATGCGGCTGTCTTCTTGTTTGATGGCAGATGCTCCCTTCACCCTGGCCAAAAAGGCTAAAATGACCAAAGAAAAAGTGGAAAACAGCTAAACATGAGAGGTTTTTGGACAAAGTTTGTGTTTTTTTTCCCCATTGTTTAAGCACTGCTTCCAGCCAAGAGTGATGCCATAAATCCCCTATATCTGCAGAAAAGGCTAACATTGTTATCTTTTTACAAAAAAAACCCAGCTAAACATGAGAGGTTTTAGGACAAAGTGTGTGTTCTCCATTCTTTAAGCACCGGTTCGAGCACCGTTTAAGCACCGGCACCGTTTCAAAAGTACCGGTTTGGTACTGGTATCGGATAAAACCTAAACGATACCCATCCCTACTCCTGAGCCTGACAGTCATTAAATCACACAAAGTCTTCATGTTCCAACAGGTCGGAGTCATCATCATCATTTTTCACAGCTATGTATGCAGCAACAGTGGAAAATATTATGCGGTTTATCATGAATTTTAGACATGGCAGTATACATGTTATAAAAATGAGTAGTCTTTTTAGCACCCGTAACCAGGAGCCAGTGTAAAGCGATCGTGGCTCAAGAGTTGGGAGTTCGCCTTGTAATCGGAAGGTTGCCGGTTCTAGTCCCGGCTCGGACAGTCTCGGTCCTTGTGTCTTTGGGCAAGACACTTCACCTACCGCCGTGTTGGCCAGAAGGGCTGATGGCGCAACATAGCAGGCTCGCTTCTGTCAGTGCGCCCCAGGGCAGCTTTGGCTACAACTGTAGTTTGCCTCCACTATTGTGTGAATGGGCGGATGACTGAATGTGAAAAGCGCTTTGGGGTCCTTAGGCGGGACTAGTAAAGCACTGTACAAATAAAGGCCATTTACCATTTAAAGCCAAGAAAACCAGTCACTTGTATCACTTACATAGTCCTGATTTTGGGCCTGCTGGATCTCTCTCAAGGCATTCAGGGCGTCAGTCATGTTTGATGAGTTTACATTGTCTGGTATGTAAGTGCAGCAGGTGTTGTTGAAGAGGACGCAAAGTCCCCCTTTCTCTGCTAGTATCATATCCAGAGCTACTCAATGTTGCATCACTGCAATCCGTAATGCATCAATTTCCTGGTTCTGCTGTTCGTTGATTTTACACGAAGCGTTAGAGAAGAGTCCAAAACGGTAGTCCAGAGTTTCAATCCTCAGCATGTTTCTTCCGGTTCCCTGGTCCTGTCGTGGATATAGCGGTACCAGGCATTGTTCATCCAAGGGTGGATGTGGTCTTGTGTCATGTCTCTTAGGTGGGAGTTGTCTTGCGTCCATCTTTTCTGTCTGCCTCGTGGTCAAGGTAACCAAGAGGGTCCACCTTCCCATGGTTGCACACAGGTCCGTCACACCCCACTGCTTGGTTACTCTAGAGTTGGCCAATGGCTGGAGGTTGAAGTGCGAGCAATGCTCAATCAGCACTTTCCCCTCACCACTGAAGCAACCAAGTGAGGGTGAAACTTTCCTTTACTAGTTGACTTCTGTGGAGGAAGTGGAATCCTCTGAGTCCTCAACATTTTTGCAGTGGCTCTGATGTATCCAGGAGGGTCTCTCAGCTAATTTGCAGGCCTCATCAGCACTCAAGTTTTATGGCCTCTGCCAACCCCCATTACCTCATTTCAGGCCTCTGTCCCGTGGGGGATATTTATGACTCCTCCATTGTCCATCCTCTGCAGGAAAAGCCGCTGTGGAAAGGGTGCTGGATCCAGTTATCTTACTGCTGATATGATCCCAGCAGTCTTCAGTGTGTCATCATATGCACAGTACAGTGACACAGCATTAGGTGATGTTCATAGGAAACTGCTGTCATCACCACCATAGCTTCTGGTTCCTGTGCTTTTCACAGAATCATGATGTCATCCTCAAACTCCCTCTGCGCTGTTGATGGAGCTTGGCATGCTCCCCTCATCCTTCAGGTGCCCGTCTGTTATCCACAATTTCCTCTGTTGGCCTCTGGAAAGCCCCCTTGGCACAGCTCTCATTCCAACGCAGCTTCATGGTCCTTGCTGTGGCTCTGGAATCTAAACTCATAATGGGCCCCAAACAGCTCGACCTTTGACCTCAACCACTGCCTGGGCTGTCAGCTATGCCTGGGATGGTACTCGCTTCTCACTGGGCCTCTGAAGATTTCTCAGGAGATTCCTTTCAGCAATACTCTGACTGCTGCACCTGTATTTCCTTGCTAGGAGGAAAAACTTCTGAACATGGATACAACACTTGCATAGGTTCAATACCCGTAAATGAACTGTTAATCACACAAATCACTGCAAAATCATAGAAAATATTGTTTCATGTTAATCCTGGACCCCTCCTCTTGACACATGGACACTCCCATGAGTCAACTCATCAAAACCAAATTTCTGTCTGAAAGAAAAAAGGTTAGCTAGACCACAGCACAGGCAACATCAGGGTGTCTCTTCCTCTGGAGCAGCACCACCCCGGACCTATACCCCTGCAATAAAAGATGTTAGTGTGTTTTGCACAGTAAGTGTGCTCAACACCTGGCTCCGCCTGGAGCCTGCATACACACCATCATGGCCTGGAAAACAAGATCTGGAAGTAAAATCAAACTTCACACTTGTAAACAATTGTATCATAAGAGTAATAAAGCATTCAGCATCAGCAAGACAAGTATCATGTGCAGGTTTTCTCAAATTAGAAAACTACAATTATTGCCATAATTCACCCCAGACATGGATCAACCCATGTATTTAGTCAACATTAAAGTAGTCGGTGACTTCCCTTAAGCAAAGTCACTCCACTCATTTTATCATTATGAGCTCAATAGCGGACAGATAATAAGCCCCATATTAAACTATTCCATAAACACTGTATCTCTTATTTGTTATCTCATGTCACTTGTTAGCCTCTGCTGAATCCTCTACATGCACTCTTAGAAAAAACAAACATTAACAACACACATGGACTATCCTAATGGTCAGGCACAAATTGACAGGGTCCAGAGGTGCTATAAAGAGACCATAAAGTTAGCCATCCATAGCTGTGAAAAGAAGTGACACTAGTTTCAACACAGGAAATGTCTCACATGTTATTCACATCGTCAAAGTAACCTTCAACATTTTCCCAACAACACAGTGTAACAGCATCACCAACTCATAACCTGTAAACACAGTTTCCTCCACATATAAACCCAGAAATCCTGTAGTAGAAAAACATCAACCAGCTGTCCTTGTATAAATCACATGATCAACTTACATGACAAACTGTAATGCTGTAGAAAAGAAAATGCAAATGTTAGCGCTGCACAGGTATATACACACTTTGTCACAGTAACAGAGAGTTAATTGTCAGCATTGGATAAATTCAGCATTTGATACCAAGTGTCTGTTAAATTTACACTATTTTAACACTGATGAGAGATAAGAAGCTGATTTTCATTGCATGTGTGTTTGTGTTATTAGGCAGGTTTAATCAATGTCTGTGGAGCTGCATCTCCAGCAGAGCATGTTCTAAAAGCTGCCTTTCCTACACTCTTCTCTGCTATTATTTGATCATTTTGTAACTGATGTGCTATGGGTCCACTGATCTTTGCATCACTTCTCATCACACTAAGTGACTTGGACAAGATGATAAACAGACTCACATGCTTAAGATGTTGTCTAATCTTCATGAGCTCTCTTGTGTTTGTATTAGTAGGGTTAATGCATGTTCTGCTTGTGTGTGTGATTTTGTATATGTTTCTTTTTTGCAGTGTTTCAGACTCCTTCTCAATTTTCCAACTTAAGCAGTCAGTTTTCTTTTCCCCTGGTTTGCTAACCCAAATTTTGATTTCACACATTAAACAACAGCATTCTCACCTACTCTCACTATGTTGTCCTCTCCCACTTCAACAGTCCAATAGCAGGCAGTCCTCTTTCAGCTTTGTCCTGTGTTCCACTGTCTCTTCTTGCCATTTTACTCCAAAGGTGGCAAATGTCAAACTCCAACAGTCTCCTCAGTTCTCCTCAAACGTTCTTTTCACATGCACAGTGAAGTTGCAGCTCGTTGGAAACACAGTGCCATTCATCCAATCAGTCAGGATGATGGATTTGCTCTTCTTCTCCGATGCTCTTTGTCCACACTGCTGCTGCTGCTTGCTGGGACTCTTTGCTCAGGACTTTGCTGCTGTCTCTTTATCTGCCATGTTATTGCTCTTTGGAGCTGCATTCCTTGTCTTCAGGGAGGAGTGAGAGCTCGCTTGTGAGGTTGAGGGGCACATGGTGCTGTAAATAAGTCAGCCAAAAACTTGGCCTGAACGTTTCCAATGATGTTAAACTATAACTTTCTTCCGACCGCTGCATGTGGAAAATTGATTCAGGTCTGCTTTTCACCTGAAAGTGACTAACTAAGACATGTTCATTATTCTCATCACTGCTTAATCAACACACATCTCTCTCTCTCTCTCTCTGTTTTTGTGAACAGTCCTTTCTTAAAAGCAGAAAATGAGATTGTTGTTGTTCTTGGCTGATCAACACAAAACCTTTTTCCTATGATTATTTTTCATGTACAATGTAAATTTTGTCTCTTTTTTACTCTTTTTTTCCCCCTTTACAATAGCTGGTGACCTGCAGAATCACCGCTCTCACAATCAGAGGCGCACAAAAAAACACTGTGACGTCAGACACATTCACACTCACTTTTTCATCTGCATAAATAAATCATATGGCTGATGGTATGTGCCATGTTGATCCATAAGTATGAGCACAAGTTTGTTTAATTATTTTCCAACCCAACAAAACAAATAAACAAAAACATGATGCTGATGCTATGAACACTCTACACACATGAGTCAAGATACAGGAAAACTGCTGCGCATCTGAAAGAAGAAGCTGAACGGATATGCTACATACTCGAGTTATCATAGTTCTGTTTCCCTCTCTTTGAGGAGTTCTCAGCCAGCTCCTGATCTGATAATGTGTAGCTTGCTCATCAGCTCAGAAGAGACCGCAACGCAACCTCACACAGTGGGTGCGTGCTTTGCCCCACAGTGGCAAAGACTTGCACTTTCATATTCAATTCAGCTTCTCCATCAAGTAGTTTTAGCTGTTTCATACAGGGTTCAGCATATTAGTTGTTTTCACAGGTGTGCTCTATATCTCAACAATGGCTCATAATGAGACGACAGTCTTTCAAACAGGTCAAGTGCCTCTATGCACATCATTAGATAAAATATTTACCTATTTTACTTCATCTCATATGTCATTGTACTTGAGCATTTGAGCAACCCTAAGCTTAATGCAGATTACTTTTAACAATTATCCACCTCAATTAAATCTATGGTCTGGAACACAGGCATACTTTCTCGTTTGGCTCTCAGCGAAGGCGGTCGCACTTTTTTCTCCTCTCCTCCTACCCTTATCTTCCCTGCTTAGCCTCTTGTGTCCTTGTCTTGTCTCGTGTGCATTACATTTCCCTCGAACAGTCTCTCACTGTCGTTCTCTAAAACCTGTCAGATTATAATATTATTTTATGCCATGTTATACCCCTAATTAAAGATTGTGAATTATTATGTAGTTTTAGTTTGCATTATTCTCCTGAATTAGAAGAAGGTGATAACTATTGCATTTGTTAAACTGGTTTGCATTACATTAGACTGCTGATTTAGTGTGAATGAATGATATTGTTTTATGATGCATTATACTGCTGAGTTATAAGAAATACTGTTCACAGAAAGTCATCACCTTATTTGTCTGATTAGAAGTGAACATGCTGGAGTTTTCTGCCCCATCTCAGCAGGAGCAGATAAACAGGGAGCCAAGGTCGTAGCTTAGGCGCCGTGTGAGAGAAAGCATGTGAATGTTTAGGCTTTTATGATAAGGTGGGGGCACTAGAGGCTATAAGAGTTTGATCAATGCTCCACCATTTTGAGATCTGAGGCTGTCTGCATACAGTGTCCATCTCCCACGCGTGTGACCATTAAAATCATCGTTTGACTCAACCCGGCCGGACCAGTGTTGTTATTGTGGTTTTTCCTCTTGTATCCATCCCCAATTTTTGAACTCGTAACAACGTCAAACTCCCGGAGGCACAAAGAAATTACGGAGGCTATCACTTATCACCTGACCAAAGATATGACTCCCATCAACACTGTGCAAAACGAGGGATTTAGGAAAATGATCAAAACCCTAGACAAACGCTACACAGTGCTGTGTTATTTTTCTATTGTTGCACTACCTGCTCTATACAGGCAGTGTCGAGCAATGGTGGAGACGGAATTTCAAGCAGTACAACATTTTGCGGCAACCACAAAACGTGAGACAATTGTTGTTTTTATGTTTATTTATTGTTTTTATGTTTATTTATTGTTTTTATGTTCAGTTTCAACTGTTACGAAGTTGATGTGCAGTTAATAAGTGCAATAAATATTTATATTGGAAAAGAAAATCGTGAGAGAATCGTGATCTCAATTCTAAGCCAAAAAATCGTGATTCTCATTTTATGCAAAATCGTGCAGCCCTACGCAGCAGTGTCCAATTTTCATGTCTATTACCAAAAACTGTTCCTTTCTCAAAGCTTGTTTTTGGAATTTTTTGAGGCTTGTTTACTTTGTCCGAATATTTGTAGGGAAATGATTTTATGAAGTTGAGTTCTAGTGTTAATGTATCAAATGTAATGAACCCTTTTGAGATCAGCTTTTTTAAACATAAGGACAACTCCAAAGGAATGACGCCTTCAAAAAGGTCATGCAAAATATCTGGAGGAAACCCGGTTACTGGGTGAAAGAATAGTAAATGTTTGCTCAGTACACATTCCCTTTTTACCCCATTAACACTTTGGAGGTTGTCAGTTTGCCTAAGCTCTTCCAGAAATGAATTGTGTTGATCAACACCCCTCAATTGGAAGTCATTAACTTCAGTCGTTGCAATTTGGTCCCGACTTATCAAACAAAAGCGACAGAACTTGTCAACAGTAAAACTTTCATAAAAGCCTGCCAGACCATGTGCGCCAAGGTTATCTGCGCTCACACAATATACAGTGCCCTTAATAAACTGGCTTACAACTTCCACAAAAATTCCCTCTTCTTCTAGACACCTTATATCTTTAATCAGTGGCTCAAAAAACTTTTCATAACCGTATTGTTTGACATCCACACTTTTACCAAAGAGAGCAAGCTGAATTGAACAAAGATTAGATCAAAATCTGGGTGGTAAATTAAGAACTACCAAATATACTGCAGTAATCTTGTGACGTTTTCTAGAGGTGCCCAGTGGGTTACAAACTTCAAAATCATCAATGTAAAACCCCAAACTGATACATAAGTTTTGTTGTCCCAGTAACTTATTGCCCTTGTAGTACTTGCCGTCTTGAAATGACTTAAAGTGTCCAGATAAAGCTTCTTGATTAAATACAATTTGGTCCAAAAAATCTGCCCGTCCCAGTAAAGTCTCAAGTATCTTAGTGACAGATATATAAACAAAAGAGTTTTTATGAGCTGTGTTGTACAGATACTCTGTGGGTTCTACAACGGAAAACTGCTCTTTAAAATATATATTCCTTCTGTGATCTGTAGATAGGGAACCTTTCTCCGATGTTGTTAAAAGCAGTGGATTCGTTTGAACTAGGGCATTAGAAATGTCTTGCAAAACAACAACAACAACAACAACAACAATCTTTATTTATAGAGCACATTTCAAAACCAACGGCATGCCAAAGTGCTTAACATAAAACAAATTAACACAAGTATAATCAGAGTCATAAAAAAATAAAAGTGTAAAATTATGTTCACAGGAAAAAGCCACCAATAGAAAAATATAACTATAGCACAATATAACTATGCCATCAAAACACAATGGCGATATGACATACACAGCGCAAATAAAAGCATGATAGGAAAATTAATAGAATAAATCACTGCAAACAAGGCCAGCATTTAACCGGTAGAAAAAGCAAGATTAAACAAATACGTTTTAAGCCGTGATTTAAAAGATTGAATAGAGTCAGATGCCCGGATGCCAATCGGAAGGTTGTTCCACAACTCTGGTGCGGCCAGGGCAAACGCTCGATCACCTCTAGACTTCAGCCGAGATCTAGGCTGCACCAACAGTAACTGTGAGGATGATCTTAAAGCCCTAGCAGGAACATATGAGCTTAGGAGTTCCTTAAGATAGCTCGGTGCTGTGTTATTAGTGATTTTAAAAGTAAACAGCAAAATTTTAAATTGGATACGGTATTTCACAGGCAACCAGTGCAAATCAGCTAGGACGGGAGTAATGTGGGCAAACTTCCTAGTTTTGGTTAGAATGCGTGCAGCAGCATTTTGGACTGTCTGTAATCTATGAAGGAGGGCAGAGTGGAGACCAAAATAGAGTGAATTGCAGTAATCCAGCCTCGAAGTTACAAAGGCATGGATGAGCTTTTCCAGGTCTTTATGCGGGATATACTGCCTGGCCTTAGAAATAAGGCGGAGTTGCATGACCTCAAAACACAATCATTTACTTCTATTTCATGCTTTGAAAGGATCTCTTTTACACTGGTGAGAGTATGAAAGTTAGAGAAAGAGAGCAGGTTATGGAAATCCTCTACAATCTTTTGTGTTGCAGCTCGAGAAACATGCAACACTGTTTGCATACACAGAAAGAGAGATGCCAGTTTGTGTTCAAGTGTCTCACTATCCACATCCTTTACAATCTCGTCAAGCTCATCTGGTCTCACAAAATTATAAGCTGATGTTCCTGCTTCACAATCAGATTGCTCACTTTCAATTATCTCATCTTCAGAAACAGTTCTTGCAATTGTTCGAAAATCCTCAAGTGTACAATTTTTATGGTTTCGACTTCTGTGAGAACTGAAGGTTGGGCGAATGTTTGTTTTAAAATTACACCTTAAAAAGGGACATTGTACAGTTTCTCGGTTCTTTAAATGATGTCCAAGATGGTTCCAAAAGGTTTTCTCACTGCAAATCTCCTTAAAATCACACAATTCACACTGAAATGTGGAATTTTTGTGGATTTTTACTATTGAGTGTGACCTTGAGAGGTGTGATCGTAATGCTCCAGGTGTTTTAAATACACATACACAGTCTGTGTGAATGCATGGCCAATGTGCACCTTGTCCGTGACGAAGGCGGAAATGTTTCAAAAGAGTCTCTTGACTGGAGCTTGTGAATTTGCAAAATCGGCACTGCATGAAATCCACCCCTGAAACACAAGAGACATAGTCAATTTTGCCAAAAGCACGTTTGCAATGGGATAAAACATCCATATCTAACACACAGAAGGAATCCACAGATGCAGGAGCTGAATACATCAACAAGCCAAAACCAGAGACATCATGAAAAAAATATGTAAGGAATCATATTAACTTACATATGACCACTTGTCTACTATATCAAGTATATGATTGATAACATACATGACATGTAACATAAATGCAAGCTTGAATTCAAACATTTTTTTGTATGATAAAAAATACAATAACTATATAAAAAATAATACTATCTGTAACACAGTATACATCAACAACACACAATCATTCCTTAAATATTGTCTCCTTCCCCATTATGTAAAAAGCTCTGAAAATGTAGCAATCTTATAATACAGAGCATGAAGTACAACTTTAATTTGCTTGTGACAATTAACTTACAGTACATTAGGCAATCTTACACCAGCTGACAAACTGTCAAGTCAGCTTTAAACATTACTTTAAAGTAACAGTGCTGCACCGGATAAACGGTGACTATTGAAAAAGTGAAAAAACAATATTAGACAATATGCAAGTTACTTATATCACTGTCATATAATTGGCGCACATATCCTACACCGACCCATGAAAGTGTCTCCATGACAACGCGTGCTTGGCCCAGTTTGTTGTCAATGTTATGTGGAGTAGGGAAATTATTTTACTGCTATTGTTAAATAATTGTCATCAGTACCATTGCATTAATAATATAATCTGGAGTTTATAAGGCGTTTTGAACAGTGTGTCTTTCAGAAAAGGTTAAAAGTAACAGGACAGGAAACAGGCTTGCAGAGAAATTGCAGAACTGAAACCGAAAGTTATTCTGAGCAGCAGGCTGAGACTAGGCTTTAACAATGTAACAGATAGCTTTAAGATGGCTTTAAGATGTTTATTCCAGAGGCAGTTATAATTATTTTATACACATTGCATATCTGTGCTTATTTGAGTTGATGTTCAGGTTCTTTAAAGGTCTGAAGCTTCATCAGGCGCGATGTCCAGGTGATACATGTTGAGAGGAAAACTAGAACATAGAAGGAATTGCAATACATGCTTACAACACTTATATCAGGTCATTGTAGATTAAGCTTTTAAGTAGAGGTTCTTGGTTAAAACATTTATTTAGTAGAAGACATACATATAGTCTCAGTGAGCCTCTGGCCTGGTGAAAGGTCAGAAGTGCAACAGGTGAATTGAGAAAGAGCGTTTAAGGACAAGAGACAGTTAGTAGGTGAAGAGGTGACACAAAGAGCATGTGAGGTCAACACACACACACATGAGTTAAATTTATTTAGAGGAGAGAGAGATTAGCATGTCTGAAACTGCAAAAGTGTCTCGGCGAGAAAGAGGAACTGAAAGGTTGACTGGAGGAATCGGCCATGAAAATAGAAAATGATGTTCTTTTGAACTGTGTAAAAGTCAGTGTTGTTTTGATATTGACGTATGTATATATCCTGTTTGTGACGTATGAGGGGGCGTCAGTAAATCAAACCCTGATGGTATGAAATATCTGTGTATGCTTTGATCAAGTCGAAGACCAGTTCCTGTCTGCGACCAGAGCTGTTCTTCCCACGTGTGTTCATTAAAAATCAACTGTTTGACAAAGAGCTTTTGGACCATGGGTGGTGTACTCTCCTTCCTCAATCTTTGAACCCCAACATAACGTTTTCGAGCTATGGGGTCTTCAAACACCCCCGTTCTCTGCTAGCCATTGGGGCGGGGGGGCTGGGAGGAGATGTTGGCTGTCCGATTGGCCTCCCTGCTTCTGCGGAGCCTGGGACGGTCTGCTTGCCTCCACCCCGGGGGGAAGGGTAACATCTCTTGGGTCTGGGTTCTGTTTCCCCCTCTGGGGGCGAGGGTACCTGGACCCCGGGGTATAGAGTATGTTTGGGCAGTGTGATTGTGTGTACATGTCCATTTATGTCAGTCCTTACGTTGGGTGAGTGCTGAGTGTTTGTATATGTGTGCATGAGGGTGGGAATGCATGTTTGTGTCTGTGTGTGCCTGTTTGTCTGTGTCTATATGTCAGGTCGGGTCTTACACTCCACCTCTCTGGGAACTCCCAGGCCCTCCAAGGCCTATCTCCCCTCACCACACTCCCTGCCGGTGACTGATGCCCTCAGGGGTCGGTGCATTGGTGGTTCTTGGTTTCCGGGGCTGGGCACTCAGGTATGTACCGGCTCACTCCCGGTGGCTACCTGGCGGGGCCTGGCGCCTGTTGCTCGATCAGGCCTCCTCCGGGTTGCGGGGGGCCCTCCGGCCAGCTGTGCCAGAGTGAACCAAGCTGCAGGCCCAGTTCACTCTGGCACAGCTGGCTGCCGGCAGAGCCGGCGGGCACGCCGGTGCAGCCCCCTCTAGCTTCTGCTTGGTGGCTACTGGGTGACGCCTCGTCTGGGGATCCTCAGCCCTTCCCATGAGGGTGGCACGGATGCCCCTCCGGTGGTCCTCCTTGGGCTCTCGCACTCTGAGGCCTCTGGATGTCCGGGGCCTGGATCTCCTCCATGCCTGCTTCATGCCCTGGGGGACGGGGCTATGGCTCGCTACATCCTCTTGCAGACCATTACATGTGGAAACCATTTGAATACAAGCGCGCTGATCCACACAGGTGTGCACACAGGTGTTCACTGCTCGTAGACTTAAATTACACCTTTCTTGGCTGCTACTTCAAAGCACATTGTGCGCTGTCTGTCCTGCGTGCTGCACAACAACATTGAATATTTAGTATTTATTGCTGTTTACACTTAGCTAGATTAATGCGATGGTGTTGTGTTTAGTATGTTGCTTTGTTTGTTTGTTTTTTGCTTGTTTTCTATTCTTCTCTCAACAGGTGATCCAGGAAAATTTTTTTTTCTCCCCCCCTTTCTCACTGTCCCTCTCCCCTTCTGTTTTTCCTTTCCTTCCTCTTTCTTTCTCCCTTTCCTATCCCTCACTCATGTCTGTCCCGTCTGTAACATCTGAAAATAAAATATAATAAATAATAAAAACAAAGATCGACCAAATGGACCAATACAGCAATGCCACGAAGATCCATTTGGCAAAGTAAATCCATTGGGTATCCTTGTTGGTCTTCAGACAACAATTCTGATGGCTAAAGAACCAAATGGGACAGGCAAAAAAAAAAAAAAAAAAAAAAGTTAGTTTGTTTGCTTGTTTTAATCAATTTTAAATCATGATTTTTATTTGTTTTTATTTCTGATGTCTCTGTAAAGCACTTTGAATCACCTTGTTGTTGAATTGTGCTATACAAATAAATTTGCCTTGCCTTGCCTTGCCTTGCCTTAATATAAATGCCTTTCTGCACTCAGTTATTCTTTCCTGTCATATGTTTCAGTGTGCTCTGTAGTAACAATGACACACTGCAAAATAAAAATCAAACAGAACTCAAGACACTATGGATTTTCCTCCAATTCGTATCTGTTTGTGTAATTTATAGGATTTTTTATTTCAAGCTTTTCCAAATGAAGACACTCACCTTTTTTTTCCTTTACTAATGATGATGATTAACCTGCAGTGGTTCAGGTATAAGTTGGTTGTCTGGAACAGCAGGTGATGAAGATGTCGTGAAGGGTCTGTGGTTAATGTATATAGTGGGTTCATTACATAACTGGATAGGCAACATCTGACAGTCAGTTTAAATAAGATCTTGTTGTATTTGAACACAAATCAGCAGAAACAGGTCTCTCACTGTGCAAATATACAGCTTACGTAAGTTTAGTATGCTCACCGAATGCAGTGTTTAGTGTAGCAGCAGAATTATGACAGTTTATGGAGATGTTCAATGTGAGCCTGCTGCCCAGCTTTAAAAGGAAAATCATTTTAAATGATACATAATAAGTTCTTACCAAAAGAGGAATGCAGACGGAGATGAGCAGAGATCTCTTCTGCAGTTCAGATGCTGCTGTGAGTTCTAGTTCACTTCTGTCACAGAGGAACAAAGTGTGTTTGGATCTGGACACTTTGATTTTTATACTTCTGATCAGCACCACCTCAAATAATCCTTTGCATCCACACCTACATCACTGGCCCACCACTTCTAGGAAACTTTAACACTTCCCTGCTTGTGACTCAGAAAGATAATGCAAATATGATGACCACTGACCACAAGAACCTGCATGTAGATGCAGCCTGTTTTTCCACATCTGGCTTCAGAAAAAAATAATGCACAAACAAATAGATTTAAAATAAAAAGATGTGTTGGTATATTTTGACCTTTCAAATAAACTATTAACACTTCTTTTTTCCCCTTTTTAAGTATAATTTTTGGCAAATAAAGTGAGTGTTTTGACCATTTGCAGTTAAAATGTTGAACAATCTTTTTATTTTTGTTTTACTACCAGTTGGTTGTAATAATTTCATATGAGGATTTAAATGGATGTATAACAAAACAAAGGATAAAAGTATATATAAAAGTATATTTAATGAAGCAGATCGAACAACAGTGCAATATGGCATGATGACAGTGTTTACAATTTTGGCAGGAGAACAAAAGATAAATATTATAAAATACAAGACATGAAAATCTCAGAGGTCAGGGGTCGGGGGCCCAGGAAGTCTGACCCGCAGATTCCAGGTCTGACTTCGAGTACATAAAATATCATCTTTCTTGTGGGGAAGGAGCCTGAGTTAGAGCAGGAAGTTACACCATATTGATATTGTTGGGGTAGCCTCAATGCCAGTGTTGGACTCTCCAGTTTCCTTGAAGGAGGTTTGACTTTGTGCCATCGTTGGCTGGACTCTGTGCTCATTGATATCCCCGTATCAGTGAGTTAAGACACCATGCATTTATTTTCTGTGTGGCACACAACAAGAAAACAAGCCAAGAGAGAACACATCAGCCTCCAATGACAGTTTATTAAAAGGTTTATTGGAGGTTATTTGTTGTGTTATTGAACCTGTGTGCTAATGAAAGAGTGTCCTTAATAAACGTACTCCATAAGGAAGTGTGTTCACAAGTGCACAGAACACATTAGGGCACAGGTCAATGATCGATTTTACAATTGTATTGTCAGATCGATGGACACTTTCGGATACTTGGATATTCAGGTGATTAGAGGAGCAGAGATGATCAGCTGATCAGGATTTGGTGGTGTGTTGGATCAGGTGGTGGAGAGATACAGGACAGGCCTGACATACACAAACGTATAGTGAAGGTGCAGAGGCTCAGATCTGTGACATCGTTAAGTCCCAGCTCAGTGTCCATATTTAGATGTAACAGTGCTATAGACTTTACCTGACAACTTGTATGAGTAATGTTTTCATCTCAGGCATGTAAATTTCATTTGTGAATATATTTTTAATACTTGTACAACAGATTTTTTTGAGTGTTAAATAGAAATTATATGCTGAAACTGAAGTGATGGGTCGCACTCTTTAGTTCACCCCTGCTCTCGAAACAATGTAGGTGCTCCAATTAACATATTTACATTTTTTCATTTGCTTTTGCTGTTTCACTTGTAAAATATTTCCAGTGTGACATTTGATCAGGTCTTGTAAACCTTGTCGTTAACCAAGCAGTCACTCCCAGGCTGCTGTGCTGATCACCGGATCTTAACTTCATTGTCACAGTGCACTCAGAACAAAACAGCCATGCAGAGATATGAGTCACAGTGACATTAAAACTGATGAAGACCGTCGTCGTTAGAACCAGCAAACTGAACGAACTAAAAAAGATCATCTAAATTCAACTGGTCTAAAATATCAGGATCTCAGTGTTAAGTCCATATTTTTGAAGTAGAAGCTTTTACTGGTTTTACTTAAGAAAAAGTAATAATAAGGAATTGTTTTGGAATTTGTCCAGGTTAACAGATGAAATCATGTTCAGTGCTTTGTCCTGTCAGTAAACACAGATTCTTTATTTGCACTGAATGGGACAGCATATAATTTCACTGCTTTTGGCGTAATGACAATAAAAGATCGTTTCAAAGTCTGACCTGCAAAGCCCGTCCACCCAGTGTCCTCCTCAGTCATGCTGGTTGCATGATTGCTGTAGAAGTGCTAAACTACTGTGACCTGATTAATTGAACTGAGCTCACACTGCAATAACTAATCAGTGAGGTGGTAGTTTAAGTACTTCATTACCAAAATGTATAAATGAAGTACATCACAAGATGTTGGGGAAGAAGGACTTCACCGGGTGGGCCTGGACCCCCGAGGCCTGTCCCTGTGCCGACCTCGTCTGAGTCTAATAGTTTAATAGATTCAGTTTAATTTAATGTTAAGTTGAACTGGAGTTAACCAGAATCCTTTACTCTTCCAACTCCTCTACTTTGTCTAACAGTTAGCTTAGCTTAGCCTAGCCAAGTTTTCTTTGCAAAATTGCTAATTGCATGGTTTCAAATTGCAGTTTTGATTTTAAGTCGACTAATTGTTCAGACCTGCTCTGGGGCCTGTCTGAAGTATTAAATTGACATATATTTGTCTCAACACCTACGCAGGAGAACTTTTTTGTAAGTGTGAAATGGAAAATAGAAGAAGAAGTAGAGATGTGGGTGTTCCTATTTACATATTTTTATTTTCTGTTTCTTTAGCCAAACATGTTATTTGATCAGAGCACCTGCCTGTACACCTGCTGTTAACCAAGCAGTTATTTTCAAGCTGCTACACTGATCACAAAGTCATGACATATGAATGACAGGAAGTGTCCAGTGTCACGTAGCGATATTAATGACAACAATGATGGGTCAAAGCAACATATGATGAACATTTATTACGATATCCTGATAAATGTAATGCAGCGGGATAACTTCTACAGTTATTATGTCAGTGATGATGCCTCTTTGCTTTTCATTTATTCACAGCTTTGTGGCGTACGATGGAGTGTCAGGGCCACATTAAGATGATAACCTGCCACGGCTGCAGTACCCTCTACAACACGGCTTGTGTCGATGATTTAGTGAAGCAAACTGATCAGCTGTCTCATTGTGTCTTTTGTGTGTTTGGTTTTGTGTTTTCAATGAACTGAAAGCCCTCTTTAATGCACGAGGGTGTGACCATCCACATTCTCTCATCTGTCCAGTGTCAGCCATTCATTTTGTGCAAATGGTCAAGTCTTCCAAGTGTGCGTGCTTTTCCTTCTGACCAGATGCAGCTTTGTGCACCATAACTTTATTGTCCTGATGCTGATCCCCACACTGTGTATGTGCACTAAAACAGCAATCATTTCACTGCTCAGGTTACAAAATGTGATAAGATGCTGCATGGCCGTACAAGATAGACATTGGTTAGCAACAACTCTCTGAGGCCTCAACTGTGAAGCAGAACGCCGTCTTATCCAGCTAACTTCAAGAGCCAAGTTATCCTTTGAACCTAATCTGCTCCAAAGCAATTTATGTTCCAAATGTGAGATCACCAGGTACAAAATCACCACCTACTAACCAGTAAGACCAAAAAAAGAACAAAATAAATAAAATCCCCGATCCTGGAAGGTCCCTCAGACCGCTGTGTGCAGAGAGTAGGAGGGTGTAATATTTTTCAGCAGAGTCTGACGTCTTTGTCTTTCCATGATTAGCAACGATAATGAACATAGGTTCTCTACAACTTTCCTGTTTTGGAAGTATTAATTTATGATCCTAAAGCAGGACACCTGCACTGTAATTAATGACCTCACATCACATGTTTAAATTATGCTTTTACATTTAACCTTTTAATCAGACCAACAAAAAGCTCATACTCAATTTTAGCAGCAGTCATTGTGACACTGATGATAAAACTTGTGTAAAATTGCAAAACTGTTAAAAGAAATTTTTAAAAAAAGCATTTTTGTAGCTCAATGTTGAAATTACAGTTAACTTCACTGGTTGGCTGTTTCACCTGTAACACTTCAAAATAACATGCTAAGGTTTAATAGGTTATAAGGAATATCCTCTGAG
The DNA here is from genome assembly GCF_900246225.1 of Astatotilapia calliptera. NCBI lineage: Eukaryota > Metazoa > Chordata > Actinopteri > Cichliformes > Cichlidae > Astatotilapia > Astatotilapia calliptera. The sequence continues at coordinate 5,326,425 of NC_039320.1, forward strand.
CCCTGAGCAGTGTTGTGCTAATAAGAGACGTTTTGTGTGCAGTGAACCAGTAAGTTTTGTATTTCATAATTTATTGAGTTTCTATTATCCTTTCTGACCTGCGTTAAGGAAGCCATTAAAGCACCATGTCCGCTATAATAGTTCTGTAGTTTGATGCTTGAGTCGTTGCAGACTTGTTGAAACTCCCTCACCCGTCAAAGCAGCGTCTTTGTTATTCGAGTCCAGCAGATGGCAGTGTTTCACTGTCTGACGGCTGTCTGAAGCTTCAGCTGGATTATCCGTTTGCTATGTTTGCCATGTTACAGTGGGGAGGAAAAACTCCCTTTTAACAGGAATATCTAGACATGAGTGATTACTGCAGTGGGGCACTATCTGTGCTATCTATAAGAAATGTTAGCAACAATAAAACTCTGAGGATCAGGGCTCCATTTCACTCCAGTGTTCAGTGGCATTTTAAATATACCGACGCTGAATGTCTTTGTAAAGCAAAAGCACTTTGTTAGCCTTTACAGAGCAAAGCTATGGATCAATGTGCAGTGAAGAAAAATCGAGGTGGCCAGTCTGTCCTTTCCTAACCAATCACAGAGCTCCTTACATTGCACCATGTGGCTAATTTGCGTTTTACTGATATTGCTGGGCTGCTGTCAATCATTTTGTCTTTATATTACAACAGAGCATTGACCTTTAACCTGTTTAATTCATACTGAGTATTTAAAAAATGTATTGTCATAATAAATTCTGCCTCACTGAAACACCATTTTGCATTAGCCTCTATCACCTGACTTGTCACTGATGATATCACTGCATGAGCAGGCGAGCGGTAGCGGCGGGGGGGTGTAGGTGAAGCTCGTGAAGAACAAAATTCTGTACGAGCGGATGCAGTGAGTCCAATAACCAGGGGTAACTGGAAATAAGGTGTTGTAGGTTGGCTTCCACAGTGTAAAGAGACGCTTCTCCCTCATGCTCTAACAGCTGGTAAATCAATTTAGAAGCAGAGTCGATAACGGCCTCCTGAAGCTCCCTAGGTGGGGTGACTGCCGCTGGATCCATATCTGGCTGGTCCGTACTGTCACGGCGGGTGTGGAGAGCCGTGTGAAAATAATAAATGAGGATCCAATCGCAGGCAGTAGTGGAGAAGTGAAGGTGGTTTATTGAACACAAAAATAAATATGGACAAACAGCAAATGGAGCACGAACTAAACTAGACTGGAAACAACTAAACTACAGAGCACAAACACACGGGTGAGACATGGTGGATACACAGACGGACCAGCAACTACAATGACAGAGGACACGACTTAAATACACAGAGAAACACAGGGGAATTACACAAAGGTGGTGGACACAGCTGGGAATAATCAACAAGACGAGACAGAGGTCAAACTGAACACACTCACATGAGACGCAGACCTTCACAATAAAACAGGAACAAGAAACCATCACACTAAGACGCAGACTCGACATAGAGAGACAGAAAATGACACATGGAACTAAACTAAACCTGCAAAAACATGACAACTCAAAATACTGGGTCAAACTGAGCCAGAACCGTGACAGATTTTCTATAATGTTTTGCTTGAGCATGTCCTGCTTTTCTGTAATGTTATTTCTACAGTTTTAGCAGTTCTTCTCGAGGGAAAGAGAAAGATGTAAAAATCTTATACGTTATATATGTTAAATAACATGTGTAGTGCTCACATGTAATGCAGATGTTAGCTTTGATCTAACCAATAAATCCTGATTGGATGTTGTTAGCGTTAGCACTTGTGTTTGCTTCCCTGCTGTACAACAGCATTACCAAAATACAACTGAAGAAACAAACTCAGTTATGAAAAGTTTGTGTTCAGTTTGCAGTCGCTGAAAATAATTACACCTTTGGGAATGACATGGAAATGCTCCCACACTAAAGATTGGGTTTTGTTTTGGGGATTTTCCATCTTAATTTATCTGTCTTATTTGGCTACATCTACGACACTGCTATGCTCTCTCTTGCCTATGTTTTCGTGGCTGCTGCTATCTGTATTTTAATATATATATATATATATATATATATATATATATATATATATGCAGTCTGTATACTTTAAGCTCGGGTAGTTTTTACACAGGATACGGGAGGATTACTGAGAAGAACCTAAGCAAACACGTGACAAGTTTTCAACAGGAATGAATGACAGTAAAAATGTTACCTCACAGATCGTTTTCATGCCATCAGTAATGAGCTGGTTTCAGCTGGACTGGACACACTCAAATGGCAAAGAAGGTTGTGTAGCCTTTGCAGAGAAGATGAAATGCGTTCATGTAAATCAAAATGCATCTTTTAATTGAGGGAGAGGTTTGTCAGAGATATTATTTTCATAATGTACCTTTGTCCCAGCTGATTACCTTCATTAAACAGCAGGTTGCAAAAACCTCTTGTGTACCTCTTTTCAACCACTGGGAGGCGCTACAGCTTCATTCCTTTCACACTAAGGCAGCGGTAGGGAACTCCAGGCCTCGAGGGCCGGTGTCCCTGCAGGTTTTAGACGTTCCCTACCCCTGCACTAAGGCCTTTGAGATCTTCATTAACACTGAGCTTGAAATTTCTATCAGTCGAATGCAAAGGAGTCCTGTGGTTGTAGGACAGAGGTAGGGAACGTTAATCTGCCATCATTTAGATTATATGACAACAACCTTCAAATCTGAAGTCTCAGAAATCTGCTTCATGTACGAGTTCCTCCAATAATCAGGGCTAATATCACCAAATTGTACATAAACAGACTTTTACATGTTAAATATTTCTCAAATATGGGGAAAAAAACAATATAAAATATTATTAACAAAATATCTTAAGATACAGCTATAAATTGCTTGAAACATTTGCAATGAAATATATAAAACAGCTTTATTGTCAGTGAGGACAGCAAGTTATAGTGATGCTGTGCTGGATTGTTCAAAAGAAGACAGAGACATGAAGTATAAATATTGTATAATATTAAATATAAGAAAGAACAAAGTTATAAAAACATTAATAATTGAAATCTGCAACAATATTCACATAAAGTGTAAAATACAGAGTTAACTGTTTAATAGGTAAAGTTTAGGTCTTGCAGTCAAACAATGATCCCAAACACAGCAGCAAATCTACAGCAGAATAGCTGAAAAGCAAAGTCCAGACCTCAACCTGGGACATTCAGAGAGCTGTGCTTAAATAAATGCCCACAAACCTCAAAGAACTGAAGCAACGTTGTAATGAAGAGTGGGCCAACATTCCTCCACAACAATATGAGAGACTGATAAAGTCAAGCAGAAAACAATTACCTCACATTTGTGCTGCTAGAAGTGTTTCTAGTTATTCACAGGACTGTAGTTTGAATTTAAAGAAATGTGAAAGTGCACTGAAATTAACATAAAGTTATTGCAATTTTTTTTAAAAAATCAAGAAATCTAAGAGGAAGAAACAAGGTAAACCACACAATTTTTTTCCTTATATTCTCCACACGGCAATGCACATAACAGACATAAAATATTTGCATTTATCAATAGAAAATATACAATTTTTCCATAGTCATAGCCAGGCCCGATTACTGCCAAACCTGTGCTGAATCAATCACTTAAACAGGACCTGTCTGACAAAGCAGAGAAGACCAAAAGATCCTCAAAAACTACACATCATGGCGCAATCCAAGGAAATTCCGAAGCAAATAAGAAACAAAGTAATTGAGATCTCTCAGTCTGGAGATGCAACGTCAAGATGAACAGAATCCAGTTTCTGGGATCCTGAAGGAGAATGTCTGGCCATCTGTTCACGACCACAAGCTGAAGTGCACTTGATCCAAAGCACACCAACAAGTCCACCTCTAAGCAGCTTAATTAAAACAAAATAAAGACTTTGGAATGGCTTAGCCAAAGTTCATACGTGAATCTGATTGAGGTGCTGTGACCTTGGAAAGGTGGTTCATACTCAAAAACCCTCCAGTGTGGCTGAATTACAACAATTTTGCAAAGATGAGTGGGCAGAAATTCTTCCAGCACCTCGTAAAGGACTCATTGCCAGTTATCCCAAACTCTTTATTGCAGATGTTTCTACTCAGGGTGGCCCAACCAGTTATTAGGTTTAGGGGGCAATCACTTTTTCCACACAGGGCCATAATAATGGCCGCCTTAATAATAAATGCCTTGATTTAGGAACTACTTTTAATGTTTACTTGTGCTATTTTGCAAAAAATAAAATCTCTGCAAAAACATCAAAACTGCTGACCATCTGACCTCAATATGAAATTATTAATCTTTTGACAAAAAACATTTAGATTTGTAAAAATAAAGAAACCATAGAGGAACAAACAATGTTGTTTGCTACGTTCTAACATGGCAATCTAAATAACAGTAATGCAAACATATATATTTATCAATAAAAACAGATCGCCTTTTCACTGTTACAAAAGTCAAGTATATCAATGTTTGTTCAGCTTTCATAAATGTAAGTTTATAAGTACATAGTACATTTTTTGGTAAAGTCCAACTTCTTTTAATACATGCAACACATTTCAGAACATTTGGGACAGAGACAACAAAAGACTGGAAATACTTCGTAAAAATCTGGTGAAACACTTTAAAGCCAGTGGGATTAAATGGGAAACATAAAATTGAATACTAGACAAAGACAGATTGAATCATGAAGCAAAGAATTAATAACTAAATCACAAGTAGAAAATGTTATGCAGATATTATTGGATAGATTTTGGTGTAGAAAAAAATGACAAGAAATGAAAAATGTAAGTTATCTGGTCTTTTTCTTTAAAGAGTAGCCTGCTGCAGAGCAGCAACACTGACAAAGACCATCATCACCAATACTGCAGCTAATACAATGATCCAGGAGGAAACTTGAAAAAGCAGAAAAAATGTGACACTGATCAAAATGAATACATCAATTATTGATCAAAGAGAAAATGCATACTACCACAATGCATTGTTATTGCATCTCAGTTTCTCACCATCACTGATAATCTGACCTCTGCTGGACCTCAGGAATCGTCTCCATCACCTCTCTGTGAGGAGCAGAGAGCACTCGTGCTGCACATCCCACCTGTGTGCTGTGTTTACGTGAACCTGAGAGCACAGCTGTAGTGGTGACAGTGAATGTAGCGTTGGTGTTGGACACACTGACAGTGTTGTACTGTGAGAAGCTGAGGTGTTGTTGTGAGACACTGAGTGTTACAGTGGGAGCAGGTCGACCAGTGGCTGAACAGGAAACAACCCACTCTTCAGCAGAGTTTGACTCTCTGACATCAACAACAGGTTCATGCAGCTCTGTGAAGGATCAGGAGATATAAAATAAGGAGTATATTGTTAAAGATACATTGACTTCTAACACATGTAACGCATTAAGGTAAAATTTCTTACCATAAGGATGTGTTACACGATTTATAAACCCCAGTTTGTTAATTATTTGTTCATTATTCATAACTATATACTTAATTTTTTTTAAAATTAAGTGTTTTTGGTCAAATGGAATTTCTTTTTGGGTAATTTTAGCCCCTTTTAGCCCTCTGCCAAAATGTTTTAACCTTTCTGTCTCTAACAGTAAAACACCGTTCCTTTCAGGGGTTAAGACATTTGTTCACAAGTAAGAGAAATAAGACACTGCAGACCGACTCAGAGAGTTTAAGAACGTGCGCACGGGTGTGTGCCTCTCAGCAAAATCACACACATCGAGCACAGGCTGCTTGCTTTATTTATAGGCCAAAATGGGTTACATAGCACTTCCTCTTTTAACGGAAAGGGGAGAGCTCAGGCATTGTCTCAGCTATCTAACCTCTGCACACTCTCTGAAAAATAACGACACAGCAGTATATCGTGCTTATCTGACATCACAGACACTGAAGTAAAGAATGCATCGTATATCATGTCTTGTCAAACATCTCAAACACTGAAGTAAGGAATGCATTGTGTTTTGTTTAACAATAGGCTTGGTTATGTGAAAATAGATGAACACTTGATTATATTGTATTTCATAAAAATCCTCTATCATTCCCTCCTGTTGTTAATATTTTTCACAGGTTTAATCAATGCATAGTCACTTGTTAGTCACATCTTTAACTTGCATGTCATTCAGTGAAGTATTTAACAACAGCTCTGTTAAGACTATAATAGGGATTTTCCACTCTTTCCTCCATATTCAGCATATCATACTGACGATAGGGATCCTCCATATTCCTCTGGACCAAGACATAGTTTCCTAACATACGCTTGAACATGTTTGTCATTATGCTTCTCAGACATGGAATAATACAAGCAATGAAAAGGCAAAATTGTAACATCACACTGAAAAGGGCCAACAGGCCTTTAATCACTAAGGATTTCCAGGAGCCACTCGGTGCTGCATGACAGTGATGCGGATTGCATCAATTTCTTCATTCTGTCCTTGGCTAATGCGGGTGGAGGCATTCAAAAACAGTCAAAAACGATAGTCTAAAGTCTCTATTTGTAGTGCGTGCTTTCCTACTCCGATCCAGGGAAACAAAGCGTGTATTACCTTCTGGCCGTTGGTCCAGAGTTTGAAGTCATCTGGTACGTCAGAACCAAAGAATGGATCATGGGGCTTGAGGTCTATGTTGCGCTTAACTCTGGTGTTGCTGTGCACTGTTATCTTAAAGGTGTGGTCTGAGATGAAGATAGGTGCACAGCATCCTGACCAGGAAGGTGGTAGAATAAAGTATGCACGCTGTCCGCACAGCCATGCCATACCTTGTACCCAATAGGTACCATTTACACGTCGGTGTCTTTTGACTGTTCCATATTCCACTTCTCCATAGGTTGTGTTGCAGTTGCTGGTATGGCCCAGGGGGTGGCGTCCTTGCTCTGTTGCTTGGTAAAAGCACAGAGGATGCCGCTTCTCTTCTGGGGCCATAAAGACGGGGAATGGTTAGTTCTGTCCTGTGGGCTTCGCTGGGCCTCAACCAAAAGAGCGTCGTCATCAAGAGGACGGCCATCAGACAGAATATGCGGCAGATGAGTTGCTTTCCTTTGATGTCACAAGCGCCCAAGCACAACAGCTTTGGGGCTGGGGCTGGTGCTGGTGTTGGTTCTGGGGCTGGTTCCTCTTCTGGATTCATCAGGTTGTTTTCCTCAGTCATCTTGTTGAGTTTTTATTCAGGCGTCCCTGGTGTTGTTATTGGTTCTTCTCTTTGGTGGGATAGGTCACTCTTTATTATGTGTCTTCAGGATGACCTGGCGCACCTAAACTTCTGGTGAGTAGACTACCAGCAAAGTGAAGAGGCGGGATATACCCAATCAGCCCTTCCTCCACCGGTAGATCACCTGGAAGCTAGGGGAACCGGCGTCTTATTGTGGTGCAAACACTTTCTTCACGTGACTTTGATGGATCCACGAGGGTCTTTCGGCTATCTTACAAGCTGTCGGTGTAGTGAGTAACACCTGGAAAGGACCTTCCCACCGTGGAGAACTCCAGTTTTTCCGCTGGAGGACTTTAATCAGAATCCAATCACCGGGGTTCAACCTGCAAGAGACTGGAGAGAGATCACTCTGCAGTTGATTGCTTAGTCTCACTTCTTTATTCTCAAATAGTTTTATCATCCATTCTGCCATTGTTGTTTCTGCTGCAGCTTTATTAATTGGTTCACTGGTAATGGGCAGTGGGAATGCCCTGCCATGTATAATTTCAAATGGGGTCAGACCTCTTGCTCCTTGAGTTATTCTCATCCATAGTTTAACTAAACTCAAACATTCAGGCCATGGTCTTTTCCATAAATTAGGTTCTGTAGTGGCTGGGCCAGCAGTGCATACTCTGGGATCCAGCACCTACAGAAATTGCACAGACCTAAATAACTAATCATTTGTTGTTTAGTTATTGGTTTTGCTGCATTTTGGACTGCTGTTTTTCTGCTCTCTAATAGGGTGCGGCCTTGGCCTGTTAGCTGATGTCCTAAATAGATGACTTTATCACTCCACAGTTGTAACTTGTGTTGTGATACTTTGTGGCCTTGTTCTGCCAGATGTTGCAGAACCGTCATTGTGTTTTTGGCAAACCATGCATGTTCTGATAAATTCTTTTGCTGAACTTTCAAAATTTATAGTGTAAAAGTGTGTATTGTATTGTTTATCTATACTATATCTCCCTCCTTTTGACACATGTATTTACTTCATGTGTCACTACAACCGCTGTCCTGTGTAACGGCTCTGGTAATATTGGTTTTCCATCACAGACCATTAAGTCATCTTTAAGTTGTGCTCCACATTTCAGCCACTTATTTTGTTCAGTGATTGTTGCAGCTTGTTGTTCGGTTTTTAGAACATTAAGTGGTATTTGTGGGCAGCAGTCGGATACTAGTAGCTCTGCCAATTGTTGTGCAGCCTGTTTTGCTGCTTGATCTGCACAATTATTTCCTTTTGTGACAATAAAATTATCTTTTTGATGTGCTGCACATTTGCGAAGTGCCAATTGTTCTGGCAAGGTGATCACTTCTAATAAGATTTTTAATAAGCTGCCGTGTTTCACTGGGTTACCCGTAGAGGTAACCATACCTCCGTTATGCCAAATGTTTGCTAAGTGATGCACTGCTGAAAGAACAAACTGGCTGTCAGTGTATATATTTATATTTTGGCCTGTGTGCAATTCATATGCACATACAGTTGTGGTCAAAAGTTTACATACACTTGTAAACAGTATAATATAATGGCTCTACCGAGTGTCCCGTTATTTCTAAAACTCTGATTTTTCTCTGATAGAGTGATTGGAACAGATACTTCTTTGTCACAAAAAACATTCATGAAGTTTGGTTCTTTAATGACTTTATTATGGGTTAACAGAAAAAAGTGATCACATCTGCTGGTTCAAAAATATACATACAGCAGTGCTAATATTTGGTTACATGTCCCTTAGCCATTTTCACTTCAATTAGGCGCTTTTGGTAGCCATCCACAAGCTTCTGGTTGAATCTTTGACCACTCCTCTTGACAGAATTGGTGCAGTTCAGTTAAATTTGATGGCTTTCTGACATGGACTTGTTTCTTCAGCATTGTCCACGTGTTTTCAATGGGGTTTAAGTCAGGACTTTGGGAGGGCCATTCTAAAACCCTTATTCTAGCCTGATTTAGCCATTTCTTTACCACTTTTGATGTGTGTTTGGGGTCATTGTCCTGTTGGAACACCCAACTGCGCCCAAGACCCAACCTTCATGCTGATGATTTTAGGCTATATTGAAGAATGTGAAGGTAATCCTCCTTCATTGTCCCATTTACTCTCTGTAAAGCACCAGTTCCATTGGCAGCAAAACAGCCCCACAGCATAATACTCCCACCACCATGCTTTATTGTAGGCATGGTGTTCTTGGGGTCAAAGGCCTCACCTTTTCTCCTCCAAACATATCGCTGGGCATTGTGGCCAAAAAGCTCGATTTTTGTTTAGTCTGACCACAGAACTTTCCTCCAGAAGGTCTTATCTTTGTCCATGTGATCAGCAGCAAACTTCAGTCGAGCCTTAAGGTGCCGCTTTTGGAGCAAGGGCTTCCTTCTTGCACGGCAGCCTCTCAGTCCATGGAGACGCAAAACACGTTTAACTGTGGACAATGACACCTGTGTTCCAGCAGCTTCTAATTCTTGGCAGATCTGCATTTTGGTGATTCTTGGTTGACTCTTTACCCTCCTGACCAATTTTCTCTCAGCAGCAGGTGATAGCTTGCGTTCTCTTCCTGATCTTGGCAGTGACGAAACAGTGCCATGTACTTTATACTTACAAACAATTGTTTGCACTGTTGCTCTTGGGACATGCAGCTGCTATGAAATGGCCCCAAGTGACTTTCCTGACTTGTTCAAGTCAATAATTCACTTTTTCAGATCCATGCTGAGCTCCTTTGACTTTCCCATTGTAGCATTTGTGGGCGTTTGTATCCAATGAGCCCTATTTAACTGGTCTAAGAGAAGTCACCAGCTGTCGTCACTCATAATCACTCACAAGAAGTTAAGAGGCCATGCTATGAAGCTCAGTTCACTGACAACTTTCTAAGTCACCAAAATTGCTAATTCATGTTGCTGTATGTATATTTTTGACCCAGCAGATGTGATCACTTTTTTCTGTTAACCCATAATAGAGTCATTAAAGAACCAAACTTCATGAATGTTTTTTGTGACAAAGAAGTATCTGTTCCAATCACTCTATCAGAGGAAAATCAGAGTTTTAGAAATAATGGGACGCTCGGTAGAGCCATTATGTTATATTGTTTACAAGTGTATGTAAACTTTTGACCACAACTGTATGACTGCTTACGTGCAGCTGACTCTTTTACTGTCTCTGCTGCGGCTACACAGGCTTACACATGCAGGCAGGCCTGATGCAACATAGTCTAAATTTCACCGGGAATGTTAATGAGCATTGTTTTCCTCCAAACGCCTGTGTTATCGCAGCCTTCATATAACCTGCTCCTCTGTCCACACGTAAGTAGAAAGGCTTATTATAGTCAGGCAGTGCTAAAACTGTATCTGTCTGTAATGCCTATTTTTAAATAACTGAATGCTTCTTCTTCTTTTCTCTATTTTTTTTTTCACTCAAGACATTTTTAGATGATGTCTAGTTTTTCAAAAAATTCACACATCTTACATATTTCAAACTTTGAAGTTTTTGTTTTGTGTATATATATTTTTTTTTCCTAAACTTTGCATTGTTCATAGCTCACAGTTCTAAAACTGGGCATTTGTAAATCATATGCCTAATCACTATGTGTCACCGTAATCCACAAGTATTGGCACAAATTTGTTTCCAAACCAACAAAATAATCCAAAAATGTCACGGTCCGGGGCAGCGGCCGTGTGGAGAGTGGAAGGAGGACTCAAAACGCAGCACTTATTCAGATGTGAGGGTGATTTATTGATAATAACAAAACATAAAGTGGAGATGGTAAAACAGAACTAAGGACGAACTAAACTGGGAGAAACTACACAGAGGAGTGGCAAACCTGAACATGGAGGGAGAACAGCAGGGAGAGCACGCAGGGGAATACAGCAGGTATGAACACAGACGACACGAAGAGGAGCAGAGGAAATCACACACTATAAATACACAGAGAGACACTGGGAAATCACACACAGGTGGGAGACACAGCTGGACCTGATTAACTGACGAGACAGGGGAACACTAACACCAGGGACCAACAGAGGGAGCACAAACCCAGAACCCAGTGTCTAAAACCCCAAACACAAACCATCCCAAAACAGCCATGAATAATAATGAAAGTAATAACAATAAGTATGTAAACATAAAGTCACTGAGTCATGGCTGCAGGACCATGACAGTACCCCCCCCCCCCTCAAGGGCTGGCCCCAGACAGCCACAGAAACACACCACCAGACCCGGGCGGGCGGCAGGGGGCCCAGGACGGAGGGACCGGGCCACGACCAAAACGGAGGCCCCAGAGTCCCAAACAAATGTCCACAAAAGTCACAGGGGAGCAGAGTCCGAAGCACAGTTCAGGCGGCTGGCCACGAAGAAGGCCGTGGCGGCGTGTAAAGAGTCCGGGAGGCCATCCACGAAGAAGGCCGTGACGGCGCGCAAAAAAGTTCAGGGGGCCGGCCGTGCGGAAGGCAACAACGGCCGCTCAGGCGTTGGCGGTCCGGGGGCCGGCCGTGCGGAAGGCAACGGCGGCCGCTCAGGCGTTGGCGGTCCGGGGGCCGGCCGTGCGGAAGGCAACGGCGGCCGCTCAGGCGTTGGCGGTCCGGGGGCCGGCCGTGCGGAAGGCAACGGCGGCCGCTCAGGCGTTGGCGGTCCGGGGGCCGGCCGTGCGGAAGGCAACGGCGGCCGCTCAGGCGATGGCGCCCAACCAGCAGCCTAGTCAGCAGTCCAAAAAACGGCCGTTTAGCACCAGACCCAAACGAGGCTGGGCCAGGCGAGGCTGAGGACACGGAAGCCGGGACCGCAGCAGGCAGAGATGAGGATGCAGACACGAAGGCTGGGCCAGACGAGGATGCAGACACGAAGGCTGGACCAGGTGATGCTGAAGCAGATGCAGAGGCTGGGCCAGACGAGGATGCAGACACGAAGGCTGGACCAGGTGATGCTGAAGCAGAAGCAGAGGCTGGGCCAGACGAGGATGCAGACACGAAGGCTGGACCAGGTGATGCTGAAGCAGAAGCAGAGGCTGGGCCAGACGAGGATGCAGACACGAAGGCTGGACCAGGTGATGCTGAAGCAGATGCAGAGGCTGGGCCAGACGAGGATGCAGACACGAAGGCTGGGCCAGACGAGGATGCAGACACGAAGGCTGGGCCAGGTGATGCTAAAGCAGAAGCGGAAGCTGGACCAGGTGATGATGAAGCGGAAGCTGGACCAGGTGATGATGAAGCGGAAGCTGGACCAGGAGATGATGAAGCGGAAGCTGGACCAGGAGATGATGAAGCGGAAGCTGGACCAGGTGGTGATGAAGCAGAAGCTGGACCAGGTGGTGATGAAGCAGAAGCAGAGGCTGGGCCAGACGAGGATGCAGACACGAAGGCTGGACCAGGTGGTGATGAAGCAGAAGCAGAGGCTGGGCCAGACGAGGATGCAGACACGAAGGCTGGACCAGGTGATGCTGAAGCAGAAGCAGAGGCTGGGCCAGACGAGGATGCAGACACGAAGGCTGGACCAGGTGATGCTGAAGCAGACACGAAGGCTGGACCAGGTGATGCTGAAGCAGAAGCGGAAGCTGGACCAGTGGTGATGAAGCAGAAGCTGGACCAGGTGATGATGAAGCAGGAGATGAAGCTGGAGCAGGTGATGATGAAGCAGGAGATGAAGCTGGAGCTGGACCAGGCGGAGATGAATGAAGCTGGAGCTGGACCAGGCGGAGATGAAGCTGGAGCTGGACCAGACGAGGATGAAACCAGGCCAGGCGAGGATGAAACCGGGCCAGGCGATGAGGAAGCTGCAGCTGAAGCTGGGCCAGGCGAAGCTGACGCTGTAGCTGAAGCTGGGCCAGGTGAGGATGAAGCTTCAGGCTGAGGCGTGGCTGAAGATATGGAGGCCGGATCGGGCGTGGATGAAGACACGGAGGCCGGATCGGGCGTGGATGAAGACAGCGGGACGGCTGCGGGCGGTGGTGCTGCAGGTGGTGGCACTGCAGGAGGCGGCGCCGCAGCCACAGGTGGTAAAGCAGCCATAGGTGGCTGGACAGGCTCCTCGGGACCCCCAGCTAGCGAAACAGGAGGCTGAACGGGCTCCTCGGGACCCCCAGCTAGCGAAACAGGAGGCTGGACGGGCTCCTCGGGACCCCCAGCTAGCGAAACAGGAGGCTGGACGGGCTCCTCGGGACCCCCAGCTAGCAAAACAGGAGGCTGGACGGGCTCCTTGGGACCCCCAGCGAAAACAGCCGCAGAACCAGCGGGCACCGGGGCCCCCGGCACACACGAAACAAAACCAGTAGGCATGCGGGCCTCTGGCACACATGAAACAAAACCAGTAGGCACGTGGGCCTCTGGCACACATGAAACAAAACCAGTAGGCACGTGGGCCTCTGGCACATTTGAAACAAAACCAGTAGGCACGTGGGCCTCTGGCACATTTGAAACAAAACCAGTAGGCACGTGGGCCTCTGGCACATTTGAAACAAAACCAGTAGGCACGTGGGCCTCTGGCACATTTGAAACAAAACCAGTAGGCACGTGGGCCTCTGGCACATTTGAAACAAAACCAGTAGGCACGTGGGCCTCTGGCACATTTGAAACAAAACCAGTAGGCACGTGGGCCTCTGGCACATTTGAAACAAAACCAGTAGGCACGTGGGCCTCTGGCACATTTGAAACAAAACCAGTGGGCACGTGGGCCTCTGGCACATGTGAAACAAAACCAGTAGGCACGTGGGCCTCTGGCACACATAAGGAGGGCTGCAGCTGCGCAGAGCACTGACCCTGCTCAGGCAGTGACAGCCCGGTGCAGTTCACAGCTGGCATCTTGGCCACCAGGGGTCCAGAGTAAGCTGAGGGTAGTAACCCCGCCTCTGGGGAAGCCCCGGAGTGAGTAACAGTCACTAATGTTGCCAGCTGTTGAGGAACAGGTCTGTAATGTAACAGTTCATCTCCCTGCCTAGAAACAGAGGTGGAAAAACAGTGTGAAAACTGTGATTCAGCTATTACCGGAACCGTGGGTTGTAGCGATGCTAGCGGTGATGGTGGTGGCTGAGTGGCTAACTGGAGCGGTGGCAGAACAGGCAATTGCGCCCCCAGGGAGGCTAACGGCTGAGCTACTGACTGGGGAGCTTGTGGCCGAGCACTGAACTGAGCCGGAGAATGGCGATAAAGTCCTGGCTCAGAAGGGGTGGCAGAGACACAGTCTGTTAGTCTTGCAGAGGGTCTGTACACGCCCACTTGGGAGGGATCCGTTACCACGAAGGTGGGTAAGCGATCCGTACAGTCTCCCATCCCGCTCTGAATAGCCCCAGAAAATAAAGTCCCGGAAACTGGGGAAAGCAATGCATCCCGCTCACTCACCGCATCGGGCTGCTCGAAAGGGAATGCAGACGGAGGGTGAAGTCCAAGGTCCAAAAGGAGAAACTCCCGCTCCCACGGACATAGCGAGCCTAGCAGCCACGGGAGACCGGTCACCAGACGCTGTAGCCGCCTCTCTATAGCGTGCTGGGACTCCCAACCCGGACCTTCCAGCCACAGGTCGATGAGCTCCTGCGTGGCATCGAGTAGATTCTCCCGTAGCTCCTTGGATGGGTTAAGCGCTGCTGGGTCCATATTGTGTTCGTGTCGTACTGTCACGGTCCGGGGCAGTGGCCGTGTGGAGAGTGGAAGGAGGACTCAAAACGCAGCACTTATTCAGATGTGAGGGTGATTTATTGATAATAACAAAACATAAAGTGGAGATGGTAAAACAGAACTAAGGACGAACTAAACTGGGAGAAACTACACAGAGGAGTGGCAAACCTGAACATGGAGGGAGAACAGCAGGGAGAGCACGCAGGGGAATACAGCAGGTATGAACACAGACGACACGAAGAGGAGCAGAGGAAATCACACACTATAAATACACAGAGAGACACTGGGAAATCACACACAGGTGGGAGACACAGCTGGACCTGATTAACTGACGAGACAGGGGAACACTAACACCAGGGACCAACAGAGGGAGCACAAACCCAGAACCCAGTGTCTAAAACCCCAAACACAAACCATCCCAAAACAGCCATGAATAATAATGAAAGTAATAACAATAAGTATGTAAACATAAAGTCACTGAGTCATGGCTGCAGGACCATGACAAAAAAACAAAAAAAAACAAAAACATACATGAGTCAGGATACAAAAAGACAAAGAAAAATGCTGCCGGAAACAAAGCAGAAGTGTGAGGGGAAACTGAGCTCACAGACAGCTGCAAGTGTTGGCTTTTAATAGCATGCAGCCTCTGCTCTAAAAAAACAATAAAAAATAAAAGAAAATTTGTAACATGCTCATCAACTTAGCGGTGTCCACACATTTAATTCAGCTTCATAATCCTGTAGGTTTAGTTATTATCTACAGGGTTTGGCTTATTAGTTGTTATTATAGATGTGCTCTGTATCTCAGTAATATTTATCTAGGATAAATGACAGGTTTTCAAACAGGTTAAGTGCCTCTATGCACCTAATTGGTTTAGATATTGGCTTTATTTTCTTCATTTCATATTTCATTATACTGAGTTTGAGCAAACCTTAAGCTTGATGCAGACTACTTCATAATAATTGTCCATCTCACATCATACTGGCTAGGATACTTCTTATCAATATTAATATTATATTTTTATTAATTATTATCATCTTTTTCTGTCTCTATAATGACAATAGTATATTACAATATTTCATTAGTGTATATCACTATACTACTGAGCTAATTTAATAGTTAGGATCATCTTACTCAGCAAACAGATAATTTATAGTTCATCCAATCTGTACAAATTTGCTCTTTCTCTGAACAGGTTTGTGCCTACTTTTAGACTGGTCTTCTGTTTGCCTCATCTCAGATCCAACCTTCAGTCACATTCATTCTCTCTGTTGCATGTCGAACCAAGTAGTTTATTATTATATTTTATTTTGTATCCATCAAGGACTGTGAATGAGCTGTAGTCTCACCCACTTCCAAGATCCAGACATTTATCTTTTCACACACTTTCCTTGGCTGTACAATGATACAGCCTTAATCTACCTTATGCATCTCTCTCTTTTTTTTTTTTTTAGAAAAGGTCTTCATATGAATGATTTTCTTTTATTTATTTCATACAATCTGGGCATGATGGGTCATAAATGTACTGATTTTTGCAGCCACGGCCACTATCTCTATGTGACATAAAAAGGGGATTGGTTACATGCTGTTTTGTCACATGTCCTGAGGCTGATTTCACAATTATAGTGTTTTTTGAGAATGTTACATTTGGGACTTCTACAGTTAAAACAGTTTTACAAGCTCCTGTGTCTCAAAACATTTTTTAACGGCACACCTTTCACATATATTACAACTGTCGGTTTGGCTTCTGACCCTAGCAGCAGTTGTTCTATATTGTAAACTTCCGCGTAATCTGTTTCACTTCCTTCCTCTCGTACTAGTCATTCATCACGTCTTCTACGTCTGTCATCATCACTTTGAAAAGATGCCATTCTGCTAGACGTTCTGCTTTTTTCTTCTGACTTTTTTCCACATATAGCTCTTTTTGCAAAGCGGCTTTTAAAGCATTTATTGAATCAGGAGTGCATTTGCCTTGCCAAGCTGGACAATATATTTTATTTGGATTTCTCCACCTTTTTGCACTGATTATTCCTGCATTTGAACAGTTTTTTTTTCTAACCACTCTTCATCTGCTGTTAATTTTACTTTCGTTTTAGAGTTACCCATTTTAAACTAATTACGTCAGAACTGTGACACCTTCTCTGGCACAAAGGAGCGGGCAGGTGATCAATAACAGGCTTCTACTTTCTCACTATTTGAGAGAGCGGTTATTGATTTTACGTGATGACGCACAACCTTAGATTCCCACTCCAGCCAGTTTGTGAGTGTACACAGGAAAACAGTTTGAGAAGGGTTCGACCGCGTATTGGGTCGTAAATGACAACTCACTTCTCTTTGTTAACACAAACAGAGCGCGCTTTTATAATTTTTATTGAGATTTTCCGTATTTTTATTGTGAAACCTTCTACCTGTTCCGTTGCAGCCACTCCCAGAGCGACCGGAACTCGTTCCGTTACAGCTGCTTTCCCAAAGCAACCGGAACTTTTAATAGCGATTTCTAGAATTTCGCTCTTGCCTGTTGTCTCTAAATCCCTTCTGGATTGAGATCTGTCGGCGCTAACCAGGTTTACACACTATTTTAAAGGAAAATCTCAATATCAACGTATTGGAATGCAGTGTTTCATATTCACCTTACTGTGGCGCTGCGTTTTGAATTCGGCTCATCTGGTCCTGGCGTCGTGGGGCCTGTATAAGACGCTGACCGGAGATCGAATGGTCCCGGTTTTTCTCCTTATATCTAGAGTCTTTCTTTGGGCAGAATAGCAGCTTCTGCTCTAAAAGAAACAAATAAATAAAAAGAAAAGAAAATGTGGAACATGCTCATCAGCTTAGCAGTGTCTACATATTTAATTCAGCTTCTCAATCCTGTAGTTTTAGCTGTTGTCTACAGGGTTTTGCTTATTGGTTGTTATTATAGGTGTGCTCTATATCTCAGCAATGTGTCATTCTAGGATGATAGGTTTCAAGCTGGTCAAGTGCCTCTATGCACTTCATTAGTTTAGTTATTCTCTGTATTGTCTTCATCTCACATGTCATTACACTGAGTTTCAGCAAACCTTAAGCTTGATGCAGACTACTGCTTAACAATTATCCACCTCACATCATAACCGATTAAGGTGCCTCTTCATATTAATATTATGTCATTGTTAATATTATCCTCTTTGTCTTATATAACAGCAATAGCATATTATAATATTTTATTAGTGTGTACCATTATGCTACTACTGAGCCAATTTGTTAGTTAGGATCATCTTATTCAGCAAACAGATAATTTTGAATTCATCCAATCTGCGGTCACATTTGTTCTCTCTGTTGCATGGCGGACCAGGCAGGTCTATTATAATATATTATTTATATTTTATTTTGTATCCATCAAGGGCTTCAGGTGACCTGCAGAATCATCCTTTTCCCAAGGTGGAGACAGTTACCTTTTCACACACTGTCCTTGGCTGAACAGTGACACAGTCTTAATATACCTTAATTATTTTATTAAAATATTTTCGTGTGAATTATTTGCTTTATATTCATTTTATACATGCTGGGCATGGTCATCATGCCAACTGTGTTTCATTGTTAATATCACTTTACAGGTTGTTAGCCTTGCTATTATTAATTTCAAATACTCTAAAGATCATTTCTACTGTAATTTTCCCTTTTGTTTATCTTCATTTCGTACTTTTTATATTTATATCTACTCAGTGGGGTCTGTTTTCAATCCTTTTAAACTACTTCAAACTACTTTGATCTCTAGTTTTCACTTAATAAGGGATTATTATGTTCTTCCTGATATGGGTGGTGCTGCAGATGCGGCTGCAGGAATGAGTGATGGTTGACTAAAAGGATTGTGGGAACTGCAGTGTCTCGTCTTCTGGTGTTACTAAACTGGCAGTTGGATTCTGTTCTTCTGACTGTTTATATTTTGTTTTGTTAAATCTCTCAGTTTACAGACACTGTTTTTGTCCGGCGTCTGGACTTTTCTTTTCTCACCACTGCTCGTCAGCAGGAGTGAGTTTTAATTTCACTTGCTTGATTACCCATCTTATTTATGTATTTACTTATTTTTTGTTTAAGTAATACACAATACAGCTGCTATCACCTTCGCTGGTATTAGAGACGAGAGTGGTTGCTCACACGCCCTTCTACTTTCGGACTAGTTCCGAAAGCGGTGTGAACTTTACGAGACGGAACTCGACCGTTCTCTCAACTCACCAGCACGTCAGTGAATAGCAGTAAAAGAAAAACACAGTAGGAGCAGCTCAGTCTCTTATTGGACCGTGAAAATTCAGCTTGCTCCGTTAGTTAAAACAATACACACACACACACACATACACATTGACATTGACATTCACAGCTTTGACGCGCGCGCGACCGGAACCCTTAAAAATAAGGGGAGCTCCCAGAGCTACTTACTCCCTAGACCCAGTCTAGACCCAGCTGGGGGAGCTACCCAGAGCTCCAAAGCTACGAGTCGACGAGCTCCCAGAGCTACCAGCCGACGAGCTACGCTACGAGTCGACGAGCTCCCAGAGCTACCAGCCGACGAGCCACTTCCGCTATTTTAAATTCCCTGAATTCAAAACGCGCTTTTACGCAAGATTGTGTCAGTGTGTCTGTATCTACCTGGTCAGTGTCGCCGGGTCTGGTCCACCTCGATCGGGCCCCACCACCGTGGGTCGCTTTCTAGAACGTTGGCCAAGACCCGAATTTAAACGCTCTTGGACTTTTATCACACACCTGGTGTGTGAGCTGTCGACAGACGAACAACGTGGACTGGTCACGGAGATGGGACACGATGGAGGCGCCCCGGCTGTCGAAGGACCAAGAAATGTTAGGGGAATACTCTGTAAAAGACCCAGGAGAAATAAAGACACAATGAGACAAAGTTACTTTTTATGCTTTAACGTGCACACCGGTGAGCTGTTCAGAACAACTCACGTCGTGTACAGAGGCTTGGCACTTTTTATAGGAAAGACAGTGAGAACAGGATAAGAAAATACAAAACAGATAAAATTAACAACTCCATATGTGGCGCTAGTCTCGTCAGCAGAGAGCTGGGAGAAAGCTGTGAGAGATAAAACAATCTAAAACAATATGTCCCAAAACAGTATGTCTTTGCTGAGAAAGTCTAAAAAGATCATTCTAAACTAATCTAACCATAGACGAAGGGCATCCAAACAATGCTTTGTACATTTAAAAGAAGGTAAAGAAACATAGAATCATTTTTCCTGTAACACTGTGCACAGGTTTTTTCCAGCGCAGGCAACATGACGTCAGGATCGATGAAGACCGTCTGTGGAAAACTAGACGTTAAAAATAACAGTTAGTTATGCGGCTACGAAGGACCAATTAAATGTCAGGGGTTAAGACATTTGTTCACAAGTAAGAGAAATAAGACACTGCAGACCGACTCAGAGAGTTTAAGAACGTGCGCACGGGTGGGTGTCTCTGAGGAATACACTCACATCGAGCACAGGCTGCTTGCTTTATTTATAGGCCAAAATGGGTTACATAGTACTTCCTCTTTTAACGGAAAGGGGAGAGTTTTAGGCATTGTCTCAGCTATCTAACCTCTGCACACAAACTGAAAATAACGACACAGCAGTATTCATGCTTATCTGACATCACAGACACTGAAGTAAAGAATGCATCGTATATCATGTCTTGTCAAACATCTCAAACACTGAAGTAAGGAATGCATTGTGTTTTGTTTAACAATAGGCTTGGTTATGTGAAAATATATGAACACTTGATTATAAGGCACACTTGATTATATTGTATTTAAATAAAAATCCTCTTATAGATTTCGTTGGAAAAGTTCTCACATTTATGACCTTTTTTAGGAGCTTCTTGTTTTGTTTTGTTTTCCTGTCACAATAAATAACTTAAAAAACCAAAAATGACAATATGGAATAAAACTTACCTTTTGAAGAGGCCATTAGAAAAACTAACAAATGTATAATCCCACAGTCTGACATGTTGCACCATTTGCCATGTCTGTCCCCTCACTGGCTATTATACAATGCATAGTGTTAGATTATAATATTATTTTATGCCATGTTAGACCCCTAATTAAAGATTGTGAATTATTAGGTAGTTTAGTTTGCATTATTCTCCTGAATTAGAAGAAGGTGATAACTAAAGCAGTAGTTAAACTAATTTGCATTACATTAGACTGCTGATTTATTGTGGATGAATGATATTGTTTTATGATGTTATAAGAAATACTGTTTGCAGAAAGTCATCGCCTTATTTGTCTGATTAGAAGAGAACAGAACATGCTGGAGTTTTCTGCCCCATCTCAGCAGGAGCAGATAAACAGGGAGCCAAGGTCGTAGCTTAGGCACCGTGTGAGAGAAAGCAAGTGAATGTTTAGGCTTTTATGATAAGGTGGAGGCACCAGAGGCTATAAGAGTTTGATCAATGCTCCACCATTTTGAGATCTGAGGCTGTCTGCATACAGTGTCCATCTCCCACGTGTGTGATCATTAAAATCATTGTTTGACTTAACCCGGCCGGACCAGTGTTGTTATTGTGGTTTTTCCTCTTGTCTCCATCCCCAATTTTGAACTCGTAACAGCTTGGGGGCTCGTCCTGTGGTATTGGGGTGGAAGTTAGAGGTTTGGACAGTCCGAGGTTGTCGAATGGACAGGCACAAGCCAGTGGTCTGATGTGAGTGGGCATAAGCCGGCTTATCCAAAGGCAAGGCACTACCTGTTGAATTATTTCCAAAGTGTGCCAAATTGGACATGATTAAATTAAAAGTCTACTCACTGAAATTACTGGTAGAGGGTCTGTTTTGATTTTGATGAGGATCCGCGTGTGTCTAATGCAGTTAAAGTCGGTTAAGAGTATTTAATGAAGTTGAAAAAGAAATGCTGGGTTAGAGTCCCAAGGAATTGAGCTAGAGTCTCAAGTAGTTTGGTAGGGAATTGGTCATGTCATTGGTTAAAGTCCAAATTGGTTATAAGTGTGGACCTGTGTTATTATAAGTGAGGGAAAGGCTCCATTGACCTCTAGGTTGCACTTGCCTTAGTCAGACTCTTGTTTTAGGGTGTTGACTGTTGTTTCAAAGTGTTATAAATTATTATAGGACGGCAGTCGGAAACTGCTAAGAAGCGCATAGCCCGGAGGTTACGCTCCCTCCTGGCCATGGACGCGCGGTCTTGACCTGTCGGCGAACAGGGTTAGTTCAGTTTGGCTTAACTGTGGGGTACAGGGCATCCTGGAGTAAGCTAGGAGTTAGAGTCTCCTCACCGTTTGGAACGGTGTGATGTGCTTTTTTGGATACTGTTAAATTGAGTTAGGGACTTTAGAAATTAGGCCAGAGACTGTGGAAACAGATACTGGATAAATGGCTGCAACAAAGTTATCTTTCTTCGGTTGGACCCGTTATGGTAAAATTTGTCGAAATTGGTTAGGCGCTAAAGCTGTCAGGCCTGTCAGTGTTTGTAAATATAAGACGTCTTTGTAATATAAAATAATAGAGCTTTGAGTGAGACGGTGTGTGACGTGCAGCTGCAGCGCTGCGAGCTATTTTTAGACGGTGTGTGAACATGCAAATGAGGTGGCTGCTGTGAAGCGCACAGACGATTTTTGCTTCCTGTTTAGCGTGTTATTGAGTTTTATAATTATGATTTGCAAACAATGATACATGTCTTTAATTAAAACGCTGATTTTGCTGATTATAATATTACAAATAAGGTTTTGAATGACTACGCTGAATGTTTCATATTTGGCTGGGTTTTGATATAGAAGAGACAAATCGTGCATGATTTAGACCGGCACTTCAGTCGGCAGGGTAAGATTGTGATGAAAATGATATTAAATAAATCTCTTAGTGCGTTGATACAGGTGGCTACGGGCCTGGACCAACTGCCCCCACAAGCACAGAGGCCGAAGCAAAATTATAGTAATGGAAACCAAACTCAGCAAGAATCAGCAGCTGTGGAAAAGACAGCAGCGAGGAGAGAATTAGAGGAGAAATTAAGAGAAGTTTTTAACACATAAAATTGGGGCCAACAGACTTGTGGAAGTTGGGAAGGTGTCCGGAGCATCACAACAAAAGGTGAAACAAAAAACACACACAAGCAGAGTAATGTGAGAGAGGCACGTGCTAGAGGAATGCCTCGTTTGAAAAAAAAGTTAAATTAACCCACCTACAAACGCACACACACGCAATGAAGAAACAGCTCACATTCATGAACACGTGAAGATTTTCCAGCAAGTTTAAAGTAGCGAAACTTAACACACACCTGTTGTTAAATGATAAAGTTTATCCACTACTAACAAATAAACTCTCTGGGTTGCAGGACAACAACTTAACTTCAAAAAAAGACACTGGTCTGACCAACCAGTGAAGACACGACAAATTTAGTGGTAAAAAGATTCAAATTGTGACATGTTTTCTGCTGATTAATACAAGTGATTACTGAGTGAAAGAAAATTCCATTTTTGGGCTTTTAAACACGATCTTAAGAATTTTAACATGTACCTGTGTTGTCCTGTCAGCTTGGTGGGTCATGAGTGGATTATATGGTGAGAAAAAACAAAAAAAAGGGGGAGAGAAGGCTGACACAGGGCCTGGCCCCGATGTTTCTCCCCTCTCTGAATAACGCAGCCAAAATAACATCATTTTCCTGTTCGTCTGTTTTTGTTTTGTGTTTGTTTTGTTTTTTCTCTTTATGCTTGATTACAGGCTGCTTTGTCGGCCCGGAAAGCCGAGGCTGACCTGGACTCCTGCTCTCCCCTCTACCATCTTTGATGTGACCCTGACCCAATGCTACAGCAGCTGGACCCACAACAACAACCTGAAAATGTCAACACTGCTGCAGGAAAACGATCTCATGCAGCGGAGACGGAGAGCATTAAATCCAAGGCCCGTTTCACTACACGGGGGAGATTTCCAGACAGCTTCAGCCGACAGAGCTGTGACGAGACGCCTATTAAGCCCGGAGGAAAAGTGAGGCCGAGCAAAACAACGCTGACCTTAACAACTCTGCATTAAAACTGTGCAGGACAGTGACGGACCAACACAGATGATCGGGCAGCAAAAAGGGCGTGACCGAGACAGGAGGAGTAACTGAGGTCAGGAGGCACCTCGGAATGAACAAAAGCACCAGGAGAAAATAAGCTGAAGGCACAGGTGTCGGGGCTCGGCCAGGAGCTGACCTCTGAGAAGAGTCGAACAGCAAAGCCGCAGAAGGCCGTGGAGCAAGGCAAGGGAAACATCAATGGACTTCAATCTGACTTGTACGGAAAAGACTCTGAGGTTTCTGCCCTCAGTAAGAGCTCAAGGCATCAGAGCAGGAACTGAGCATGGCTCAGGAGGAGCTGGCTGATTATCGAACCCATCAGTCAGGCTTGGAGTCCCAGACACAGGACTTGGAATCAGGCCGGAGCTTGCTGGAGCAGGAGGTTGCCAAACCTGATGAAAAGCTCCAACAGCAGGAGCAAACCCTGGAGGAGCTACAGAAGCAAAAGGGTCAAGTTAAGAAGGAGCGGAACAAGGCGAAGATGCAGGACACTGGAGAAAAGGACTGCCTCAATTGGGGCCAGAACCAGTATGGACAGAAATTTGAGCAGCAGCACCAACGGATGCAAACGGACTGAAAAGGAGGAGGGCAGGACCCCAGGGCACACTTCAGGCCGTGGTTTACCCAGAACACCAGAACAGGAAAGTGATGAACACAAACACCCACACAAACACACACATCCACATGCACTGACTCAGAATGAAGAGAAACACACATATGCACATATACACTCGTTGATTGAGTGAGAAATGACACACACACGTGCAAAAAATCGAAATGCTGATTCAATTCACTGAGAAGTAATCCACACACACACACTGATGCAATGAAGAATGCTTCACTAACAAATGCTGCACACAAACATCCAAATTTTGAGTCGGTTACAACAACAAGAACCCATTGATTGTTTATTGGTTAAATGCATTTCATGTCACCCAGAGGGGATTTGTGTAGATTTAGGGGACAAGGTCTAAAGCAGTTGGGTTGTGAAAACAATATCTGTGCGTGATGTCTGTTTATGGGTTTTTTTATGGCTGTTTGTGGTTTTTCCTCTTGTCTCCATCCCCAATTTTTGAACTCGTAACAGGCGCGATGTCCCGACGATCTATTGTGTAAGTGACTTGGAGCAGCAGAAGGTTAAACCGCATACACGCTTACAAACACAAATGATTTAAACATAGGCCAGGCCAAGGGCCTGGAATTCATTTAGCTTCTAACTGCATTTGAGCTGCCTAGTAACAAGTGACAGAAGAAGAGTCAAGAAATTGTAAGTCCCCAGGAATCATCTGGAAGGTGAAACAAATTGCCATGTATGGAAGAATGTGACAGAAAAGAGGAATGTCTCTGTCTGTTTTTATGCTGATAGGGTGATGGTGTATATCTGACCCTGGGTGTGTTTAATAAAATTAAAAGTGTTGCTCACACACATAAAGAACATTGAGATTAAGTAAATTAAGATTAAGTAAAGATTAAGTAAAGTTAATATAAATGACAGAGCCCAGAACATGATATTGTGAACCAACTTTGAATAATTAAGGGAACAATAGATGCACACAGTAGATTATTGAGGTGTAGCAGAGAGAGGCGTTTTGTTTTCTATCCTTTACAGGAGAAGATTTCAGGACCACAGCGACCACATTGGTGGCGAGAATCCTGTAAGCCCCAGACCGAAAGGAACCAACCAGAGAAAGGGGAACCAAAAGAAGCACAGAGCACAGAGAACCATAGTTCCAGAAAATGTGTTGTTTAGGACATTAAAAGCTTGTTAGACACAGGTTAAATGTGAGCATAAAAGTAATGAAGAGTAATGAGAGGGACTTTAGGAATAGTTGCAGGATTTCTATGTTATGTAAATTGCCCAAACACAGTATTCAGGCCGGATATGCTCTACACGTTAAAGGGGTTTTAAAAATGAAACTCTATAGAGGATGTTTCCAAAGATTGACAAAATAATCTAGGACCTTTTACCAGTAAAGCTGATTGTATCTGTTTGGAGTTTACAGTGAGCACTGAGGGAAGTCAGGAGTGTGTTTAAATTGGGATTCTGGGTAAAAAAGCGGGTGTAGGAAGTAGATTTAGGACATTTCACAGGTGCTGTCTTAGAGCTTGATTTATTTGTTGTGGATAGAAGTAATTATGACGGAATAATAAGGAAACATTGAAAACATACAACCCGTTGAGGGGACAGATAGGGTTGGACAATTGAAAGGTTTCATTTTGTTTAGCATAATCTCTTTTGTTATATTTTAGCCTTTTAACATGCAGGTAAACTTAATGGGATAAATTAGGAATTATGTCGTGTTTCTTAGGAAACACGAAAAGCGGGAGAACTGTCATGTAATTAATATATTCTTAGTGCTTATTTTCTGATTATATTGTTTTATGTACTTTAATAATGAAGGTTTGTAAAGCAAGGCCACTTTTGACTCACAAACTAAGTGCTCAGCCAGACTGAAAAACAGGAAATTAGTGTAGAAATATACAAGCATATTAATAAATACAGGAAGCCAGACACAAAAGAGGAACTTGTACCATATAAGGAGTTGTTGAAACTGTGTGACGTGTAAAGTACCAAAGTAACACCTATATGAGACACATTTTTAGATTCTAATGTTAGAGATCCTGCAACTGCCATTGGGCCAATCATTAACTTGTGACACACATCTGCAGCAGAGGCTGAGTGGCTGCTCTTACACCTGGAGCATCCAAATCGACCCACAAACACGTTGAAAGATGCAATGCCATCAATGTGGATTGTCCAGACTGAGAGACCTCTTCCCTCTGACCCCTCCCCAAACCCTCCTACCCACCTCGACATACAAACTCTGTGTGGCTTCACGTGTTCTGTTGATGTTTACATGATCGAAATAACTTGAACACAAACACAAACAAACAAAGAGGAAAACCGTACCGCAAGGAAACAACTACAAGTCCCAGCATCCTCTGTGTTTAGGGAGCAGCAGTGAAAGTGAAAGTATTGAGCCTCCGTTCAGAGCAGCAGGAGGAGGAAGGTGGAGCTGAGGCAGGTGAGTGTTAACATGAATATGTTTCTTCTTATGACATAAAATAATTCCACGCTGTTCGTGTCTGTGGGTGAAATGTGAGGCCGGTCGGCTCCTCTGAGCGCTGGTTTCCTGTAAGTAGAGAGGAAGTGAGTTTAGCTGAGCCTCCGTTTAGTGTGAGAGAGCAGGAGGAGAGTGAGAGCTGTGCTGAGGCAGGGTGAGTGTTAACACCGCTCTGACATTACTGTGTCTCTGTGGCGGGAACAACAGGCTCCGTCAGTGGAGGCAAAAATAATCAGACTTTGGTTTTTCAAAGGAAACAACTTTATGTCAGAAGTTCCCGCACGCTCATTGGATAATGATGTGTCAATCCCGAGCTATTAGCCAATGAGCGTGCGGATTCACAGAAAGACCCGCCTTTATCACGGGACTTTAAAAACTACAATGGCGACAGAAACTCCGTGGGTGGAGTTCAGGGTGACGTGACGTTTGAGCCACTTCCTGTTCTCAGTCCCAGCGTCCTGATCACCGAGGTTTCTGTTGCTCTGAGATCCTCCTAGCTCCTCCTAGACTCAGTCTGAGCAGTCAGACCACATATTTGTAAAGCAGCACATGAAGGTGTGGCTCACACTCACACAGGTGAAGGAAACAGCTGCAGTATTAAAAACTGCTTCACTGTCTACAAATATATGAACTGAATGTTTCTTTCAGGCTGTAAAAACCTTATTTATCCTCCATTACAGTCCTGCATTCAGAGCATTACTTCTGTTATATTAGTACATGTATTTTATTCTGATGAACACATGAAACTCTGAGCTGGATTGAATCCATTGAATCAGAGTCCAGGACTCAGACTAAACACACTGAATGTGTCCTGAGCTCGGCCGCTGTTCCACAGTAACTGCTGTCAGAGTCACTGTTACTGAGTTAGCTTAGCTAGCAGAGCAGCTAGCAGTTAGAGTATGAGCTCTGTAAGCAGTCAGCTCGGTCCTGGACATGGTTACTGACATAAAGCTGCTCTCTGCAGCCATGTTTGATCTGCTGCTTTGTAGGACTACAGTAATGGAGGATTTGGAGGCTGAACTCAGCTCTGTGACACTTTTTGTAGTGAACTGATGAAAGCTGCGTCTCAGAAGGATGTTAGTCTAACACATCAGACACGACCTCTGCAGCTCTCAGTTGATGTGCACATGAATGATTTGTGTTTCCTCTGCAGGTGAAGGTAGAAAGTGTGTGTGAGCTGATGTGAATTGAGCAGCATGGATCAGCCTAAAACTAATCCAGAACCTGGACCTGAACGGAGCTGTGTTTCCTTAAAGAACATCGACTCGAAGGGTGTTGCTGTAAACTTTAACAAAAGACTGTTATGTGACAAAGAGTAAGAACATTATTTTTATGAGATTGTTCATCAGTGTCTTTAATTTAATATTTCCAGGTTTTCCTTCCTGTCTCATGAAGCTGTGACATTTATTGTTTTTCTTTTAGGATCAATAAGAGGCCAGAATCTCCTGGACCTGAACCCAGCTGTGTTTCCTTAAAGAGCAACAGGTCGAAGGATGTTGGTGCAGACTTTAAAGGCTGTTCTTCTGCTGCTGAGAGGTAATGTGTGTCTAGATGTTGTTCCTGACTCTGTATTTCTGAATAAATCCTCATGTTTAATATCAGCTCAGCTCTTTTTCACACACATTTCTATGTTGGTATGTGAAGCGGTGTGTGTTGGAGTGTTTCCACAAACACAGCAGTCAGAGTGGAAAGAGTGGATGTTGTAGGAGGTGTTTGTGTAGTGAAGAGGCTGAGTGTCTGTAGGACTCCAGCTGCTCCAGCAGGTGTCTCCTTTGTGCTTTGCTTCAAACACAGTGTAGGGAGGAGCTTCCACTCAGGTGTTTCAGGTGTTGCTGGATGGAGGAGGACAAATAGTTTTTCCCTTCAGGGACACTTCAGCAGCTCAATGTTCTGGGAGATGTTTGTCTTTATGAAGGTTTATGGATTCTTGTTCTTATCTTGTTCTTACCCTGGTTAAACTGAGCAATACATTTTCCATCTAACATTCAAAGTAAATTTCCAGGTGAAAAAAAGATCTGCAGCTGCAGCCTCTGTGATGTTTCACAGTCTGAAAGTAACAAATTCAACCAGAGTTCAAACAAAGGTTTAATATACGTGTGTGTTTGATATAATGCCAACAAGTACAAATAGGTGTTCTTACAGGTCTTAATCACAGAGGTCTGATAAGTCTGGTGACTTTCACACTCAGCAATTTTGCTGCCTTTTATTTTATATTGGCCTTTTTAAAGCCCTTCAAAGTCTCCCACATTCATACAGAGCTTTTAACACCAAACTCCTTTACAGTCCTTCTCCTCTCACACACGATCACACGACTGATTTGTCTGCAGCAGCTGTGTTATGTCAGGCGCAGTGGCCCGTGGAAATGGAATGAACTCAAGTGCAGATTCAAAACCGGAGGCCAGGGGTGAAGTGTAACGAAACGAGATTTTATTTTACAATGTTCAAAAGCTAACAGAAAGTGCAGACTAGAATCAATGAACATAAACTAGATGTCTGAGGCGAGAGAAAATACTGTGATGATAACTAGATGGCAGGGATATGGAGTGCAGGTACTGGGCAGGGGAAACTGTGGCGGGCCAGGGCACTGAAACAGAGGAGAGAGCAGTCAGGGGAATCCCACAGAAGGTTGCGAGTGAGTCTTAGGATAGTGCACTGATCTGTCTTACAAACTTGCAGGTGAGGGTTGCGTGGAGAGGGGAGGCAGGAGAGGTCCAGGTGGGTGCTGCATGCAATGCAGGGAGGCAGGCAGGAAAGAGTGGCAGCTCCGACACAGAGAGTGATTTCCGGCGGCAGCAAACTGGTATCCAGGAGAGCTTGGTAGGTGGGGTTCCGAGGCTGACGAGAAAAACAGAGATACGATTAATACGTATGATGAGTCACCAATGAATTGACGTGAGGCCGAGAACTGACTAAAGTTGGCAGATAATCTGGCGACGACCAGTTGAGTGCGCCGGTCATAAATACTGCTGGTATGATTGCCATCAGGTGAGGAACAACAAAGACTCCACCCAGTGGGGAGGAGCTGATGCTGTGGAAAACCACCCAGACCACGACACTACCCCCCATCAAGGGTCGACCCCCGGCGACCGAGCCCCCCGCGGCCCGCGGCGAGCCCTGTAAAAAGCAGAAAGCAAAGCAGGATCCAAAATCAAGGAACGAGACACCCAGGACCGCTCCTCAGGCCCATAACCCTCCCAGTCCACCAAGAACTGCCGGACCCGCCCCCGCCGACGGACGTCCAGAATGCGCCGGACCGTGAAGGCAGGATGCCCACCCACGAGCCGGGCGGGAGGAGGGGGAGCGGAAGGAGGGCACAACGGACTCACGACCACCGGCTTGACCTGGGAGACGTGGAAGGTCGGGTGAATGCGCAGTGAGGAAGGCAGCTTCAACCGCAGCGCAGAAGGGCTGAGGACCCGCTCCACCTCGAAGGGTCCAATGAAACGCGGGGCCAGCTTACGAGACGCCACCTTGAGGGGAACGTCCTTAGCAGACAACCACACCTTCTGCCCAGGGGAGTAGGCAGGGGCTGCCCTGCGGCGACGGTCCGCGTACAGGGACTGGCGAGCAACGGACCGGCACAACGACCGACGGGTCAACCTCCACGCCCGCTGACAACGTCTGAGATGGTGTTGGACCGAGGGAACCTCGAGGTCGGCCTCCTGGTCGGGGAAGAGAGGCGGCTGGTAACCTATGGAGGCTTCGAAAGGCGAGAGGCCAGTAGCAGACGACGTAAGCGAATTGTGAGCGTATTCTGCCCACGGCAGCAACGAGGACCATGAGGCGGGGTTGGAGGCAGCGACACAACGGAGGGTGGCCTCCAGTTCCTGGTTGAGCCGTTCGGCCTGCCCATTCGTCTGAGGATGAAATCCTGAGCTCAAGCAGGGTTTTGCCCCGAGAGCGGTGCAGAACGACCTCCATACCCGTGAAATGAACTGAGGGCCCCTATCCGACACGATCTCGAGAGGTATGCCGTGGAGTCTGAAGATCTGCTCGGTCATAATCTTGGCGGTCTCTGTTGCGGTGGGGAGTTTGTTTAGGGCGACGAAGTGCGCAGCTTTAGAGAATCTGTCTACTACTGTGAGTATGGTGGTTTTACCCGAGGAGGCGGGAAGGCCAGTGACGAAATCCAATGCAATGTGAGACCAGGGGCGATGCGGTATAGTGAGGGGTTGCAAAAGTCCAGCTGGGCGTAGTGAGCTCGTTTTGTTGCGTGCGCAGACAGGACAGGCAGCTACATATTCTTTGACGTCTTTATCGATAGTCTCCCACCAGAAATACCTTTTAAGGAGTGAGCCTGTCCTCCCCCCACCCGGATGGCACGCAAATTTGCCCTTGTGGACCCAATCCATCACCTTAGGGCGAGCCCCGGTGGGGACATAGCGTCGGTTCGGAGGGCCCGTGCCGGGGTCTGGCTCCGTCTCCAGCGCACGGTGGATGTCCTCCTCCACGTCCCAGGCGACAGAACCGATCCTGACTCCTGCTGGCAGGACGGTGGGTGCATCAGACGGGTCACACACAGGGTCGAACTGGCGGGACAGGGCATCCGGCTTAGTGTTGCGGGTGCCTGGTCGGTAAGAGATGGAAAAGTTAAATCGAGTAAAGAACAGGGACCATCGAGCTTGACGTGAGTTGAGCCTTTTGGCTGTGCGTAAGTAGGTTAAGTTCTTATGATCAGTCCAAATGGTGAATGGATGCTCTGCTCCCTCAAGTAAATGCCGCCATTCCTCCAGCGCCAGCTTTACAGCAAGCAGCTCCCTGTCTCCAACGTCATAATTCCTCTCCGCAGGTGAGAGGCGGCGGGAGAAAAAGGCGCAGGGCCGAAGCTTAGCAGATGGACCTGAACGCTGGGACAACACCGCCCCGACCCCAACGCCTGACGCGTCTACTTCCACGATGAAGGGTTTACTATGATCAGGATGGATTAAGACCGGCGCAGAGGTAAACAGTTCTTTCAACCGGGAGAAGGCGGCGTCGGCCTCCGGATTCCAATGGTAAGGCAGCTTAGAGGAAGTTAGACGAGTTAGGGGAGCGGCTACCTGACTGTAATTCCTGATGAAGCGGCGGTAGAAGTTCGCGAAGCCCAAAAACCCCTGTAAGTGTTTTCGTGAGGTTGGTAGTGGCCACTCCGCTACTGCCTTCACTTTAGCCGGATCTGTCTTCACCTGCCCCCCTGCAAGAACGTAACCCAGAAATGACACAGACGGTGAGTGGAATTCGCATTTCTCGGCTTTGACGTATAACTTGTTCTCCAACAACCGCTGGAGTACGGTCCGGACATGGACTCTGTGTTCCTTGAGGTCTTTGGAAAAAATCAGGATGTCATCGAGGTAAACGAAGACAAAACGGTCCAGAAAATCCCTGAGGACATCATTCACTAGGGTTTGAAAAACTGCAGGTGCGTTAGTGAGGCCAAATGGCATGACTAGATACTCGAAATGTCCTAAGTGTGTGTTAAACGCTGTTTTCCACTCATCCCCCTCCCTGATTCTGACTAGGTGATATGCGTTCCTGAGATCCAGTTTGGTAAAAATGGTGGCCCCATGGAGGGGCTCAAAAGCGGAGCTGATGAGCGGTAATGGGTATTTGTTTTTAACTGTGATGTCATTAAGGGGCCGAAAATCGATGCATGGACGGAGTGTGCCATCTTTCTTACCCACGAAGAAGAAGCCAGCACCCACGGGGGAAGTTGAAGGTCTGATGAGTCCAGCCGCCAGTGAGTCTCTGATGTATTCTTCCATGGCAGCCCGTTCAGGGCGTGACAAGTTGTAGAGGCGACTGGAAGGCAACGTGGAGCCGGAAAACAGGGTAATGGCACAATCGTAAGGGCGATGGGGTGGCAGGGACAGTGCCTTGTCTTTATTAAAAACTTCGGATATGTCATGGTATTCGGGGGGGACCGCAGAGAGGTCAGGGGTGCGGTTCTCCTTGCTAGAGGGCTCGGTGGCCCCTGGTGGGGCAGCTGAGACGAGACAGTTAGCGTGACAATATGGGCTCCAACTCACGACCCTCTGTCCCACCCAATCCAGGTGAGGATTATGATGCCTTAGCCATGGGAAACCTAAAATGATGGGCGTGTCAGGGGATTGTGAGGTGTAAAAGATCAGTGTTTCTCTGTGGTTGCCGGAAGTGATCAGGGTAACCGGTGCAGTGCGATGAGTAATGTGAGAAAAAACCTGATCGTTTAATGCCCTAACTGGAATGGACGGATTTAACTCAAAAAGAGGGATCTGAAGCTGTTCAGCAAATCCCCTGTCAATCAAACTCTGCTCGGCCCCTGAATCAACCAGCGCTGATGAGACGTGGGCTCCCTGACCGAGTAAGAGTGTCACAGAAAGCAAAAATCGGGGCTTAGCGTTAACCCTGGTACCGCCCACCCGTACCCCCGGATCTACCGGCGGGCGGTCTCTTTTCCCTTCCGAGGGCAGGAAGAAATCAAATGCTCACCGGAGCCACAATAAAAGCAAGAGTGTGAACGGCGGCGCCTCTCTCTCTCTTCCACCGTCAGCTGGTAACGCCCGATCTGCATGGGTTCCGGTTCCGGTTCACCACCCCCTGTGCCAGTAATGGGAGCGGACGGCTGAACCGGAAGCGGTGGCGGGTGAGAAACGACCGGAGATGACCGCCGCAAAGGCCGACGGGAACTGTAGTCCCTCTCCCACTCTCGCTCCCGCAACCTGCTGTCGATGCGAAGCGTGAGGGAAACCAGCTCCTCGAAATTAGCGGGCTCGTCCCGGGAGGCCAGGTGGTCCTTCATCTCATCATTGAGAGAGTGAAAATACACCCCATGCAGAGCCTGATCAGACCAGCCCGCCTCAGCGGCGGCGATGCGGAAATCGATCAGGAAGTCCGCAATGCTCCGCCGTCCCTGACGAAGATGCAACAGCTTCCGCGCCGAACTGCGTTCAGAGGTCGGGCGAGCGAAAGTTTTCTTAAACTCACTCAGAAAATCGTCATAACGACAAGTCGGTAACGGATGTCTAGCTAAATACGCCTCTGCCCATGTAAGGGCGCGCTCGCGCAGTTTCCCGACTAAATACGAAATCCGCACGGTTTCAGAAACAAACGAGCGGGGTGAGCGCCCGAATGCTAGCTCGCACTGAAGGAGGAAACCGCTACATCCTTCCCGGCCGCCAGAAAAAGGTTCCGGCTCCGGGGAGGCGGCATCGCGGAACATCGGCGTCTGCAGGGGCTCAGGATCCGCAGCGGGCTGAGGCGGCGGCGGCGCGGATACCGATGCCGACGTACCGGGAACGGGTTCGGGCTCCGGGGCAGTGGCTGACTGCAGGGTCTGAACCGCGGACTGCATCTTCTCTTGCTCGTCGGTGAGTAAGTTAACCTTCGCCAGGAGAAACTGGAGCGCGTCCTCGTGAGAGCCAAGAATGGCGCCCTGTTTTGAGACGGCTGTCCGGATTTGATCCGCTGAGTCCATACACTGGCCAGATTATACTGTCAGGCGCAGTGGCCCGTGGAAATGGAATGAACTCAAGTGCAGATTCAAAACCGGAGGCCAGGGGTGAAGTGTAACGAAACGAGATTTTATTTTACAATGTTCAAAAGCTAACAGAAAGTGCAGACTAGAATCAATGAACATAAACTAGATGTCTGAGGCGAGAGAAAATACTGTGATGATAACTAGATGGCAGGGATATGGAGTGCAGGTACTGGGCAGGGGAAACTGTGGCGGGCCAGGGCACTGAAACAGAGGAGAGAGCAGTCAGGGGAATCCCACAGAAGGTTGCGAGTGAGTCTTAGGATAGTGCACTGATCTGTCTTACAAACTTGCAGGTGAGGGTTGCGTGGAGAGGGGAGGCAGGAGAGGTCCAGGTGGGTGCTGCATGCAATGCAGGGAGGCAGGCAGGAAAGAGTGGCAGCTCCGACACGGAGAGTGATTTCCGGCGGCAGCAAACTGGTATCCAGGAGAGCTTGGTAGGTGGGGTTCCGAGGCTGACGAGAAAAACAGAGATACGATTAATACGTATGATGAGTCACCAATGAATTGACGTGAGGCCGAGAACTGACTAAAGTTGGCAGATAATCTGGCGACGACCAGTTGAGTGCGCCGGTCATAAATACTGCTGGTATGATTGCCATCAGGTGAGGAACAACAAAGACTCCACCCAGTGGGGAGGAGCTGATGCTGTGGAAAACCACCCAGACCACGACATGTTACTGCTAGTATTTTATTATGTGTGTAATCTCCTCATATTGTTCCTGTGGTTTAGTTTGACTTCCTTCTGCAAACTCAGCTGCTCTGTTGCTGATACACGTCTCCATGAATATGATTGATCAGATGCTGCCAACACCATGTGTTTCATGTGAGCGCTCAGCTGAAACCCTGGGTTGACTTATCGAGTTAATAACAAGCTTCACGTGACTGTGAATGCTAAAGTGAATCCAGATAAAGGAAAGAGACCCTGCTAATGTTGGACTCACTTCTTAGTGTAGATCCCAGGAGGAAGTTCAACATAGCCATTCTTTGTGCTAGCTCGACCAAACCTGAGACCACAGTGCAGGATAATGATTATCATCTGTCTCTGTCAAGGACATTTAAAATCCACAAATAACAAACATAATTATATTTGATCATTAAAAATACGTTTTCACTTAAAAAAGCATGAGCACACTGGTGGATTACAGAGATTATCGTAGCCATCGCTCTCTCGCATGGACGTGGCAGTCTTGCTGTCTGCTGCGAATCCTCCCCGTACCTCCGTGACCTCGTCTGGTATCTGCTCCCTCCTCTGTAAGCGACAGTAAAGGAAAACACGTCTCTGCCTAGTCTTGAAAATCTAATCTTATCATCCATTGTTCTTCTAGGGCCTCTTCTTCTTGTGGCCTCAGCTAACTGCTAATATTTAAATGGCTAACATTAACATGTGTGCCAGCCAGGTTCACATTTATGATGAACTATGATTAATTAACTGATGTTGAAACTGGAGCTTTACTGACCTCGGAAATTCCTCCTAAAGTGTTATTCAGTGTTGTGACAGTCAGCTGCTTCAGCTGCTGCTGGGATGGGCTGTGGCAAAGAGAACAGAGAAAATCCAAATCAGAGTTTTTCTCTGAATTAAAAGCAAGGAAACAACAATATATTCTACATGGTGAAACTGATGGTTTCTGGTGTTTGGGTCTGTTTTTCTGTATTCATGCAGATAAAGTGTAAACTCAGATGAATTATACCATCAAATGTTAAAGGAAAATATCAGGATGAGTGTCTGTGAGCTGAGAAGGACGTGAAGCGAGCAGTTTATCCCAGAGCTGAAGCTGCTCTGTGTGCAGAGATGAGCTCAGATTCCTGCTGTGATTGATCAACAGTCACAGAAATGTAGACTTGTAGTTATTACTGCAGTATGGTCACAGCAGATACTGATGAACATGTACTATGAGGATGGATGATCAAGTTTCTCACTCTCCCCTTTAAAACTCAGTTTTTTCTTCTTCACAGTTTATCTGTTAATTTATTAATGAATAACACTGAAAGAGTTTCTGTTATATTTCCCCTTGAACATCAGCTTATTAGGGCGGCATTAGGAAATAGCCCCCCTCCAAAGAATGAATAAATGAATGATGATAATAATAAAATGATTCAAAAGCAGAGCTCAGAGTGGTAGAATGGTCAAACATGGATCCACGGGTGGTTCAACTGCATTTGGTGACGTGACTAAAGCAAATCTTTCAAATAATCCCACCATCAACGGGATGTTGTCTCCTTTACTACGGTTACTTTACTTGGTCACCGTGTGAATTTCTTTGAAATGAACCAAATTCTTTTATTTGTTGGTTGTTGCATATTTAACCTCTACAGTCAGGAAAGGAGGAGATGAGGCCTCAACAATGTTGGGTTGTAGCTGTGGTTCAGGTTAGAGTGAGTGTCCATGGAATAAATGTAAGTCAGTGAACTGGAAACATGACTGTGTTCAAACTTTGTTTTCCTTTTTATAATGAGTCTAATCAAAGGTGGACAGAAGTATCTCCACTTTGACTTTTCTGTGTCACCATCAGAGCTTCTGCACAGTGTGGAGAAAGATCCAGAAGCAGAGCTGGACTGCAGACAGCCAGTCAGAGCAGCTGTGTACAAAGTAAGACTGAACATCTGTCTGCTGATGGACTCATTTCTGAAAACTGGACTTCTTGTGTTGTTCAGACATTGAAGAGTTTTCTTTCTCTTTAGTCTCATTGTTTTTCTTTCTTTCAGCAGATGTTGGTCTGCAGGAGGTTTTAGATGAACATAAGATCAGTCTGAGGAGGAGATGTGAACGTGTGACTGAAGGAAGTGATGAAACAGGAAGTAGAACCCTCCTCAACACCATCTACACTGAGCTCTACATCACAGAGGGACAGAGTGAAGAGGTTCATACCCAACATGAGGTGAGGCAGCTGGAGACAGCTTCCAAGATGGACGCCCTCCATGACGCTCCAATCAGGTGCCAGGACATCTTTAAAGCCTTACCTGACCAACAGAGACCCATCAGAGTGGTTCTGACCAACGGCGTGGCTGGTGTTGGAAAAACCTTCTCAGTGCAGAAGTTCACTCTGGACTGGGCAGAGGGCTTGGAGAACCAACATGTCAGTGTGGTGGTTCTGCTTTCATTCAGGGAGCTGAACCTGATCATAGATGAGCAGTACAGTCTTCTGGAGCTGCTCCATGTTTTCCATCCAACATTACAGAAGGTCACAGCAGAGAAGCTGGCTGTCTCTCAGCTTTTGTTCATCTTTGACGGCCTGGATGAAAGCAGACTTTCATTGGATTTCACCAACAGGAAGCTGCTGTCTGATGTCACACAGAAGTCATCAGTCAGCCAGCTGCTGACAAACCTCATCCAGGGGAATCTGCTTCCCTCGGCTCTCGTCTGGATAACTTCCCGACCCGCAGCAGCCAATCAGATCCCTCCTACATGTGTTGACAGGCTAACAGAATTACGAGGCTTCACTGACGCCCAGAAGGAGAAGTACTTCAGGAGGAGATTCAGTGATGAAGAGCTGTCCAGCAGAATCATCTCCCACATGAAGACATCCAGGAGCCTCCACATCATGTGTAGTATCCCAGTCTTCTGCTGGATCACTGCTACAGTTCTGGAGCACATGTTGACTACAGAGCAGAGAGGAGAGCTGCCCAAGACCCTGACTGACATGTACTCACACTTCCTGCTGGTTCAGACAAAGAGGAAGAAGAACAAGTACCATGAGGGACGTGAGACGAGTCCACACGAGCTGACGGAGGCTGACAGGGAAGTTCTTCTGAAGCTGGGGAGGCTGGCGTTTGAACATCTGGAGAAAGGAAACATCATGTTCTACCAAGAAGACCTGGAGCAGTGTGGTCTGGATGTGACAGAGGCCTCGGTGTACTCAGGAGTTTGTACAGAGATCTTCAAAAGAGAGTGTGTGATCTTCCAGAAACCAGTCTACTGCTTTGTTCATCTGAGCATTCAGGAGTTTCTGGCTGCTGTCTACATGTTCTACTGTCACACCAACAGGAAGACAAAGGTGCTGAAGAACTTCTTGGGACAAAAATATAAAGAGTCCTCTCTGGATGATTTCCTTAAACGAGCCATGGAGAAATCCCTCCAGAGTAAAAATGGCCACCTGGACCTGTTTGTTCGCTTCCTTCATGGCCTCTGTCTGGAGTCCAACCAGAGACTCTTAGTAGGTCTGCTGGGTCA
This sequence comes from Astatotilapia calliptera, assembly GCF_900246225.1. Taxonomy (NCBI): domain Eukaryota; kingdom Metazoa; phylum Chordata; class Actinopteri; order Cichliformes; family Cichlidae; genus Astatotilapia; species Astatotilapia calliptera. Next base: position 5,364,912 of record NC_039320.1, read on the forward strand.
GACAGAGATCAGTCCAGGAACCATCCAGAGAGTCATCAACAACCTGAAGGAGATGAACAGTGATGAAATCTCTCCTGACAGAAGCATCAACATCTTCCACTGTCTGATGGAGATGAACGACCTCTCAGTACATCAGGAGATCCAAGAGTTCCTGAAGTCAGAGAACAGATCAGAGAAGGAACTCTCTGAGATCCAGTGCTCAGCTCTGGCCTTCATGCTGCAGATGTCAGAGGAGGTTCTGGATGAGTTTGACCTGCAGAAGTACAACACATCAGAGCGGGGACGACAGAGACTGATTCCAGCTGTGAGGAACTGCAGAAAGGCTGGGTGAGTCCAGATGTGATCATTAACATCATTGATCAGTGTAGGTTAGTAGTTTAATGTTGAAAATAAAATCAGATTGTAACCACAAAGTGTTTGTGTCCGTACGCTGCAACCTTCCACACCATTCCTTTATTGTACAGACTCAGCAGCAGCTCCATGGATCCCAAATCCAAGAGTGGAGAACAGATTTGAAGTGTGTCACATCCATGCAGTCACAGCTGTTTCCACCATGTTTCCACTGATATTGATCCTGTTCAATGACACGTTTCATATCAGTGAATATGTTCTTTAGGACGTCCACTGACATGTTCAAGTGTCCTGCTGGAAATCACTCAAATCATCCATGAAATCCATGAAAAATCCTTTTAGTGTTTCTAACTTCACCCTCTGTCCTCTCTCTCTCTCCATCCTCCTCACTGCTTCTTTCACTGATAATCACACAAACATCGTATTCAGCTACAAAATAACACAATAATATCATCTGATGATCATTATTATAAGAGCAGGATCCATATTTGATATCAGAGTAACACACTGCTTGGTTATGTGCAGTCATCATCAGTGACTGTGGGTCAAACAGAAGCTCTCTGATTGGTTGCTGACCTTGGTCACCTGTCCACTCTCACCTGTTTGTGTTTGCTCTCTCTTTGCTGTCTCCATCCTCCCTCTCCTTTCTCTCCCTCTGTGTCTTTGTACGTCACTCAGGTCCAATGGAAACAGTGACATTTACAAACCAATCAAAGACAAACTGATCCATGTCAGGTTATAACAATATTCAAAGTGAATACAGGCTGCTGCTGGACACAGACAGGTAACATCATTTTGACTTGCTGTCACCTGGATCTGGACTCATAAACACTGAAGCCCTGAACAGGAATACAAATCATTTTCTGCCAACTAGCGACACACCAGCAGATAATGGCTCAGAAAGCTAAAATGAGCCAATCATTTCTGTGTTTAGTTCCCCTGAAATCAGATCTGATATCAGCAGCTCTGAGTTCATTCATCATTATTGTCCAGTGATGAGATTTCTGCTCCGTTTGGTAACAGTCAGCAGGTTTTTCCTGCGTGTGGACGTGAACAGTCGTACCTGACAGCAGGTAGCAAACAGAGATCATCTTTCCAGCTGGAACTCTTCACTGAGCTGAACTCATTCAAAATGTTCTGGAGTCAAAACAGGAAACAGTCCAAATGTGTGTCTTCACTCTGACTCTGGATCAGATCTCAGTGACAGACTGTGGACATTATGGAAGCCTAAATGTGACACCATCTTCCTCCTTCATCTGCAGATTAAAGCCAAACAAAGATTCTCATTAAAAGTCTGCAGGTCTGAGAGAGACTCAATCGTTGTGTCATGTCAAACACAGTAAGAGGAGCTGAAGCACAGATGTGAAGAGCAGATTCATCAGATTATGACCTCACTCTGTTTTGTCTTCATATACATTCAGTCTGTGTTTATAATGCAGATTTTCTGCTTTTATAATAACACATTTTATATTTTCTATCATCACAGACTGACTCAGTGTGGACTCTCAGAGTCTCACTGTGAAGTTGTGGCCTCAGCTCTGAAGTCCAACCCCTCCCATCTGACAGAGCTGGACATGAGTGGAAACTACTACCTCCAGGATTCAGGTGTGAAGCTTCTGTGTGCTGGACTGGAGAGTCCAAACTGTCGACTGGAGACTCTGAGGTGAGTTCACTGACTGCGGCTGTTGTTGTTTTTCTATATTTCAGGTCTTTGATTGATGTTTGAAACTTTCTTTAGTTCCTAAATGTTCAGGATGTGTCTGAAGACAAATGTGAAGAAGTTTGAGTGCTTTCAGAAATGTTGTCTTTCCAAACGACTGAACAACAGTTTTTTCCTTTTGGCTCCAAACAGAAGTGACAGACTTGAGCAGGGTTCATTTAAAGGCTGACAGAAGTGGAGTGGTGACGGGGAGATGTTTGACAGGACAGTGTTTCAGCCTCCACAGGTTCATGTTGTGCTCCATCAGTCAGTGAAGATGAAGTCAGTGCTGATGAGGCTGTAGAGTGTGTGAGGGATGTGAATGAGGATGATGAAGATCTGATGATAGCAGATAAAAACAGGCTGCAGAGACTTTGAGCCATACAGGGCACACAGTGTGTGTACAGAACAGCTGAAATCATTATGGAGGCCTCACTGGGATATGGAAGCATCACAGTACAGCTTCAGTGAAGCATTAAAGTCTCTGATATGAGATGAGAAATGAAGCAGCCAGAGCTTTTTCATGAGTGGAAATCCACTGTGACTGTGAGCTGCTGCTACAGCCTCCAGATTAGCCAGCAGCTCATCCTGCTCAACATTTCCTCACCAACTTTAATGGAAGTGTGATGTTTTCAGCTGGAGTGATGGTCAGGGTGGCCTCCCTCTCTTCTTCTTCTCCTCTTCCTCTTTCATTTGTAAAGCCACTTGTGCTGCTTTCATTCATTTGGAAGTCCTGTAGCTGAGTTTGGGAGAGACTAACAGCCTCGGCAGCAGAGGGGAGAAAGGCTGTAACACCACCACTTTACTGTGTTCTACCTGTCACATCATTTTATCAGGAAACAAATATGCTCATGTTTTTACTGTTTGTCTTGAAGATGTAAGAAGATCACATGGTGCTTTTTATTATTGTGTTGGTTTGTTTCCTGTCTCTTGGATGGAGCCAGCTGTGCGTGGCCCCTGGGCCTGTGGTCAGAGTGTGTGCTGGATAATCCGGCCCAGGATGAGGCCAAACTGACATGGGATGAAATGTCTGTCACATAATTGAGCTTAGTGTAGTTTCATTTCTGCACAATTTAAAAACAACCAAAACTTTGTTCTGTCTTTTCTATGTTATACTGTAGACTTTCTTTGATACTGTGTCCAACAGGAGCAGCTTTTACTTTGAAGGGGAGGCGTCTCTGTTTCCTCTTCAGGTTGGATGATGGAAGCAAATGAGTGTGTGATGTTCTTTCAGTGTTGCACTTTGTAGACGCTCCCTGAGCACTGGTCTCACAGCCAGCTGCACATAGAGACCAGTGTTGTTAGTCCAGGTCAGAAGATGACTTGTTGGAATGAAAATGAGCTTGTAGTTTGTCTGCTTTAATAATGTGACTGGAAAAAGGTGTTGGACTTCAAATATGTCCATTTCTTTCACACTTCACCTTTAAAAGTGAAGCCTTGTGGTTCCTGGAAGGAAAAACACGACTTTTTCAAGTCTTTGTCCTGTTTTTATGAGAAATGTACGACTTTAATGTGAAACATTCAGAGTTTTTTCTCTTGTTGTGTTTGTTTGAAGCTGCTTCCTGTTGGCTTCAGCTGTTTGGAGTTTCCATTTTCTAAACTTCTACATTCTGAACCTTCTTCAGCTCGGAACAGATGATGAAACACTGAATGATTTCAAGCTCACACTTTGTCTAATAAACTTACATCTTTCATTCTTTATACAGATTGTGGGGCTGTTGTTTGTCAGAGATCAGCTGTGATTATCTGGCAGCAGCACTGAAGTCCAACCCCTCCCATCTGAGAGAGCTGGACCTGAGCTCCAACAAGCTGCAGGATTCAGGAGTGAAGCATCTGTGTGGTTTCCTGGAGAGTCCAGGATGTGGACTTGAAACTCTGAGGTCAGTCAGCATGTTTTAGTTGTGCTGAGATGAATATGATGTGAAAGTTGTGCTGACACTAAACTGCAGACATCAGGCTGATATTATACTGATCCACACTGAGGATCTTCATGGTAAAGTCTGTTTTCTTCTTCTCTGGTTTAGTCCATTGACTGCAGCAGAACAATGTTCACATTTCAAACAGTGAGACTCAACGTATGGCCCGCGGCCCACACGCGGCCTGCCCACCTTTCCTGATTCAGAGAGAGGGGACCCTGATTAACTGTGTAGTATTCTTCCTCACAGTTCTAAGTATCAGACACAACAATGAATAATCCACAGCTGACTGTCTTTAGCAGGTCAAAGGTCACGGCACACAGCAGACAGTGGGAAATATTATAATTCTGATCATTTATCGGCACATATCCATATGTATAAAAACAAAGCTGACACTGTGAGACTTGATCAGAGGTGTGATCATCACAGCAGAGGCCTTTGTGTCAAAGTCACTGAGGATCAAACAGAAACACATGAAGCAGATTTTCCTCTTCTGGCTTTTTATAGCAGATAACCTTCAAAATATTCTGCAGTCGATCAAAAACTGAAGCAAACCATGAATCAACATGTGAACATGAGCTGATGCTGCTGAAGTGAAGCAAAGTTACAGAGGTTTGATTACAGACACAGCTGAGAGTTTGTAATCTGTCATCATTTTAAAAGGTTTAAATTTCTTCAGTATTGAACAGCAGAAATGAGGCTTTGTTTTCGGAGGCCGACAGCAGTGAACACAACAGCAGACTGGTGTGTAATAAGCAGTGAATAATGCAGGAAACAGATTTTTGAAGGTAAACTGTTCTTGAAGTACACTGAGAGAGAGAGAGCTGTGCAGGAAGTAAAGGTCAAAGTCAGAGAGAAGTCATGACGATGTTCATCAAACGTAAAGCGTAGTTTGGATCTTCTTCTGCTGCTGGTTCAGTCAGTTTTGGTTGGAGACAGATGAAACCTGCAGCTTCAGGATCTGTGAGCTGTCCACTTTCAGCCCCGATGGCGTGTCCGTGTACGTGCCGTCAAGTGAACGATCCACGCTCTGTGTTTCCATCTTTGTGTGTTTAGCTGCTCTCATTTACTGTTTTATCTGTTTGCTTGTTGTTGAAATACTTTTGGGAGCTTTAACCAGAGATTCTGGCAAAATACATTTATATTAAAAATCGATTCAGGATTGAATGAATCAACATCGCTTTATTCAAAGTAAAACCATTTACATAGGAAAATCCATTTTTTTACACCTGCCTCTAATGCTGGGTAATGTCAGCTGGTCCATGTGCAGCTGGCTGTGAGGCTCAGGGAGCGTCTACAAAGTGCAACCCTGAAAGAACATCATCCATAAATATTGAGTAATAACTGGACTCTCATACAGCGAGACTCAAATGCCTTTAAACATCAGCTTATCCTGCTGATCCAAGTCCAACACTGAGTTTGTAAAAACATGTTTGTCAATCATTTTGTTTGGTTTCTGAGGAAAATGATTCAATAACTTGCTGCTAATTCACAACATTTCATCATATTTCCTCATAACCCTCTTTTGTCTGACCGTTTGATCCCATTTGAATTTGCAATAAAGGATCCACAGAGTTTGGTGACAATGATGACAGTAGATGTTTGTGTGAAAGTGCTGGAAGCAAATGAGTGTGTGATGTTCTTTCAGTGTTGCACTTTGTAGACGCTCCCTGAGCACTGGTCTCACAGCCAGCTGCACATAGAGACCAGTGTTGTTAGTCCAGGTCAGAAGATGACTTGTTGGAATGAAAATGAGCTTGTAGTTTGTCTGCTTTAATAATGTGACTGGAAAAAGGTGTTGGACTTCAAATATGTCCATTTCTTTCACACTTCACCTTTAAAAGTGAAGCCTTGTGGTTCCTGGAAGGAAAAACACGACTTTTTCAAGTCTTTGTCCTGTTTTTATGATAAATGTACGACTTTAATGTGAAACATTCAGAGTTTTTTCTCTTGTTGTGTTTGTTTGAAGCTGCTTCCTGTTGGCTTCAGCTGTTTGGAGTTTCCATTTTCTAAACTTCTACATTCTGAACCTTCTTCAGCTCGGAACAGATGATGAAACACTGAATGATTTCAAGCTCACACTTTGTCTAATAAACTTACATCTTTCATTCTTTATACAGATTGTGGTGCTGTGGTTTGTCAGAGATCAGCTGTGATTATCTGGCAGCAGCACTGAAGTCCAACCCCTCCCATCTGAGAGAGCTGGACCTGAGCAGGAACAACAAGCTGCAGGATTCAGGAGTGAAGCATCTGTGTGGTTTCCTGGAGAGTCCAGGATGTGGACTTGAAACTCTGAGGTCAGTCAGTATGTTTTAGTTGTGCTGAGATGAATATGATGTGAAAGTTGTGCTGACACTAAACTGCAGACATCAGGCTGATATTACACTGATCCACACTGAGGATCTTCATGGTAAAGTCTGTTTTCTTCTTCTCTGGTTTAGTCCATTGACTGCAGCAGAACAATTTTAACATTTCAAACAGTGAGACTCAACGTATGGCCCGCGGCCCACACGCGGCCTGCCCTCCTTTCCTGATTCAGAGAGAGGGGACCCTGATTAACTGTGTAGTGTTCTTCCTCACAGTTCTAAGTATCAGACACAACAATGAATAATCCACAGCTGACTGTCTTTAGCAGGTCAAAGGTCACGGCACACAGCAGACAGTGGGAAATATTATAATTCTGATCATTTATCAGCACATATCCATATGTATAAAAACAAAGCTGACACTGTGAGACTTGATCAGAGGTGTGATCATCACAGCAGAGGCCTTTGTGTCAAAGTCACTGAGGATCAAACAGAAACTGTCACGGTTCTGGGTCCGTTGGAGCCAGTATTTTGAGTTTATTGTGTTTTGATTTAAGTTTGCATCAGGGATTGTGTTCTTGTTCTCTTGTCGTGTTATGGTAATGTTTATGATGTCTATTATTAGAGTTCCATGTTTCTGTTTATCTGGGTTTAAGATGTGGGTTTAGTTTCATACGTCATTTCCTGTCTGTCTCTCCATGTCGAGCCTGCGTGTGATGTTTTATTGTGAAGGTCTGCGTCTCATGTGAGTGTGTTCAGTTTTACCTCTGTCTCGTCTTGTTGATTATTCCCAGCTGTGTCCACCACCTGTGTGTAATTCCCGTGTTTCTCTGTGTGTATTTAAGTCGTGTCCTCCATCATTGTAGTTGCTGGTCCGTCTGTGTATCAACCATGTCTCACCCGTGTGTTCTCCCTGCTGTCCATCGTCATTCTCCTCTGCTCGTTCTCATTCAGGTTTGTGCTCTGTAGTTTAGTTGTTCTCCAGTCTAGTTTAGTTCGAGCTCCGTTTGCTGTTTGTCCATATTTATTTCATGCTCAATAAACCACCTTCACATCCTCACGACTGCCTGCGCTTGGATCCTCCCTCATTTATTATTTTCACACGGCTCTCCTCACCCGCCGTGACAGTACGGACCAGCCAGATATGGATCCAGCGGCAGTCACCCCACCCAGGGAGCTTCAGGAGGCCGTTATCCACTCCGCGTCTAAGTTGATTTACCAGTTGTTAGAGCATGAGGGAGAAGCGTCTCTTTACACTGTGGAAGCCGACCTACAACACCTTATTACCTGTTATCCCTGGCTTTTGGACTCTCTGCATCCGCTCGTGCAGAATTACGTTCTCCACGAGCTTCACGTACACCCACCTGCTGCTACCGCTCGCCTGTTCGCTTCAACGGAGGATGTGCCGTCCGAACTGCCGGACAAGGGATTACCCGGCCTGTCGGAGCCATCTCCGAGAAAGAAGCGTCGTTTGTGCCGTCGCCGTGGCACCCCACAGCCGGATGTCGGGACATGTAAACAATCGGCTGTGGTGAGTGAAAGGGACACTTTTTCTGCTGCATCAGACGCCGTGACTGTGTTTTCTGGAGCTATTTTTTGTGTATCTTCTGAAGACAATGATTTTTCTGCCTCACCCATGGCTGCTGCTTCAAAGACTGTTTCTCCTAAGCCCACGCTCTGTGTTAATGACTGTTTCCATTCTGTTTCCAAGCCTGGTATTATGAATTTTGACAATGAAAATGTTTGGGACCCTTTTTCACCTGCACTGATTCATTCTGGGGAAGCTGTAAACCTCACCGAAACAGTTTTTCCTGAAAATGTTCTCCCATCCACACTTTCACCACAGTTTAATGTCGGGTCTGCAGTACAGTTACCAGTTCAGCCAGTAGCCCAGCTGCCCTCAGTTCAGTCAGCCACTCCACCACTTATTAGGACTCCACTACAAATCTCTCTGCTACCTGTAGGTCAGTCTGCAGCCCCTTCACTGTCTATAACTCAGTTGCCACCAGTTCAGCAGCCTACCCACTCGTTCATTCAGCCACCATCCTCACTGTCTCATTCTAAGCAGGGAACACACTTCACCACAACATCTGCTGGTTCTCTTACGCTGGCCATGTCAGAGACAGTTGCTCCCTCTAGGGCCTCCCCAGAGGCTGCGTGTCAGTGACCAGCCAACTCTGGACCCCTAGAGTTCAAGACGCCAGTGCCAGCAGCCTCACCGGAGAACTCACCTGAACAGTCTCAGCTCTCAGCACCCCGTGAGAGTTCAAGTGAGTTCACCCGTCCGCCTCAGTCCTCTGCTGAGCATATTGGGGAACACTTTCAGCCCTCTGAGGACTGCATCCCACTGTTGCTGCCTGAGTTTAGCCACTGTGCTGCTCAGTCCCAGCCAGTGTCCACACTGGCAGAGGTCTCCGTACCTGCTGCTTCAGTGTCTGTTTCCACTGGAGGGCCAGAGGAGCCCGTCCAGGCTCAAGCCATGTTAGCTGGGGGTTCAGGTGAACCCAGCCAGCGTCCTGCCTCGTCGGCTGGAGGGCATGAGGAGCCCATCCAGCCTCAAGTGTCGTCAGCTGGGGGTTCGGGAGAACCCAGCAACCCTCAAGTGTCGTCTGCTGGAGGGCCCGAGTCGCCCGTCCAGCTTCAAGCCAAGTCTGCTGGTGGGTCTGAGGAGCCCACCCAGCACCACGCCTCATCAGCTGGGGGTTCGGGAGAACCCAGCCAGCCTCAAGTGTCGTCTGCTGGAGGGCCCGAGGAGCCCGTCCAGCCTCATGCCACGTCTGCTGGAGGGCCCCAGGAGCCCGTCCAGCCTCATGCCACGTCTGCTGGAGGGCCCCAGGAGCCCGTCCAGCCTCATGCCACGTCTGCTGGAGGGTCCAAGGAGCCCACCTAGCACCACGCCTCGTTAGCTGAGGGTCCTGGAGGACCCAGCCAGCACATCCTCACATCTGCTGGCGGTCCGGGGAAGTTTGTTCAGCTACCATCTGCTGAATCATCCCCTGTGACTACTACACCGTTGCCTGCATTCACGCCACCGCCTGCAGCATTCACGCCACCGCCTGCAGCATTCACGCCACCGCCTGCTGCATTCACGCCACCGCCTACAGCATTCACATCATCACCATTCGCATCACCGCCTGCAGCGTCGCTGCCGTCAGGTTCTGCAGCCATCAGGTTCCGCAGCCGTCCCGCTGCCGTCAGGTTCTGCAGCCGTCCCGCTGCCGTCAGGTTCTGCAGCCGTCCCGCTGCCGTCAGGTTCCTCAGCCGTCCCGCTGCCATTGTCCATGCCTGATCCGGCCTCCGTGTCTTCGTCCACGCCTGGTCCAGCTACAGCTCCGCCCACGCTGTCGCCTGGTTCAGCCTCCGCCTCAGCTTTTGCCTCGCCTGGTGCCGCAGGGATCACGCACCCTTCAGGTCCCAAACTACTGCCTCAACATCATCGAGCATTAGTCAGGCCGCTTGTTGGGCGTCATCACCACCGTGGCCGCCCTCCGGACTTCTGTTGCCACCCCCGCCTTCTGCATGGACGACCTCCTACACGCCGCCATTCCCGTGTTTCTCTGTGTGTATTTAAGTCGTGTCCTCCATCATTGTAGTTGCTGGTCCGTCTGTGTATCAACCATGTCTCACCCGTGTGTTCTCCCTGCTGTCCATTGTCATTCTCCTCTGCTCGTTCTCATTCAGGTTTGTGCTTTGTAGTTTAGTTGTTCTCCAGTCTAGTTTAGTTCGAGCTCCGTTTGCTGTTTGTCCATATTTATTTCATGCTCAATAAACCACCTTCACACCCTCACGACTGCCTGCGCTTGGATCCTCCCTCATTTATTATTTTCACACGGCTCTCCTCACCTGCCGTGACAGAAACACATGAAGCAGATTTTCCTGTTCTGGCTTTTTATAGCAGATAACCTTCAAAATATTCTGCAGTCCAACAAAAACTGAAGCAAACCATGAATCAACATGTGAACATGACCTGATGCTGCTGAAGTGAAGCAAAGTTACAGAGGTTTGATTACAGACACAGCTGAGAGTTTGTAATCTGTCATCATTTTAAAAGGTTTAAATTTCTTCAGTATTGAACAGCAGAAATGAGGCTTTATTTTCAGAGGCCGACAGCAGTGAACACAACAGCAGACTGGTGCGTAATAAGCAGTGAATAATGCAGGAAACAGATTTTTGAAGGTAAACTGTTCTTGAAGTACACTGAGAGAGAGAGAGAGAGCTGTGCAGGAAGTAAACGTCAAACTCAGAGAGAATTCATGACGATGTTCATCAAACGTAAAGCGTAGTTTGGATCTTCTTCTGCTGCTGGTTCAGTCAGTTTTGGTTGGAGACAGATGAAACCTGCAGCTTCAGGATCTGTGAGCTGTCCACTTTCAGCCCCGACGGCGTGTCCGTGTACATACCTCCTCTATTTTTGTCAATGTTGGAAGTTCAGCAATCCTTTGCAGTTTCGATTACAAATAGTTTTTCAATTGTAAATATTTAAAAAAGTGTTTTGGGGGTATTAAATATTTTTTACACAACTGATCAAATGTGAGCAGCATGCCATCTGCATATAGGTCTTTAATTTTTTGAATGCCTTTATTTTTCCATATTTTAAATCCTCCATCACTTTTACCAGGCGTGAACTTTTCATTTCCCCAAATAGGGGCAAATTGCGAAAGCGATGGAGGATCGCCCACATATTTATGAGCTGTATGCCAAATTATAATTGTATTTTTCAAGAAAGGGTTCCTTGTATTTTTTTTAATGTCTTAGTGTCTGAAGAATATAGAAAAGTGTGTAAGGGAAGATCTGGAACAGATTTTTGCTCGATGTCAACCCAGGCTGGAGGTGTTGTTGGGCAGAAATAATGGGTGGCTGATGTTAGTTGGGCAGCCATATAATACCATCTGAGGTTGGGGACTTGGAGACCTCCTCTTTCATAGGGCAAGTAAAGTAGTTGTAAGCGGAGCCTTGCCTTCTTATTATTCCAAATAAATTGGTTAAATAGTTTAAACTGTCAAAAAATGAAGTTGGTAGAGGCAACGGAAGTGTTTGGAAGTAATATAAAAATTGGGGTAAAATTGTCATTTTTAGGATATTTATCCGGCCTGTCATAGATACAGGCAGGTTTGTCCAACGGTTTAGCATTTCCGTGACCTCTTCTACAAGGGGATCATAATTTATTGAGGTTATGTCCTTGAGGCTTGGGGTGATCCTAATGCCTAAATATTTAAAGCCTGTTGTAGTTGTCTTAAATGGGGTGGCCACCACAGGGCTTCGTCTTTCTTCTTCATTAAGAAACATTAATTCTGATTTAGAATTGTTAATTTTGTATCCTGAAAATTCTCCAAATGTTTTTATTAATGTTACTAAATTAGGGATACTATCTTTCAGATTAGTCAAAAAATATATAATATCATCTGAAAATAAAGAAATTAGATGGTCTCTTCCTCCAATTCTTGTCCCTGATATTCCTGCATTTGCTCTCACAGCTATGGCCAGAGGTTCTATTGCTAACACAAAGAGAATTGGTGACAGAGGGCAGCCCTGCCTGGTTGATCGCTGTAAATTAAATGGTTTTGATACGTTATAATTAGTTAAAACTTGTGCTGCTGGATGTGTATACAATAATCGGATCCATTTCAGGAATGTTTCACCTAGTCCATATCTGGGGAGCACTTGTAAGAGATAATTCCATTCTATTCTATCGAAGGCTTTGCACGCATCTAGTGATAGCAGCGCAGTGTCCTCCCTATTGTTTTTCTCATAAAGTACATTGAGGACACGTCTTATATTATGATAGCCTTGTCTCGTTTTAACAAAACCTTGTTGATCGTCTGTTATCAAATTAGGCACACATTTATCTAGTCTTCTAGAGAGTGCTTTACACAAAATCTTCGTATCACATCCCATAAGACTAATTCCCCTATAAGAGGAGCATTCAGTCGGAGGCTTATTTGGCTTCAATAAAAGGGTCATTGTAGCTAATCTCAGTGAGTCTGGGAGTATTCCGGACTTATATGACTCCTCATACATGTTAAGAAGTGGCAGTATTAATTTATTTTTAAATGTTTTATAGAAACAAAGCCACAAAAACAAAATGTCCACCAAAAGCACAGGAGCGCAGGGAACAGTTCATAACTGCTCAGGGGGCTGACCCGGAGGGTGACGGTCCAGAAATTCATAGTTCATTTGATCAGGGGGCCGGCCCGGAGGCCGACGGCACAGGAGTTCATGGTCAAACAGCTCAGGTGGCCGACCTGGACGACAGCAGCACAAGAGTTCACATGGTTCAGGCGGCCGACCAGGAGGCCAACTGTCCAGTAGTCCACAGTTCACGAGCTCATGGGGCCGACCCGGAGGTCGACAGCATAGCAGGTCATAGTTCAAAGGTTCAGGGGGCCGACCCGGAGGTCGAGAGCACCACAAGTCACAGTTCAACAGTTCAGGCGGCCGACCCCGATGGCAACGACGTCCAGCTGACGGCCTGGAAAGCGGCCGGCGATTCCGAGGGGCAAAACGTGGCTTGGGTGGCGGCAACACAGACGCAGGACCAGGCGAGGCCGACACAGAAGCAGAGGCTGAAGCTGGACCAGGCGACGGCAAAGCAGGAGCTGAGGCCGAGGATGGACCAGACGAGGCAGAAGCAGGAGCTGAGGCCGAAGCCGGACCAGGCGAAGCCGAAGCCTCGGGCTCCTCGGGCTCCTCGGGCCCCCCAGCTGACGAGTCTTGGGGCTGGACAGGCTCCTCGGGCCCCCCAGCAGGCAAAGCAGGAGGCTGGACGGGCTCCTCGGGCCCCCCAGCAGGCGAAGCAGGAGGCTGGACGGGCTCCGCGTGCCCCCCAGCGAAAACAGTCTCTGGACCAGTGGGCACCGGGGCCCCTGGAAGAAACAGGTCAGAACCAGCAGGCACACGGGCCTCTGGCAGGAACGCAACAGAACCAGCAGGCGCACGGGCCTCTGGCAGGGACAGATCAGAACCAGCAGGCGCACGGGCCTCTGGCAGGGACAGATCAGAACCAGCAGGCGCACGGGCCTCTGGCAGGGACAGATCAGAACCAGTAGGCACATGGGCCTCTGGCAGAAACAGGTCGGAACCAGCAGGTGGTAGCGCTGCAGGAGGTGGTACTGCAGGTGGCTGCACGGGAGCCGCAGGTGGTGAAGCAGAAGGTGGCTGGATGGGCCCCTCGGGCCCTCCAGCTGATGTGGCATGGTGCTGGACGGGCTCCTCGGGCCCTCCAGCTGACGAGGTGTAAGGCTGGACGGGCTCCTCGGGCCCTCCAGCTGACGAGGTGTAAGGCTGGACGGGCAACTCGGGCCCTCCAGCAGACGAAACTTGAGGCTGGCTGGGTTCTCCCGAACCCCCAGCAAACGAAACTTGAGGCTGGCTGGGTCCTCCCGAACCCCCAGCAGGCGTGAGACTGGACGGGCTCCTCGGGCCCTGCAGCTGACACTGGAAAAAGCTGCACAAACTGCACCTCCGCCCCTGGCTCCAACCCGGCCTGGATTACAGTCCCACAGCAGCTTAGCTGAGCCTGATGGCTAGCATTTCCAGTGCAAACAGTCTCATAATTATGCTTCTTAGAAGCATAGTTCGTGGCATGATCAATGCACAGAGAAGCGGGATAAGTTTGCAAAGGGATAGAATGGTCCGTGGAAGACTCAGCCGAAATATTCTCAGTCTTAGCAACGTCAAAATCATAAAGTCTCTTTATAGCCGGGCTCATGAACTGGTAAGGCAGTGTTAGTTTTAATATTCTCCTGAGAAAAAACATGAGGAGCCAAAATATAGTCACTCACTTTCGTTTGTGGTGCGGAGCGTCGGTGGCGCGCACGCCGCTTTTTCTTGAGAGTGGAAGACGGCGGAGCAATGGGTGGAAGTCCCTGGTAACTCCGGGGACCCCCGAGAGCCAGTCAAGTTCCACGGAAAGAGTGCTCGTGCTCTGGAATGAGCCATGGCTTCCACCGGAGATCCTCCTCCAATAGAGCGCTGAATATTGACTGATGTTCGTCGTAGTCCAAATCTATGGCGTCGAGCGCTTCCTCGCACTAGACCGTGGCAAGAGTGTGGCAAGACTGTGACGAGGGTGTGGAAACTGATGAGCTGAGAGGTGGTGACGCTGCGGCGAGTCTCAATGAACCGACATGAACCGTCTCAGGCTCGCAAGGCAGCGGCAGTGATTCCTGTTCGCGGTTTTGATGCTGCTGCGGTGGCAAAACTGTGCGAACAAAATCCTGCATATCCTCCGACAATCCCGCCGCGTAAGCAGGATATGCAGACAAAATCTCTTTTAGCTGAACTCCGATTGACTCTTTCTCATTCTCCTGTCTGCACGCGGAGTAGCAAATCCACTGTCCGCGGAGAATGGTCACCTGAGTGTTGAACTCCCATAAATCCTCACAGATGTCCGCTGGGTCCATACTGGTCGGGTCATTCTGTCACGGCGGGGTGCGCCGGTGTGTAATGGAAACAGGACCCAAAAGCAGATGAGGACGAGGAGTTGTAAGTTTAAACAGAAAGCGATCCTTTATTTGGATGATTGCAGGGGTTAAACAAGGAACCCTAAGCAAACTAAAAAACACTAAGAAACAAATACTATGACTATGACTATGGTGGGATAACAGACGACCCGACAAATGACATGCAAAAACAGAGGACTTAAATACACACATGAGGTGATCAGGGGAAGTGGAGACACACGAGGAAACAGCTGACTAACATGAACCTAATGACAGGAGCAGTGAAGCTAAATACAAAGAACCAAGAACACACGACTTCTTCCAAAATCAAACAGGAAACACTGAAACTAGACATGACAACAAACTTAACAGACCTAACAAGTGATGAACGATACAAGAACTCAAACATAGAAACCAAGAAAACAATAAATAATAACTGCCTAAACTAAAGATAAATAGGAAATGACACAAACTAATCAAATATCTAAAATGAGACAAATACAAAAATGAGTTCAGAGCACAGAGACCCAGCCTGTGACAGTTTCCTTCGGCAGATTCTTGTAGAATTTTTCGGCTTCTTGAGGTGTTGAGAAGAGGTGGATCTTTCCACCGTACAGGATTCTGAGTCTGCATGGGTTGTGCTGGAATCCACGGAAGGCATTGATATCAATAAACAGTTTGACAACCGGGTGAAATCCCTGTCGGATCCAAACCGTCTCCGCAGACAGATCCTGTGCAAATGTGATCTTGGCCGCATCATGTGTAATTTGTTGTTTTCTTGCTTCCCGATATACCAGTTCCTTCTCTTGGAATTTTAAGAAACGAATAAGTACCGCTCTGCTCTGGTTTGGTTTTCCGGAGGCAAGCGTGCGATGCACTCGTTCCAGTGTGAATGACTTGTCGGGCGCTAGCCCCAGCCACTTGGGTAGCATGATTTTAATAAAGTCAAAGAGTGATTGTTGCCCCTCTGCTCCCTCTTTTATGCCGAAGATGCGCAGGTTCTTTCGTTGTCCGCGGTTTTCCAAATCATCTGTTTTGGCTTCAAGAAGTGCAATTCGTTTGATAGCCGAGTTCAGTGACGTTTCTGTTTTCTCAAGTGTGCTTTCAACTTCGGCAATGCGGGCTTCGGCCTCTTCAATATGGGCCCACTGGTTCAATATGTTTTGCTTTACCTCCAAAACTTTACCCTCCAGTGCAGTCACTGCGCTCGCCATCCCAGTCAGTCTTATATCGATGCTGTCCAACTTGGCTCCAAAATCCGACCGGAGTGATTTGAGTTCATCCAAAAATTCGGCTATGCTAGTCATGTTAGCATCTGTGTCGGACGTTGATGGTATAGCGCCTGTCTTGCGTCTTCGGGTAAAGATGTCACACTGTTTCACAGATGAAGCTTTTGACATGTCAGTGCCGTATATTCCAGACCACACTAACAGCATATACAAGGGGTTTTGTTTATAGAAAGTTTGTACACTGTCCTGAGAGCGACCCCGCTAAGCTGCCATCTTAATGCTTGGCCACGTGACCCCCCTTTGTCCTGTTTTTATGATAAATGTACGACTTTAATGTGAAACATTCAGAGTTTTTTCTCTTGTTGTGTTTGTTTGAAGCTGCTTCCTGTTCGCTTCAGCTGTTTGGAGTTTCCATTTTCTAAACTTCTACATTCTGAACCTTCTTCAGCTCTGAACAGATGATGAAACACTGAATGATTTCAAGCTCACACTTTGTCTAATAAACTTACATCTTTCATTCTTTATAGAGATTGATGGGCTGTTGTTTGTCAGAGATCAGCTGTGATTATCTGGCAGCAGCACTGAAGTCCAACCCCTCCCATCTGAGAGAGCTGGAACTGAGTAACAACTACAACCAGCAGGATTCAGGAGTGAAGTATCTGTGTGGTTTCCTGGAGAGTCCAGGATGTGGACTTGAAACTCTGGGGTCAGTCAGTATGTTTTAGTTGTGCTGAGATGAATATGATGTGAAAGTTGTGCTGACACTAAACTGCAGACATCAGGCTGATATTATACTGATCCACACTGAGGATCTTCATGGTAAAGTCTGTTTTCTTCTTCTCTGGTTTAGTCCATTGACTGCAGCAGAACAATGTTCACATTTCAAGCCTTCAAAGAAGAAGAAAAATCCTCCACTGGATAATTCACTGTGAAACTCTCAAACTCTTCATTCCACCTTAAAGTCTTTCTGACACTGAAATCCAAAGCAAAATGTGCGTTTGCTTTACAGACAGCAGTCCAACACAAACATACACACATCATCCAAAACACAGTCCAACATCCAAATCTCCTCCACTGCCAGCATGAATGATGGGAAAGAGAAGAAGGAACACTCTGACATTCAGGGTTAGAATGAGTTTCATGAAGCAGACTGTGAAGATCAAAGCTGCATTAGAAAGCTTACATGAATGAATGAGTGGACAGAAGTGGACAGAGATCATCTGAAGCACTTCAAAGGCTTTAAATCAGCACATTTCTCTTTATTCTTTATCAGCTCTGTTAGTTTCTCTCAGTTTTCTGTGGAATGAAGCTAACAGCAGGCTAATAAGATGCTAACCAATAGGTTTCTATTAAAGGTTGTAATTTGTATATGAAAAAGTGCTTTGGCTCAGCAGGGATCAGCTTACAGGTAGAATACAGCTGCTGGAGGGGATTAGCATGTCATAGCTATCTACCAAACTGCTAACTGGGGGATTTCAGGCCATCTATGGATCATTTTTGCTAACTGTTTATTCAGCTTAGGCTCACAGGGCTGCAGCCTGTGCCCTAGCTGTCATAGGGCAAGAGGCGTGGTCCACCTGCACAGGTGAGCAGTCCATCACAGGGCCAACAGAGAGAGACAGAAAAGCACTCTCTCACATCCACACCTACAGCCAATTTAGAAGCACCAATGAACCTAAGCAGCATTTCATTGGACTGTGGGAGAACATCCAACCTCCACAGAAAGGCCAACAAGCTTCAACCTACAACCTTCTTGCTTTAAGGCACTAGTGCGAACCACTTTTCCCCATTTCAGCCCACATCCTGCATCTTCCTGTTTCTGACTCCAGGCCAGCTCCACTAACACTTTCTCATCAGACACTGCCACCTAGTGGAGGAAGTCTTAGTTCCATTTGAAGCTTCAGATTACAGTTAGTTCCTTTACAAAGAGGTGGAGGTGGTGGGGCCACAGCACCATCATCACTGAGTGCCATAGGACACTTAACCTTTGTTTCCATATGCTGGGAACTTCCTGTTGTTCCAAGGAGGACTGGAAAATGTGTGAAAATCTCCCAGTCAGTTCCTCACAGCACACTTCAATCATTTCCCTCCCACAGCATCAGGACCAGGGCTTTTTCTCTCTTTGGTCCCACTAAGAGATTTCCACACAAACACCTCATCAGTGGGACTCTCGGAGCTACCAGCCCTTTGCTACAATCACAAAGCTCTTCATTGAAATCAATGATATCAAAGCTGGAATCCAATGAGTCCAAGTCTTCTGCTGATTCAGCATCACATTCATCTTTGCTCCTTGTTCTGCATCCCCACCATGGACTTCATTCCTTTCCAAGCCAGCCTTGAGTGTCCTTTATTCAGCTCATCCTCTGCTTTACTTTTACACCTGATTTTAGCTGCTTTATCTCTCTTTCAACAAGTTTCTGTGCCTCAATCTTTTTCTTCTCTCCCTCATAACAAGACAGCTTCTTCTACCTGAGAACATGTTGGAGTGATTTACTAATCCAGGGCTGCTTATTGGGGAAAATACTTCCTGTTTTCAAAGTAATCCCCATTTTTCCCAGGAAGAAATCTCAGTAGAAATCGATGATCTAAGTGAGAACATGAGCCTTTAAAAAGTCCCAGTGGGTGCAGTCAAACAGTCCCTCAGTCCCAGTATAGAGTCTTTGGTCCAGACTGGAATTGGAGTTTCCATTTTCTAAACTTCTACATTCTGAACCTTCTTCAGCTCTGAACAGATGATGAAACACTGAATGATTTCAAGCTCACACTTTGTCTAATAAACTTACATCTTTCATTCTTTATACAGATTGAGGGGCTGTGGTTTGTCAAAGATCAGCTGTGATTATCTGGCAGCAGCACTGAAGTCCAACCCCTCCCATCTGAGAGAGCTGGAGCTGAGAGGAAACAACCTGAAGGATCCAGATGTGAAGCAGCTGTCTGATCTTCAGCAGAGTCCAGACTACAGACTGGAGACTCTGGTGTAAGTAGAGTGATGGAGTGAGTGGGTGGTGCTGTCAGCAGTATTGTACTAAACACAGTCAGTATGAAACAAAGATCCAGTGTTTCCTGTAAAGCTGCAGCTTCTCAGTGAAGCTGTGAGAGGAGAATGGTGACAGGCTTCAGGATTGGACACAAACACTTCCTGTTTCTCACCTTTATGGTCACCATAATAACGGCTGACACGCTCTGATCAAACACTGTCAACAGCCAATCAGCTCTCTGAACAAAGCAGCACGCATACCAATGACTGCATTCATTTCCAAGTTTAAAGCAGTGAAGAACACAGTCTGTAGGTGAGGAAGAATTTAGTGAGAGCAGATGTTTGGATGGAATTCCTCCAGTTAACAGCTGGAACCGTCCATCTGGATTGTTGGGCTTGTTGTTGGGGTTCCTACAGAGCTCAGAGTGGACACACCAAGGTTCTTCTAATGAATGAAAGTCCAAACTCAAACTAGGAGGGAAAAACATTTTCATCAACTTCAATAAAAATGCAAAGATTAGAAAAAGTGAAGCAACAATGAGTCCTAGTACAGTCCCAGCACTGAAGTCCCTGCTGCTCTTTATACTGGATGTGCTGCATCACTGACTGACAGCTGATGAAGAGTCTCTGGAAACACTCGTTTATCTCCTCTGCTCTTCCTTCTTCTCTCTGCAGGTGGAGGCGATGATGGTAAACAGGACGGTGTGTGTGCTGAGAGAGGAGCAGCTGTGTCCTGATGATCCAGAGAGGTTGAAGCAGCAGCAGCTTGTGTGTAGAGACGCTCTGACTGGGCCATGTTACTGGGAGGTGGAGAGGAGAGCTTCATCCAGCAGTGACTGACAGAGGAATGAGAAGAAGTGCAGATGACTGTCAGTGCTGCAGAGTGAACTGCTCTGAGAACAGCTCCCCTGTCAGACACAATGTAGAGTCCAGCATCATCCCTGTGTGTCCCTCTGGATCTGACAGAGGATCATCAGTGTATCTGGACTGCTCTGCTGCTGCTCTGTCCTTCTACAGTCTCTGCACAGTCTCTGTCTGACTCTGGCTTCAGACCCTCCTGGATCAAACTCACCTGGAAAGACTTTCAAACATCACTCAATAGATTTGAATACAGAATATATTTGATATATACTGTAGATGTACTGTAGAGTTGCAGTTTGTCACTTGTAAATACAGTCTGTGAGCAGCTGTGAGCTGAAAGATCTTTCTAGAAACATGAAATGTTTTCAGTCTTCTGTTGCTTTTTCATATATTTCCACAACATTAATATTGATCCCACCTGTCTCACCTGTTTCATACATACATAATAACAGGACACGTGTGATCTGAGCGCTGCTGTGGTTGCTGTGCTGCACGTCTTCATTTAGATAACAGAGACATCTAGTGGTTCAGAGGGAGAACTGCAGGAGGTGGAGCTGTGTTTTAGCATGGAAAACTTTTTATCTTTTAGACGCAGATACAAATATGACAAGTATCAGTGTGAGATACAAAAGGTCACATCAGTCAGCAGAGGGAACAGTGATCACACAGCAATGTAAGAATAGAAACATAACAGTGAATCTGGACATGTATACAGATGGAAGCAAACAAACAGGATGTAACACTACATTAAAGCCACAAATGGGAAGAAAACAAAGCCAAAGGAAAATATATTTGATCTCAGGAATCCAAATCAGATGCTTTAGAGCAGGGGTCGGCAACCCTGGAGGAGCAGAGACCCGAGGCGGCCGCTGGTCCGAGTGTCAGGTGAGCTGAACTTCAGGTAAGAAGTTATGACCTGCAGTCTGTCTGGGTCAGATATAAACCAAGTTTAGGTGCAGTTTATTTTCCTTGTGCTGACTTTTTACAGTTAGTTACAATAACTCTTACTGCGTACTAGCTAGCATGACGGAGTTTCTATACAGCTGGGTGGTGCTATGATGTTACTGATAGTGAACTTTATTTTATTAGAGTTTCCAACCGTCCTGTAAAAAACAGAATCGTCTCGTATTCAGAGAAAATATTACACGTTTTGTGTTGAGCTGAGAAGGAATAGAGTTTGTCCCGGACTTCAGCTAGAATGGAAAAGACACAAAGCTGGATTTATTCTGTGTCTTTACACTGTCATTCTCTCCCCTCCCTCTACTGTTGCTACTTCAATCATGAAACTGATCAATGATCAGCTGATCGGCTTTTCTCTCTTGTTTTTTTATCATCCACTTTGCGCCAGAAAGAGGAAACCAGCGGATGTCGCGCTAAACAACAGCAGCACGTTTAAGCTTGATCAGCTGTTGTTAGAATTTATTTAATATTAATTTCTAGTATCAGCTGATGTTTGCTGGAGCCACAGCTGTAAAGCTGCTGGTCAGGATGTCGGTTTGGATATGTGGTGAGAGGGAAACATGAAGATGAAACCAGGAGATGTCCTTACTGAATCATCAGAGCTGAACAGGTGATGGAGAAACAGGTTTACCTTTTAGGTGACATGAATGAGTTGAAGGGAAGTTATGAACTGTTTCTGAGAGACTAATAACACCAGGATCCTTTTCTAAGCAGCTGACAGCTGGTAACTGTGCAGGTGCGGATCTAGTACAGTTTTGCCGACCTAAACCAGGGGGTTTAGAGCATCATAGAGTTTTTGTGGTTTGTTTTCTTTAAGTCATTTCACAGATTTTCTCCATAATTTCAATTCCTTGAATAAAACAACAAACTTAGGGGATGATTTTGTAATCCGACTTTATGTATGAAAGATTTGACTAAACGTAAAACAATCTTCCAACTCAGTCGTCATTCTTATCTTGTGAAATCAAACCAAATGTTCTGTTGTCTCTAAATCAGGGATTGATGAAATCTTTGGTTGCATCCATTTATGAACATGTTCTCATTCATATTCAATCGTAGTCTAAGTCCTTCTTTAGAGGGATAAATGTCATTCATTATCTTCAAATGTGTTTCTGTTGTTTTGGGGGGAAGTTTGAAGTCCATTGTTCAAAGTCTGTTAATGAAACTTTATGAAGTTTATGTAGGATGTTTTTCCTATTTTGTATTTGTTTGAATTATGATGTATTTCTGACTCTTTCTGCCATGATGCCAGGTCTCTCTTGAAAACAACATTTTTAATCTCAATTAAATTTTCACCTGGAGAAATAAAGATGATAATAATAATTTTGTCTTCAGGGAATCATTTCTCTGTAAAACAGCTTCTTCTGAAACTCTTGTTACATTTCTTGTTTATTGTTTGCTGGTTTTAGAAAAATGTCATCGTCTCTGTGTGAACTTAAACTCTACATGTGGTGTCAGCTATAAACGAGCTCTAGAGTCTAATAACGATGCTTTTATTATTGTCTGGTATCCAACCTAACCCTGGGCCTCTGGCTGAATGTGAAACACCAGCAGATGTTAAAAACTGTCTGGGTTACACGTGAATCATGTCGTGTGCTTCCTAACATGGATATGATTGGAATCTGGGCCTGTTCAAGCGGTGCTGGTATCATTGTTGTTTCTGAGACTTTCCAAATCTTTACTGGATAAAAACGTAGCAACTGATGGATTTAACATTTAGCACTCAGACTGTCCCAGAAAAGGCGGAGGTCTGGAAGTTTATGTGAAGGTCTGTCTTGCTGCTCAAGTCTTCTTCTCTCCATCTGCACCTCAGCCATTTGAAATCTTGGCCTTAACTATTGATCTGTTTGGAAATCAGACTGTTGTTGGCTGCTATCAGCCTCCACCTGCTTCCCCCAGCACATCACCGTCTCTGGTTCAACTTTTATCTGAGCTGCATTTTAATGACGTCTTTCAGATGGATGGTTTTCATTGGGACTGGCTTTCTTCTGTGTCTGATGATTTTAAGGCACGCTGCTTGTTGTTAAAACTGACTCAAATTATTTAAAGCCTCACACGCCTTGATCCTAAACACCCAGATAAATCTGCTCTTATTGACCTTTTTTAACTAATATGCTGTGTAAGTTTTCCACATCTGCAGTTTTTGCCAACGACCTGAGTGATCACTGCGTAGTTGGTGCTGTGAGAAACACTAAAATCTCACGCTCCGAGCCCGCATCAGTTTGAACTGGGGTCGTATTAAACAGGCTGACAATGTCAGTTTGGGAACATTTACAGGAGAGTTGTGTCTACTTTGTGGACAGACACGCCCCTTTTTGCCAGGTCAGGGTGAAAGGTCGGGACAGGCCTGGTTTGGTTCAGTACCGACCGATCTCCTACATGAGAGAAACCAGGCCTGGGCAGGAAGTCTGGCTCTGATGCTGATTGGCTACGTTTTCATTAACTGTGTAATCGGATTACTGCCTCCATCATCAAGATCCAATGTAACTATTTTTTACTTTAACGACTGACAGTCCAAACGACCGTAGGAGGTTTTGGCAAACTATAAAGTGTCTCTGCCAGCTGTGACTCCTCAGAGCTTCCTCCTCACTTAAATATCGACTCCACTCCTGTGTCACACAAAACTGAAATGTTGCTTTAACAAACACTTTGTTGCTTCTTGTTCTTTGTTCAGCACAGTATCTGATGGTAAACCTCTTGCACACAACTCTGCTCGTAGTTCCTGGTTACTGATACCTTTTCCTTCACACCTGTCACAGCAGAAGAGGTTTGTAAGGCTTTGAATAGCCCCAACACCAGAAACTCGTCCTCACAATCGTTCTCCTTCCTTCTTGCACTTGGCTGCAAATATCATAGCTGAGCCAGTGTCTTATATTTTTAATCTTTCTCTACAACAGAAGGCTTTAGCACAGATGTGGAAGTGTGCCTCTGTACTCCCCCACTGAAAGCTGGTGATTCTTCAACAGTTAGTAATTACAGGCCAATTTCCAAACTCTGTGTCTTATCTAAGGTTTTTCAAAGGCTGGTAAATAATCAACTTCAAAGTTATCTGGATGAAAATAGGATTTTATCTCCCTTCCAGTCTGGTTTTAGGAAACTGCACAGTACTGGAACTGCTTCGATAAAAGTTCTCAAAGACGTCTATGAAGCGCTGGATGCAAAGAACTACTGTGCAGCTCTTTTTATTGATCTATCAAAGTCTTTGACACTGTCGACCACAACAAAAACTCTTCTGGCACAACTTCACCTACTTCCTCTTCCACCTACTGCGTGGAGAGGATGAGGATCTAACAGCACAGGAACTCCAGCAGCACTCAGCAGCAGCTGCTCCCAGTCCCTTGGTTTATGAGCTGAGCTGCTGACCACAGCATTTTATGTCATAGATTACTGGAAATAGGCCTTTCAGACCGAGCAGCTGGCTGCTTCTCTAATGTTCTTTTGGACATCAGCAGTGCGTTCAGCTCAATGGTCTCTCTTCCAGCTTTTTAAATGTCACTAAACGAGTGCACAGGGTTCTGTCCTGGGCTACTTATGTCAACGGTGTGGCACAAAATCTAGATGCATCTGTTCATTTTATACCATCAATATAGTTTTCAAACCATTACAGCAGCTGTTGATAGTATTCAGTCTCAGCTGGCTCAGACTGGCTTTAAATGTAGAAAAAACCAAAGTCATGTTGTTCACAAACAGAAAGAGGGTCCGGCTTTATTTCCTTCTCCTGTATCTGCTCAAAGTATTTCTATTGAAACTGTGGCCTCGTACACATACCTCGGTATTGTGCTTGATGACAGTCGTTCCTATAAGCCACACATTGAACATCTAATAAAGACACTGAGGCTGAAGTTGGGCTTCTCTTCCAGGAACAGATCATGTTTCACAGGAAAAAGCTTGTTGCTGCCACCTTTTCTTTACCTGCCCTGGATTACAGTGACATGATTTATATGAATGACTCTGCTCGCTCTCTTCATCTGTTGGATTTTGTCCATCATGGGGCATTAAGATTTATAACTGTCTGTAAACCTTTAACACACCACTGTACTCTGTGTTCTCTGGTTAACTGGTCCTCATTGGTCTTACACAGGATGGTCCATTAGTATCATTTGATCTATCAATCTGTTTCTGGGTTACTGCCTCCTATTTATCAGAGCACATGTTAGGCAAGCAGTTTAGTCCCAGCCTGCAGTCTCAGGACATCATCACATCCACTGTTCCATCAGTTCATGCAGAGCTTGGGAAGAAGGCGTTCTCCTTTTCTGCTCCGTCTTCATGGAAAACATAACCGAAGGATTTAAGGCTCTCCGTTGATTTCACTTGCAGACTTCAAAAGACGTACACATGTTTTTGTGAAACCATCTCTGGGAACTTGTTCTCGTTTTTAATGTGACTGAGTACATCACACAAACTTTTCTTTTATTTTTGTAATTTGTTCAAGGGTTAGGGTTAGTTGTTCAAAGCCTCTCCCAGTCAGTGCTGTTCTCTATGCCTGTCTTACTCTACATGATGTTATTAGCACAAACACTTTAAAGGTGATAATTAGGTCTACAACAATAACACAGACTGCAATGTAGTTAAGCGTCTTACAGTTAGTTTTGAATGAATGAACTTAAAAAACAACACAAGCAAAGATCTGTCTCCTCCTGTTTTTTGTGTCACATAAGAAAGAAGCATCAATATCTGATGAGAAGACTTATTAATTTGACCTTTCACGTGGTCTTACTCAGGTGATGCCAAGTGAAATATGCATCCTTTTTATGGTAATGTGCTGGAAAATGTTGAAAATGGACATTAAACGTGCTCACAAAGTGCTTGAATTTGACCCTGAAAGGTGTATGAACCCAGAAAAAGTCACACTTGGAGTAAAAACCTCTCATAGCAAGTTAATCATATTCAATTGATTTGATGCTTTCAGCACAAAATGTAGCCACACAGTCAGGACAGCGTCTGATTTAGCTTCATCGGTAAACGTGTTTATGCAGTACATAGTAACAGTGTGGCTGAGTCCTCTGGTTCAAATCAGTTCCAGTACATTTGGAGATGTAAGTCTTAACATTTCACATGCATCGGGAAGGAAAAAACATTTAATCTGCACAGTACTGCCGAAGTGCAGCGATACATCGTGAAGTGCACATTTCCATTTCTCATACAGTACCGAGCAAAAGTCTTGAACCACCCCCTTATTTTTTCGTGTTTTGCCAGGTCAGTCTGTGTTAACGGTGTTATTAACTGCATTCTTCAACTAAAGAAGTGAGAACAAATGATGTGGGCTTTTGTTTTTTTGCAATAGGCTGCAAGTAAATGTGTACAGATACAATTTAAAATTGGTTCTTTGTTAAGTTTTCTGGTCCTTTCCGTGACTTAGGTGTGTGTTTATGTTTGAATGTTTCAGAGATTAGTGTGAAGGGTCTTAACAGACAAAAAGTGGTCAAATACAAGCCCTGGATTAAAAATCAGAAACACTTTAAAAAGCCTGGAGAGCTATTCCTTAATACCACTTTAAAGATTACAGGGACGTCCGGATCCCTGGAAGCAAATGAGGGATGGCTCAAGACTTTTGCACAGTGCTGTACATGTCATGTTCCCTGTTTTATAGCTCAGCTCAAACTGACACGTTCTCACTAACTGCTTCTCATTTTCTCCACAGTAAACTTTGACCACTTCCAGATACTGCGGGCCATCGGGAAAGGAAGCTTTGGAAAGGTAATGCAGCCTCCATTTTTCACGCCACTTGTATATTGTTTGCCCTTAATTACCCACCACGGTCGTCATCTCTAAAGAATTAGTGCAAGCGAAGCGAAATGAGACAGACGATGCACCGGGTCCTCGTCTGAGTGCTGGCTTTCAGTTGTGCTGTCTCTCTTGCCCATCCATGCACACACAGACACTGTGCTACACTAACACAGTGAGACAGATGCTCACAGAGATGTCCAGATACATTTTGTCCTCGCTGGAGGTCATCTTGTGTTTTTTGGCCCACTCTGGCCTCACACCGAGCTCCTGCTGTTTTTTGAACACTTTAACAGCACCAGTCTTTAGCTTCCTGTTGAACACACTTAACTCATTCACTGCCAGCCATTTTCATGGCAGTCAACGTAAGTTTTTCAATTGACATCTATAGACGTCAATGGCAGTGAATGAGTTAAGTGGTCACTCACTTCCTGAGCCCTGGGCAATAAGAGACGTTTTGTGTTTTATAATTTATTGATATGTTTGATCCTTTCTGACCTGCGTTAATGAAGCAGTCATTAGAGCACCATGTCCACTATAATAGTTCTGTAGTTTGATGCTTGAGTCGTTGCAGACTTGTTGAAACTCCCTCACCCGTCAAAGCAGCGTCTTTGTTATTCGAGTCCAGCAGATGGCAGTGTTTCACTGTCTGACGGCTGTCTGAAGCTTCAGCTGGATTATCCGTTTGCTATGTTTGCCATGTTACAGTGGGGAGGAAAAACTCCCTTTTAACAGGAATATCTAGACATGAGTGATTACTGCAGTGGGGCACTATCTGTGCTATCTATAAGAAATGTTAGCAACAATAAAACTCTGAGGATCAGGGCTCCATTTCACTCCAGTGTTCAGTGGCATTTTAAAAGAGTGAATACCGACGCTGAATGTCTTTGTAAAGCAAAAGCACTTTGTTAGCCTTTACAGAGCAAAGCTATGGATCAATGTGCAGTGAAGAAAAATCGAGGTGGCCAGTCTGTCCTTTCCTAACCAATCACAGAGCTCCTTACATTGCACCATGTGGCTAATTTGCGTTTTACTGATATTGCTGGGCTGCTGTCAATCATTTTGTCTTTATATTACAACAGAGCATTGACCTTTAACCTGTTTAATTCATACTGAGTATTTAAAAAAATGTATTGTCATAATAAATTCTGCCTCACTGAAACACCATTTTGCATCAGCCTCTATCACCTGACTTGTCACTGATGATATCACTGCATGAGCAGGCGAGCGGAAGCGGCGGGGGGGTGTAGGTGAAGCTCGTGAAGAACAAAATTCTGTACGAGCGGATGCAGTGAGTCCAATAACCAGGGGTAACTGGAAATAAGGTGTTGCAGGTTGGCTTCCACAGTGTAAAGAGACGCTTCTCCCTCATGCTCTAACAGCTGGTAAATCAATTTAGAAGCAGAGTCGATAACGGCCTCCTGAAGCTCCCTAGGTGGGGTGACTGCCGCTGGATCCATATCTGGCTGGTCCGTACTGTCACGGCGGGTGAGGAGAGCCGTGTGAAAATAATAAATGAGGATCCAATCGCAGGCAGTAGTGGAGAAGTGAAGGTGGTTTATTGAACACAAAAATAAATATGGACAAACAGCAAATGGTAGTGATGTGTCCTGTGTGTCGAAGCTTCGAATCGCGCGTCGGGTAATCGCGGGGGCGTTTTTCTGAAGGGGGGCAATCACTTTTTCCACACAGGGCCATAATAATGGCCGCCTTAATAATAAATGCCTTGATTTAGGAACTACTTTTAATGTTTACTTGTGCTATTTTGCAAAAAATAAAATCTCTGCAAAAACATCAAAACTGCTGACCATCTGACCTCAATATGAAATTATTAATCTTTTGACAAAAAACATTTAGATTTGTAAAAATAAAGAAACCATAGAGGAACAAACAATGTTGTTTGCTACGTTCTAACATGGCAATCTAAATAACAGTAATGCAAACATATATATTTATCAATAAAAACAGATCGCCTTTTCACTGTTACAAAAGTCAAGTATATCAATGTTTGTTCAGCTTTCATAAATGTAAGTTTATAAGTACATAGTACATTTTTTGGTAAAGTCCAACTTCTTTTAATACATGCAACACATTTCAGAACATTTGGGACAGAGACAACAAAAGACTGGAAATACTTTGTAAAAATCTGGTGAAACACTTTAAAGCCAGTGGGATTAAATGGGAAACATAAAATTTAATACTAGACAAAGACCGATTGAATCATGAAGCAAAGAATTAATAACTAAATCACAAGTAGAAAATGTTATGCAGATATTATTGGATAGATTTTGGTGTAGAAAAAAATGACAAGAAATGAAAAATGAAAGTTATCTGGTCTTTTTCTTTAAAGAGTAGCCTACTGCAGAGCAGCAACACTGACAAAGACCATCATCACCAATACTGCAGCTAATACAATGATCCAGGAGGAAACTTGAAAAAGCAGAAAAAATGTGACACTGATCAAAATGAATACATCAATTATTGATCAAAGAGAAAATGCATACTACCACAATGCATTGTTATTGCATCTCAGTTTCTCACCATCACTGATAATCTGACGTCTGCTGGACCTCAGGAATCGTCTCCATCACCTCTCTGTGAGGAGCAGAGAGCACTCGTGCTGCACATCCCACCTGTGTGCTGTGTTTACGTGAACCTGAGAGCACAGCTGTAGTGGTGACAGTGAATGTAGCGTTGGTGTTGGACACACTGACAGTGTTGTACTGTGAGAAGCTGAGGTGTTGTTGTGAGACACTGAGTGTTACAGTGGGAGCAGGTCGACCAGTGGCTGAACAGGAAACAACCCACTCTTCAGCAGAGTTTGACTCTCTGACATCAACAACAGGTTCATGCAGCTCTGTGAAGGATCAGGAGATATAAAATAAGGAGTATATTGTTAAAGATACATTGACTTCTAACACATGTAACGCATTAAGGTAAAATTTCTTACCATAAGGATGTGTTACACGATTTATAAACCCCAGTTTGTTCATTATTTGTTCATTATTCATAACTATATACTTAATTTTTTAAAAATTAAGTGTTTTTGGTCAAATGGAATTTCTTTTTGGGTAATTTTAGCCCCTTTTAGCCCTCTGCCAAAATGTTTTAACCTTTCTGTCTCTAACAGTAAAACATCGTTCCTTTATCTTCTGTGTCTGGTGTGTTGGTCAGGATTAGCTAGCTTGGCAAAAAGTTCACATTAAACAGTTAAAGTGTGTTACTGTGAGGTGTGTGTTCGTACTATGAGTCACAGCTGGAGTTTTCTTGTGGGTGAAGGTTTTTCACCTCGCTGTCATTCTTGCATAAAAGTGTTTGACCCCTTCAGAAAAAAAACCCCCGAAATTTGGGATTGTTTTTGGTTTTGTTCATTGTGTGTATTTGTTTCTACTTTTTACTTTTTCTTTTACTGTGTACAGCACTTTGGTCAACCTGTGTTGTTTTTAGACATGGTTATTGATTGATTGATATGTCTTTGATTAAAATACAGCCTACTCCACATCCTCCAAGTTACAGAGAAGAGGAACCATCTGGGGTGAACTTGTGCACTTGGTATTGGCTGTCATGGTCCCTGTGCCTCTCCGGCTCGCTCATGTTGGCCACAGGTTTGTTTTGTTTTCTCTCCTGCTTCCCTGGGTGGAGCTCATTGTGGGCTCTCACCCTTGGCCCACGTATCTGCGGTGATTTCTACACCTGTTGCTGATCAGGCGGCGTCCCCCTTGCCTATTTAACGCTGCGGCACGGAGTATTCGGCACTGGAATGTTGAACCTCCCATGTTCGTGCTCTCAGCTCTCCTAAGACAAACTCTCAGTGTTGTGTGGCGTATTGATCTAATTGGACTCTTTGTGTTTAGATCTCCCCGGAACTGGTGGCGGACCCTGACCTGTGATCCCTGTGTGTGTCAACATAAGTGGAAATTGGAGCGAGAGTGGCTGTGGAGAAGCGCGTGTGCGTAAGAAGAGGAGTGGCGGAGTTTGGGCCGAGTGGGGAGCGAGTGTGGATTCCTTCCCCTGGAGCCCTGAAGCCCTGCCCCATTCACTGTATATACACATCACTGTGGTTTCCCTTCTGTGTTAATAAATTGTCAACCCTTTGCTTGCCAGAACGCTGCCTGCGTCTGAATCCATCTGTTAGCCCTGACATTGGATACCTGGAAATCAGTGAAGGGACCATTAATGCTTAAACTTGTACACAGGTTTGAGAGCAACCACCCAAAAGCTTCTGCTAATAAACACTAGTCTGTGTTTGTGATGCAAATGTTTCTGGCTGTGTTCACAAACATTTAGTAAGGTGAGTGAGGAATATTAATACTTATTATTAGATCATTAGCAGACTGTAGAACTTGACTGCACGCCAAGGTGGCAGTTCAGCCATTTGATTCATGTTGCAGCAGCTCATGAGTGAATGAACATCGTGCAATAAAAGTACTTCTAGAAGTACATTTTGCAAAAACGTACATTGTGGAGGAATGTAGGGAAGACACGAGGGAGCCCAATATTTTACTCAAACGTTAATCGCTGCATCACACAACTGAACATTCAAAGCGCCAAAACCTAACCCTCTCACTTCCTGTTACACTGGGTACGAGTGGAGCTACCTGGTGGTATGTACTTACATTTATTTAAATTTACTTGAGTAGGGTAGAGTCATGCTAATGACCTAATAATTTTATTCAGGTGTGTTGCAGCAGAGATACATTTCAAAGCTTCAAGACGCTGGCTCTCAAGGCCTGGAGTTTGACACCCCTGCTTTACACAAAGATGGGTTAAATCACAGTGCAAAGAATGAATGAATAAATGAAATATAAAAAATAAATAATTATTAAATAGTCTTACACATCAATGTCATTGGTTGACTTTTGAAGTATTTGAATCCTTATTGGGTTCCCTGAGTGACAGAAGGATTAAAACACTTTAAAATCAGTACTGAAAATATGTGCAGACATTACTAGATAGATTTAGGGTTAGAATCAATAAATCACTATCATGTTAATAAGATAAGACACATTACAAAACGACATACTAGAAAGTGAAAAGGTAACTTTTCACTTTCTAGTATGTCGTACATCTAGTACATCTCTTCTCGCCTCGGGAGCGAGAAGAGATGAACCCGGCCACACTGAATTGAAGGGTGTTTGTGAGTTCATTATTCTAATGACCTCATCAGGGGGAATTGTTAGATTCTAATATTATTTTATGCCATGTTATACCCCTAATTAAAGATTGAGAATTATTATGTAGTTTTAGTTTGCATTATTCTCCTGAATTAGAAGAAGCTGATAACTATTGCATTAGTTAAACTCATTTGCATTACATTAAACTGCTGACTTGTTGTGAATGAATGATATTGTTTTATGATGCATTATACTGCTGAGTTATAAGAAATACTGTTTGCAGAAAAGTCATTGCCTTATTTGTCTGATTAGAAGAGAACAGAACATGCTGGAGTTTTCTGCCCCATCTCAGCAGGAGCAGATAAACGGGGAGCCAAGGTCGTAGCTTAGGCGCTGTGTGAGAGAAAGCATGTGAATGTTTAGGCTTTTTATGATTAGGTGGAGGCACCAGAGGCTATAAGAGTTTGAGCAATACTCCACCATTTTGAGATCTGATGCTGTCTGCATCAGTGTCCATCTCCCACGTGTGTGATCATTAAAATCATCGTTTGACTCAACCCGACCGGACCAGTGTTGTTATTGTGGTTTTTCTCTTGTCTCCACCCCCAATATTTGAACTCGTAACACTCTGTAACTGTTAGCTAGGCAATTTCACATTTGTGTCTTTTTGTGGAATCAGTGTGTTTGAACAACACAAATTCTGCCTTTTCTAATTTTGAAAGACTGAGCATGATATAAACAAAATAAATCTGATCTGTTCCTCTACAAATCTGGACAAATCTCAGATTCTGAAGTTCTCAGCACTTACATTTTGTCCTCTCTACACTTCTGCTGACAACTGACATGTGATGTGTTTGTACAGCTTCCTCTGTCAGTTTTTAACAAACTAACAAATTATCCAACAGAAGAGTATACCTTTGAGACAATGGTGTAGGTCTACTTTGCAAACTGAGAGGATGGATGAGATGATGGTGCAGGTTTCCAGTCTTAATTCAGTCTTGTTGCCACATTGTGGTCACCTGTCACCTTACTTTTGCTGTGGGAATTATGAAATGATAGCTAGACTTTAGCTTGCCTGTAGTGGCATGAAATGATCCTTTAGAAAATAGTTATAAATGTATTAGTTCCCAACATTGTACATTGCTGAATCATTATTTTTACTGAAAGTCTGTTCAGTTTCCAAACTAAAAATAAAATTGAGTGTGACTCGCCGGCACATTACAGTGAGACTCTCCAGAAAAGATATCTCAAACAAAATATGACAGAATTTCAAAAACCTTAGTGGATCCCAAAGAGCTTACTAAAATTTAATGTTTGCTTTGATTCCTGCTTTGCTCACTCTTGGCGTTCTCTCCATGAGGTTCATGAGGTCATCACCTGAAATGGTTTCCAACAGTCTTGAAGGAGTTCCCAGAGATGCTGAGCACTTGTTGGTCCTTTGCCTTCACGCTGCGCTCCATCTCATCCCAAACCATCTCCACTGGGTTTTGGTCAGGTGACTGTGGAGGCCAGGCCATCTGTTCAGCACTCCATCACGCTCCTTCTTGGTCAAACAGCCCTCACACAGCCTGGAGGTGTGTTTGGTGTCATTGTCCTGCAGCAGGAGGAGCAACCACTGCACCAGCATAGAGTTTTGACAATCAGTCCAGAGGTCCAGAAACTTCATCCTGATGCCTAATTGCAGTCAGGGTGATGCTGCCAGCCCATAGATGTCTGTGCCTCCCTCCACTGATATGCCTCTTGGGTCATTACTGGCCCACCATCAAACTGGCCACGCAGAACGATGTTACAACTTCTCTGGACCCTTTCATATCTGTCATATGTGTTCAGGGTGAAAAACACAGTCTGCCAGTGGTGGCCTGATAATTCTGGTATTCTATGGCAAATGTCAATCATGCATGGTTCCAGACAGTGAGTACAGGGCCTGCTAGAGGACATCAGGCCCTCAGGCCACCCTTATAAAATCTGTTTCTGATTGTTTTGTCAGATACAAGTACAGGTTACTGGTCTCTTCTCATACCAGTAGTGACACTGGTATGAGGAGGAAAAATATCAGTGTCCTCCACCTGTAAAACCATCCCATAATGACTGTAAAGAGTCTGTAGGATCTGGTCATGAAACAATCACAAATTAATATTTTTTAGAATAATTTCCAGAGTCATAACACACAGCCAGCAAAACATGGGACGTAAATTCCAGGAAAAAAATGAAATCTTGCATAAAATGCCAGTTAAAGTCCAAAACTCTGTGACCTGACCCCAGCCACAGTGTGGGCTGTGGACTATGTGGAGGTTGAAGTGTGGACCCAGAAGCAGACGCGTGGAAACAAAAGTTTAACCAAAAGCAAACCGTTTATTCAAGGCTGGTGAGCAAAACAAAAGGCAGGAGCAAACTAAAGGAAAACTAACCAAGACTAAAGTGGGGAAACTAAACACTGGGAACATGGAAAACTTGGACATAACTGTCATGGTGGGGTACACCAGTGTTATGATGAAGTGGACCCAAGTGCAGACAGGGAAGGAGGCAGAACTAAGTTTTGAAAAAAAAGGCAAGCCGTTTATTTAGGCTATAAACGTGAATACAAAATGAAAGCATCATGAGCAGTGGCAAAAACTAAACTGACACCTAAACTAGGAAAACTAACTGACTGTGACAAAACTGTGATAACTTTGAATCAACTGTGATAAGACCTGAAGGGAGGCAACGCAGACGACCTGACACTGAATAAAGAAAGACAGAGGACTTAAATACAGACAGGAGGTGATCAGGGGAAGTGGAAACACACGGGGGAACAGCTGACTGAAATGAACATAATGATGCCATGGCTAAAGTGAAACTAAACAATGTAGGGACAATGAACAAAAGGAAAGTCACACAATATATACACAGAGGGATGATAAGGGAAGTGGAAACACATGAGGACACAGCAGGGACAAATTAGATGTGATGAGACAGGAGAAAGCAAAACTGAACACACTGAACACAGGACGCGAGACTTTCCAAATAAAACAGGATACAAACTAAGAGACACGGCTCGACACACAGGGACCGGGGGCGAAACAGACATGGGAACACTGAATGAATCACAAGGAGGGGAAACATCAACAAAACACAATGATGTGACTATGGCGACTATGGAGGAAGACCAAATACAGACGGGAAATTATTTTTGATAAAAGTAATATTAATTTGACTAATGGACAGGCAGTGATAAACAGCAAACAAGCTGCTTAGCTTTACAGTCTTTGTTTTATCATCTGCAACTCCTGCAGTGTGAAACAGTCTTGGTATGTCAAACATAAAAACATTTTAGATACCGCTTCATCAGGTTACATATATATACCGTATTTCTTCATCAGAGAATCTATAATGTATTAAACTAAAAGTGTACACCTGGTTTAAAGAGTATTAACTAAATAAGAACGTGACAACTTTCAGTCATTAATGTAGCAGAGACAGAGTCTGACTAAAGGGACATCACAGTGAGACCTGTTTGATCTGCAGACACAGTCTCTCTCTACTAAGAGTGTGTTTGACTTTAATTTTCACACAAAATGATTCAGCTCCTCTAAACCCTCCAACAAACATTTACAAATGCTTAGAAACATTTTGTGTTTCTAATTACTAATGTTCCCCAGCCCCAGCATTCCCACAGATCTGTCTGTTTCCTTTTTTTAAGTTTCACTGTCTGTCTTCTAAACTTCGCTGATGCAGCTGGTCGTCTTTGTGTGAATCTGCGTGTGAAGGTAATCGAATCAGTATGTATTTTTTCATATCAGCTGTGTGCAGCTTCGCTCCAGCACAAACCATAGCATTGTTCATGATGACAGATATGAACGAGGTTGACTTGTAACACCGCAGTTATGTGAGCCGTCATTTGTAAGCCTCTTAAACTTTCTTGCACTTTTACACAAAGGTTTATGGTAGTGCTTCTTCTTCTTTGGGGATTTTTGTTCAACAGACTGAAAAAAGCTGTAATATATTTTTGAAATATATTTAAATATGTATTTAAAGGACTATAGCATATTCTAATTAGATTTATGATACTGTGTTAAGACAGTAAAATTGTGCATGTGTGTGTTTGTGTGTCTGTCTGAATTTTGCTGGTACTGCACTGATTGATGATCGTTGATGATCCACCTGACTTGTATAAATTACAGTTTTATATAACAGAACAAATTTGATATCTGTAAAAATATTTTTTAAATTCTTGCTTACTAGCTGACACTAAATTTCTAACTGATTTCTCTTCTTGGACGCCCACACTGTGTGCAGTTTCATCTCAGCCCACTGTGTGATTGCACATTAAAGGACATTTCTCCCCATATTCAATAAGCTCAGTGGATTATTATAACAGCGTATCAACAATTCATTTAAGAAATCCTTCTCAGTTATTGTCATGAAAATCTCAGTGGATTCTTGACTTTGCTCGTCTACTCTACAGCCTGGATAGTTTCATTTCAAACTGCTGCCGTGTTTCTGCCAAATTAAAAAACAGTTCTACTCAAATTCAACAAGGTTCAGTTAATAAACAATGATTAACAAAAGATTTTGTTCATATTTCATTATATAATTCTGATCCATCAAAAATATTCCTTCTTAGAATAATCCTTTCTCTTATTGAAGATCGATTTATTTTTCTCATTTTGGTCATTCCTATTAACTCAGCCATTTCCTTAATCAATCCCACACCACCGCCCCCGAAACCATGGGAACACAGAGCAAGGAAAGCACAAAGTACACAAGAAGACGGGGACAATAAATACACACTGGATAATGAGACGAGAGGCAACGGGTGAGAGACATGATGCAGGAGAAAACTACAATAGTCACAGGAAGCAACAGTTAAAACGATAAAACAGGACAACATGGAGAACAAGGCTTAAATTACATAGAGGAGAACAGACTGGACAGGGGAACATGAGCTAGATAAATGCAGACGAGACTGAGACACTGATGGGAACAAATCATTAACCAAATGGGGGAAGTAAAACTCAAAGCTAAGTTCACAAGACATGAGACGATAAAAAAAGAGGAAATGATACACAGAGACATACGCAGACATGTAGAAAACAGAAAGGAAAATATAAGTGAATGGGAAACATGACAGATGGGGAAATCAGACAATGACAGACAAACAGAGAGACAAGACAGACAAAGGGACATAACTGAAGTACAGAAAGGGATCACAAAAGCAGATATTTAGTGTTACAAAACCAAGAAGACAAACTACAATATTAAAACAGGGTCCATGGGATATAGTAAATCCTAAAGCAAACTATTAACCATCCTTATATACAAAGAGCCAAACTAAAACACAAAAGACTCTCAAAAACAAAAAGGCATCACAAAACCCTGAGGAAAAAAACAGCGATCCTCCATCAGCTTCAGCTTATCCTTTTCAGGGTTGCGGGGGCGCTGGAGCCTATCCCAGCTGTCATAGGGCGAGAGGCGGGGTACACCCTGGACAGGTCGCCAATCTGTCGCAGGGCCAACACACAGGGGTAGACAACGATTCGCACTCACATTTACTCGCACATTCACACCTAGTAGCAATTTGGATTATCTAACTAAATATCCCCACAAGCTGCATGTCTTTGGACGGTGGGAGGAAGCCGGAGTACCTGGAGGGAACAGCGATCCTAACATCAGCTGCTCATCAATGGTGACATTAGGCCCAGGGATGTAAAACAGGGGGAGGTGGTGCACACACTTATCCCACACTGTCCTGATGGCAGCTAGCTTGTCTCTCTGCCGTCGAGCTAGTCTGTCGTCTCGGTTATCAAAACGGATAATCCTGGAAATTTTGTGGAAGTTTTTAGAGACATTGATGCACGGAAAGGTTCTTGCCAGTTTCTGCATCCCACAGGGATTCTGTGGATTCCCCTTTGGACCTGAAAACTCCTGCAAGGATAAGAAGCCCAAAGTAGGCCTTTGGGGTTCTTAGATGAATTTGGTCCATCTCCTTCCACCTCTCTCCAAAAACACACCTTCCTTCTAGATTACTGCAATCCAGAATAATTTTCTGGATGGAATCTGGGATGAAAAGCTCAAATGAAAACTTGATGTCCTGCACATGAGTAACTGTCAGCCGTGTTGGCCCTGGCTTATCACAGTAACAGCTCTGCAGGGTGGCTCATTTCTTGGGCAAGAAGACCATTCATTTTCACCAGTTATTGACATCCATATTTCTTCACTTGCTGTCTGGTGGGCTTGTTCTGGTCCTGGAGCTGGCTGCAGATGGGGTGCTCGTCTTCCTTTTGTTACTAAATGGTGCTCAACCTCATCCTCTTCTTCAAAGTCACTGTCAGACTCTGAATTTTCAGAAATGTGAAATATTCTGAAACCTCTTTGTCAACATCATCATCCGAAGCCTCTCTCTCTTCCAAAATATATATGTATATGTCTTCTACGTAGCACTTTTAATTCTTATTCTTACTTTTATTTTTTCATGTCTATTTAAGCGCAATTTATGACACTATGTTTGCACTGAAGCACCGCAGCAATTTCCTAATGTTGTAAACCTGCTCAACATTTGGCAATAAACCCCATTCTGATTCTGATTCTGATTCTGAAAATCAATTGGATGGCCCTCGCAGCAGATAATCTTTTGCCATCTTGATCAGTTGTGATAAAGAACCACACTGACAAATTCCTTTTTATAGTATTATGCCCCTAATTTGCAGGTGGGACAGGGTATGAGAAAATAAAATTTGGATCCCTCAAGACAGAGGGTAAAATGTGTGGGAATGTCAGAGCAGACGGTGTTGGTAGTTGAATTTTCAACAATGTTGCAACTTTGTGCGGGAGCAGGAGGGGAAGAAAACACTATCAGCAGCACCAGAAAGGAGGAAGACAAAGTGTGGGAACACAGGACCTACACTTTCAACACTTTTATTAGACCTGGGTCCAGTGGACCCGAACACCTTGTATGTAATGTAAATGCGTGGGGGGAGGTACAGTATGAGGTCATTGAAAATTAGTTCGGATTTATGTTCTTCACAGAAAATAAGCCAAAGCCAATGAATTTCAGGTTGAAAAAATAATTCATTGTTTAATTTTTCTTTTGAAAAAAACTGAAAACGGGTCTCACAGACCCGAACACCATACAAGGGTTAACACAAACATCAGTCCGAGCATCTGAGCATTCAAAGTGCTTCATACAAATGAGGTGAAACTATGGATGCATGAAAGAGCAGCTGAGCCAAATGAGAACTGAATTTCAAATATAAAAGATGATTTTCAGAAATATTTTACATTTGTTGAAGTAATTTTAGATTTGAATGAATCATGAATGAAGAAGCATTACCAGAAAAATTAAGAAGAAAAGACAACTTGAGTGAAAAACAAATGACACTGTGGCTTAATTTCTGTTAACTTCCTGAAAATCATGTGTGTTGTTATGTGTGTGATCAGCAAAAAGGGATAAGAAGCAGCACTACCGTAAAACTTAGCGTTGAAGCTCAAGTTTGACAGATAACGGGTGGCAGGCGTGGCTCACACTTGACCACGGTGTTGGAGAAACTCTGAGCTCCGGGTCTTTATAATCACTCTGCGGAGCTCACAGAGACTGCAGGGAGGACAGGAGGACAGAGCAGACTTTGTGAATTATTTTTTATCTTAGATGTAATATAAATCCAACACAGGCCTCTGAGGAAAAGGATCGTGCTACAAACTTTCGTTTCTCTTCCAACAGAAAGCAGAGGAGTGGAGTTACTCAGAGACTGACTGGATTAAACACACCAAAGGTTTATATTCCAGTTGGACCGTATCTCTTACCAAGGTCTGCGCTATGTATCAGGATTTGATCTTATTCAGGTAATATCAGGGTTCTTATAGGGGTTTGTTCACAATAGTAACTCATGCAGCCATTTTTCAGTCTCACTGACCAAACTTTTTACAACATGCTGCATTTTTAATAGTAAACTTCTGTTCAGTGCTTTTCCTGTCACACACTCATACATGTGTTTTGTCTGCAGCAGCAGCTGTGTTGTTGTTAGCTTGTATTATCTGTTTAATCTCTTCAACATGGTTTTAGTTTTCTTTGTAAAGTCAGCAGCTCTGTCACTTTTCTCTGACTCCTCTTCTGCTCGACACTCAGCTGACACTCAGTTTCATTTCCACATTCATGAAGTTGTTGTCCAAGCGAATCATAGGCTCCATGATTGGTCAGCAAACTGTGTCCAGGCAGACAGGTTGGATAAGAATAACAGATTTATGTTTGATTACGCCCGTTTCCAATTCAGTTCCAGTCATTCCTGTCCCCAGGAGGTTGATGGGGGTGGGAGATGGGGGGCAGTGGGTTGTAAGCACAATGTAGATGAGTGGAGGCTTAATGTACTTAAACTTCCAGTCACAGTGAATCAGTGTGTGTCAGTGAATGCATCATGTGTGCTTCATGGCTCCATCTAGTGGACTGAAGTAGAAGTAGAGCAGCTGATGGCAGCTTCCTGTGCCTCACACTGCTGTCTGACTGCATTCAGCTGATATTTGGACAACACACATGATAGA
The DNA here is from genome assembly GCF_900246225.1 of Astatotilapia calliptera. Lineage (NCBI taxonomy): Eukaryota > Metazoa > Chordata > Actinopteri > Cichliformes > Cichlidae > Astatotilapia > Astatotilapia calliptera. Next base: position 5,405,001 of record NC_039320.1, read on the forward strand.
AAGGAGGATTTTGGTTTATGTGCACATGAATGATTTGTGTTTCCTCTGCAGGTGAAGGTAGAAAGTGTGTGTGAGCTGATGTGGATTGAGCAGCATGGATCAGTGTGAGGACAGAGAGGAGGGAGTCCCTCCCTCTAAAAGCACTCTGTGTGGGGAACATGAGAGCCAGACCAAAGCTCAGAGGTGAGATGACCATCTCTAACTGTCCATGACTCTTCTCCATGTCACAGCTCAGCACTCACATCACTGCTCCATCATTATTCACACTCATACCTCGGTGTGTGTTGTTTTACAGCCCAGAGCTGTGGGGCGTACCAGGCTCAGCTGGACATAACCCTGAAACTAATCCAGAGCCTGGACCTGAACCCAGCTGTGTTTCCTTAAAGAGCAACAGGTCGAAGGATTTTGGTGAAGACTTTAAAGGCTGTTCTTCTGCTGCTGAGAGGTAATGTGTGTCTAGATGTTGTTCCTGACTCTGTATTTTTGAATAAATCCTCATGTTTAATATCAGCTCAGCTCTTTTTCACACACATTTCTATGTTGGTGTGTGAAGCGGTGTGTGTTGGAGTGTTTCCACAAACACAGCAGTCAGAGTGGAAAGAGTGGATGTTGTAGGAGGTGTTTGTGTAGTGAAGAGGCTGAGTGTCTGTAGGACTCCAGCTGCTCCAGCAGGTGTCTCCTTTGTGCTTTGCTTCAAACACAGTGTAGGGAGGAGCTTCCACTCAGGTGTTTCAGGTGTTGCTGGATGGAGGAGGACAAATAGTTTTTCCCTTCAGTGACACTTCAGCAGCTCAATGTTCTGGGAGATGTTTGTCTTTATGAAGGTTTATGGATTCTTGTTCTTACTTTGGTGAAACTGAGCAATACATTTTCCATCTAACATTTAAAGTAAATTTCCAGGTGAATAAAAGATCTGCAGCTGCAGCCTCTGTGATGTTTCACAGTCTGAAAGTAACAAATTCAACCAGAGTTCAAACAAAGGCTTAATATACGTGTGTGTTTGATATAATGCCAACAAGTACAAATAGGTGTTCTTACAGGTCTTAATCACAGAGCTCTGATAAGTCTGGTGACTTTCACACTCAGCAATTTTGCTGCCTTTTATTTTATATTGGCCTTTTTAAAGCCCTTCAAAGTCTCCCACATTCATACAGAGCTTTTAACACCAAACTCCTTTACAGTCCTTCTCCTCTCACACACGATCACACGACTGATTTGTCTGCAGCAGCTGTGTTACTGCTAGTATTTTATTATGTGTGTAATCTCTTCATATTGTTCCTGTGGTTTAGTTTGACTTCCTTCTGCAAACTCAGCTGCTCTGTTGCTGATACACGTCTCCATGAATATGATTGATCAGATGCTGCCAACACCATGTGTTTCATGTGAGCGCTCAGCTGAAAGCCTGGGTTGACTTATCGAGTTAATAACAAGCTTCACGTGACTGTGAATGCTAAAGTGAATCCAGATAAAGGAAAGAGACCCTGCTAATGTTGGACTCACTTCTTAGTGTAGATCCCAGGAGGAAGTTCAACATAGCCATTCTTTGTGCTAGCTCGACCAAACCTGAGACCACAGTGCAGGATAATGATCATCATCTGTCTCTGTCAAGGACATTTAAAATCCACAAATAACAAAAATAATTATATTTGATCATTAAAAATATGTTTTCACTTAAAAAAGCATGAGCACACTGGTGGATTACAGAAACATGAAAACTCGTTAACAGTAAAGTTAATTCAGGCGTAAACAAAGTGTCAAACATACTGAAGTAGAAGGACTGATGTTTGTGTTAAAATACCCTCTTAAAGCTGAAATACTGATTCAGCTTCTTTACTCAAGTAAAGGTAAAAGAGTACAGGCTCTGAAATGTACTCACAGTATTAAAGTAAAAACTCCATCTTTGAAGGAAATTTCTGCCAGTTTTTGTGCAAAGTTACCTGAATTTCTACCTCCAACATTAATATGAGAAAATTATCTGAACTTTTATTCTAATTAATTTAATCAGCTTGAACATTTTGTAGCACAAAAGTAGAAAATAGCTCCGTTTGCTGTTGCCTGCATTGTAGATGGGCGGCTTTGCCTCAACACCTAAACAGGAAAATGAGTTTAGTCAAGTATTAAAGTGGGATTGAAGAGGTCAGGAAACCAGAGATCAGGTGTTGTGGTGCAGCATGGTCACAAGAATCATTTAGAAATGGGTCGAAATATTTTCTCTTCTAGATTTTTTGCACAGTCTGATGTGCGGCTGCTCTGAGGTTTACTGCTCTCTGTGTGCTTAGAAAACTGTGAGGTACAAGTAGATTTGACACAAGTTATAATGGCTGATTTCCATATAACGGTGGAATACAGGGACTTAATCGTTAAGTAAGAAGAAAGTTTTAAGCCTAATCTTGAAAGTAGAGATAGTGTCTGTCTCCTGAATCCAAACTGGAAGCTGGTTCCACAGAAGAGGGGCCTGAAAACTGAAGGCTCTGCCTCCCATTCTACTTTTAAATACTCTAGGAACAACAAGTAGGCCTGCAGAGCGAGAGCGAAGTGCTCTAATAGGCTGATATGGTACTACAAGGTAGTGATGTGTGGATCGATCCTGAAATATCGATTCCTCCGATACCAATCATTTAAGTTCTAGAATCGATTCTCACATAAAAATATCGATATTTTAGTAATTTAGGGTAAATTTGTAGTTTATCATTAACTGGAACACAGTGGAAAGACACTATAACATTTGGATTGTCTACATTCAAAGGAGCCGTATTTCCGACTTTTAGATTAGATTAGATTAGATTAGATTAGATTAGATTAGATGAAACTTTATTAATCCCTTGGGTGGGTTCCTCCGGGAAATTCAGTTTCCAGTAGCAAAGCACTGCCTGGATGAGTCCTTCTTTGCTGTGCTGCTCCCCCAGCACACCACAGCATAGAAAAGTACTCCAGCAACCACTGACTGGTAAAACATCCTCAGGAGCTTCCTGCAGATGTTGAAAGACCTCAGCCTCCTGAGGAAGTACAGTCGGCTTTGGCCTTTTTTATACAGGTGCTGCGTGTTGCATGACCAGTCCAGTTTGTTGTCCACCCACAGCCCGAGGTACTTGTATGTGTTGACCACCTCCTCTCCCTCTATCTGAACTGGCAGTGGACCTTCTCTGGACCTCCCGAAATCCACAACCAGTTCCTTTATAGTCATGTGCGAAATACGGCTGTATAAATGTCTCGCAGCCCCAGCACGCTCACTCACAACAATGGCTGAGCGTAATCGGAGTCATGTGCGGACTTATTTTACCTCCACAAACAGCTGAGACGTGGTTTGCGATACATGTGGCAAAAAAGTGCTCCAAGAGTGAGGTGTTGTGGCCATACTAGCGAGACATTCAAAAGGACCGTTGGGGGGGGGGGGTGTAAATACATTTTACAGGGTTTATTTATCAGATAAAATACGTTAAATGTGACCGTTATTATTGGCCAGCCCGGAAACAGCGTGGATGTCCAAATTCAGAGGCTGCTTCCACCGTAGGTGTCACGGCTGGCGGGTTGAGCCGTGTGGTGTGGAGGAAAAGGAGGACCCAAAATGCAGACAGCCGACTGATGATATGAGTGAGAGTTTATTTACAGGTGACAGTGGCAGGAACAGACAACGAATCATGAGACAAAGTAACGGAAACCTAAACTGGGAAAACTAAAGAGCAACTAGAAATCCTCAGGACACGGGGTGAAAGGCAGAGAGACGCAGACTGACGGAGGATACCAAAAATGCAGAGATACACGGATGAATGCAGAAGAACGCAGACGAGCCGACAACGAACACAGACCGACACCCACTATATATACACACACCCACTATATATACACACACACACACACACACACACACACACAAGGTAATCAGGTAATCGCACACAGGAGGGAAGAACAGCTGATCTGAATACACATGATGACTGGAGGACACAAGCTGAACACAATGACACAATGACACTGTGACAACAGACACAGACTTTCAGAACAAAACAGGAAATCTAGGACACAAGCCTTCAAAGTAAAGCTAGGACACAAGCCTTCAAAGTAAAGCAGGAAACAAACAGACTGATTTACAACACAACACTGGGACATGAACAGAGCACCAAGGACAGACACAGGTAGGGCTGAATATACACCAAACTTCACAAACACAAAACGCTGGGTCAACGAACCAGGACCATGACAGTAGGACGCGGCCTTCTCAGTCTAAAGAAAGCCGGGTAGTACGTCACGAGCTCCCTCGGTGGAGTGAAACTCTGCCGTCTGCTCCTTGCTATCTAAAATATAACCGGGCGCTGATGTAAACTCTTCTGTATAATCAGTTTTCTGTTTGACGTTTATTCAGCTGTGTGAAAACCCCGGAGGATTAATAAAGTTAAATTTAATTTAATCTAATCTAATAACTTTAATCTCAGCCCAACTGATTTACTCACGAACAAATAAAACACTGAAAAAGCCAAACAATAACATTTTTAAGTTATCAAAGTGACTTATATATGATGTTTAACCCGAGTAGCGAAAGACCGTGGGGGTTTGAAGACGATGTGTCGGTCGGCTCAGATATTTGAAGTTTACACAGCTACATTCTCACCTGAAAACATGTTAAAAGTTTTTTGCGACCCAGAAAGATAAATAAGAGTAATATTAAAACTAAGTCACTGCAGTAGTAGTTGCATTGTTGCAAACTAGAATTGGCTGGGCCGCGCTATGAATTCTGCGATATGGTTTTTCAATTTTGTTGTCCGGGTGGAAAATCGGGAGAAATTCGGGAGAATGGTGGCTCCGGGAGATTTTCGGCAGGGGCACTGAAATTTGGTATTCTCCCGGAAAAATCGGGAGGGTTGGCCTGTATGGTTGTGGCAACATCACTAACCTTCTCAAACACCTCAGAGTAAATCATATCACAGAATATGACGAGCGTATGTTGAGGGGAACTGAAGAGGAGGACAGGGACAGGGACGACGCTACTAGGGCGAGACAGACGTCTCTCACGGAGTCCTTTAGTGCTGCAGGCAGGCAAGGTGTTCAAACAGCGCACAACTTCAGTTTTTTTATTTCTATATGATGAACTCTGCATTATTAAGTGATAAGAACAAGTAATCTGATGTCCTGTAATCATTATGACGCTATAATTTGAGATACAATAAATAAAATAAGTTTTTGTACCAAGTATAGATATCAGATCAGTATCGTCGATACCACCCTGAATATTACTTGGTATCAGATCGGAAAGAAAATCAGTGATATCACACATCACTACTACAAGGTCATTAAGATAAGATGGCACCTGATTATTTAAGACCTTGTATGTGAGGAGCAGGATTTTGAATTCTGGATTTAACAGGAAGCCAAAACAGGAGAAATCTGCTCTCTCTTTCTAGTCCCTGTCAGGACTCCTGCTGCAGCATTTTGGATTAGCTGAAGGCTTTTCAGGGAGTTTTTAGGACTTCCTGATAATAATGAATTACAGTAGTCCAGCCTGGAAGTAATAAATGCATGAACTAGTTTTTCAGCGTCACTCTGAGACAGGATATTTCTAATTTTAGAGATGTTGCACAAATGGAAGAACGCAGTTTTACATATTTGTTTAATATGTGCGTTGAAGGACATGTCCTGGTCAAAAATGACTCCAAGGTTCCTCACAGCATTACTGGAGGCCAAGGTAATGCCATCCAGAGTAAGAATCTGCTTAGATACCATATTTCTAAGGTTTTCAGGGCCGAGTACAATAACCTCAGTTTGATCTGAATTAAGAAGCAGAAAGTTAGCGGCCATCCAGGTCTTTATGTCTTTAAGACATTCCTGCAGTTTAACTCATTGGTGTGTGTTATCTGGCTTCATGGACAGATAGAGCTGGGTGTGCTATGTCTTCTGATGATGCTGCCTTGGTGATTTCAACATCCATGTCTGCTGTGACTCTAAACTTCTGGTCAGGGACTTTTTAAATATTATTGACTCTTTTAACTTGACCCAGTGGGTTACTGGTCCCACTCATGAAAAAGGTCACACACTAGACTTGGAGCGTTCCCACGGGCTGGATGTGTGCATCACAGAAATATTTGAGTTGGGCATCTCCGATCATTTTCCTGTGTTGTTCACTGTAACACTGCGCTGCTCGGTAGATAAGCCATGCGCCTCAGCGCGTAAAAAGCGAGCGCTTAATGCTCTAACAGCGCCGCTTTTTCTGCTGCCTTTATGGACTCTGGAATAATGAACTCCAGATGTTAAAGTGTTGAGGACCTTTCAGACTTTCTTCATTCTACCTGCACTGATATTTTGGACTCTATTGCTCCGTTCAGGACTCTGTGCGCTAAGCATTTATCAGAGCTGTGGTTGAATGAACATACGCGTTCCCTTAGGTGTGACTGTAGACGCGCTGAAAGGAGATGGAAAAAGGACAGATTGTATGTTTCTCTACAGATTTTAAGGACTTTCTGTCTTTCTGCTCACCAAGAAGCTGTAAAACCTGCAGACACAGTTTGTCTTAAACTTAGTGTCAGTAAACAGTCACAGGCCTCAGGTACTTTTTAATGTCCTCAATCGCTTTCTTCGTTGACGTGATAATGTCGGAGTCATTTCTTCACCAAGTATTTGTGATGATTTTTTAGCATTTTTAACAACAAGCTTCTATCTATTAGGGCTCTTGTCTCGCCGACTGCTGCCTCAGATCCGAGTCTTTCTCCTGTGTGCTCAGCTGTCTTAGAGCAGTTTGATCCTGTCTCCCTTAATGACTTGACTGCAGTAGTTTGTAACCTAAGATCATCACACTGCCCCTCTGATTGTCTCCCCCCAACTACTCTTTCAAGGATTGTCAGGTTGGAGATCGGCCTATAATTAGCTAAGACAGCTGGGTCTAGGGATGCTTTTTAAGTAAAGGTTTAACTACAGCCAGCTAGGGATGGGTACCGTTTAGATTTGAAAACCTGCTAAATCAGAATCACTTGCTGATGATGGCTTTTTTCTTTTACATTAATCACGTATAATCTTAACTCAAAGTGAACATAGACCTGATTGGTCAGATCAGCCAATTCAAAATGCTAATTCAATCAACTCTGAGTTCATGGCTAGACTCAGTTTGTTGGCCCTGCACCTTAAAACTATTCCCTGTTTGTCCCTCATGTTTTTTGGATATTGTTTTCACATCTTATGTCACGGCTAGCGGGGCGAGCCATGTTGAATTTAATAAAGGACCCAAGATGCCGACACTGCTGTGAAGTTAGTGAGCTTTATTGAAACGGTGAAGTGCAGTGGAGATGGCCTGTGCAGAAGCTAAGATAACCTCTACTGAAAAACTACAAAACTAACCTGAAACCTTAAACGGAGACACGGGGATAGGGATGGGTGTGTAAGCCGTGAGACCAGTTTTCCCGTGGTTCACTCGCGTACGTCAGTTTGAAGAGGAAAAAGAACTCCACGGGACTCCGATGTGAAAAGATGTAACCAAAAATGTATTCAAAGGTTTTTGCATCTTACAGGAGTGGTCAGGTTTAACTTATCCTCAACAAAATAACCTACTATGGTAGGAAAACCGTGTGGCTCTGTTCTACCCTTCTGCCCCCGTATCGCTTATGCCGTGTTAACTTCTTTTCTCTCTCTCTCCCCTCCCGCACCGCATGCACTAATTTGCATACATCCGTGATGCCTGGATTTTACTATAAACACGAGTCTTTAAGGCACATGTATTCATGGTACTACGTAACCTAGTTCCACCATAAACATGCATCTATTTCCTAAAATTATTAATTACACAAACAAGCTTAACAACAGCGAAATATAAATACTAAAACATATGAACTATCTTAACTTGGCTGCCACATACCGGTCCCTAATTGTGACTCTATTACACAATTACCATATTACACTTGTGGAGCCAAAGTACAAAAACTTCAGTCTCTGCAGTTGATTACTTCAGTCCGATTCCTGCAGAAGGCAAATCTTCGTAATGGGCCTGTCCAGTACACTCGTCTTGGTTTTGATCCTAACCTGCCGAACCATTCCAGCCTTGTCTGAGATAGTATGGATTACTTTCCTTGTAATCCAAGAGTTGCGTGGGGCTGTATCGTCAACAATAAGCACAATGTCTCCAACCAAAAAGTTGCGACATGGACGTGTCCACCTTTGCCTCTCTTGAAGTTGCGGCAAATATTCCCTTGCCCATCGTTTCCAGAATATTTCCGACATGTATTGCACTTGCTTCCATCTTCCTCTTGCGTAGAGATCTTGCCTGTCGAACAGTCTGGGAGGAAGCGATGGTTTGTTCCTGAGCAGCAACAGGTGATTGGGAGTGAGTACTTCCAGATCATTTGGATCACTGGACGCTTTGGTTATTGGCCGACTGTTAATAACGGCCTCCGCCTCACACCGAAGTGTATGCAGGCTCTCTTCATCCAGTGTCTGCAGCCTCAAGGTAACGTTTAGGATTTTCTTCACGGACTTGATCAATCTCTCCCAGACCCCTCCATGATAGGGTCCTGAGGGAGGGTTGAACGTCCACTGAATACCTTGTTGTTTTAGGTGGTCTTCAATTTTGGACACATTCCATTCAGCAATGGCTCTTTTAAGTTCACGCTCTGCACCAATGAAGTTAGTTCCATTGTCAGAACGAAGGGTCTTTATCTGGCCTCGTCTGGCTATGAAGACGGAGAGCATGGATGAAGGAATCTGTGTCCAGCGAGGCTGCCATCTCCAAGTGTATTGCAGGAGTAGTTAGGCAGGTGAAAATGACTCCATACCTCTTCACCGTACTTCGACCACGTTTGATCTCGAACGGACCAAAGTAGTCCACTCCGCAGTTAGTAAACGGAGGGTCATCTGGCAGAACTCTGTCTCGGGGTAGGTGGGCCATTTGCTGCTGTCCTGCAACTCCATGCTCACGCCGACAGGCAATACACCTAGCGACTATTTTTCGTACTGCAGAGTTGGCACCGGGTACCCAAAACTTTGTTCTCAACTTGGAGATAACATGATTGCGACCACTATGAGCCAAGTTCTCATGTATTTCTCTGAGGATAAGCTTCGTGACGTGAAGATCCTTGCTCAGGATTGCTGGCCGCTTAGCCTCCTCGGGTAGTGCTGCTCTGCTGAGTCGCCCTCCAACCCTAAGGATGCCTTGTTCAAGTACTGGACTCAGTTTGAAAAGCCTACAAGTCCTCTTCACCCCCTGACCTTTAGAAAGTGCGCTGATCTCCTTAGGAAATGTCTTCCTCTGACAGTAGCGAATGATTGCTTCTTCAGCCTTCGCAAGGTTCTCTACCGTTAGCTTGTTGGTGTCCCCTTGAAACAGGCTGTCCTTGAAACCTTCCATATCCCTCTCGACTTCAGGTTGTGTTTTAACAGCACACAACTCCTTCCTTTTGCGACACAATTGCAGCAGAATGCTCTTGACTTTAAGCATCCATGCCCCTGCCCTTTTAATTTTAAACCAGGATGAGAAGTACTGCAGGAACTCCAGCACTACATCTTCACATTCCTTGATTGTACTAGCACACACCAGGTTACCCTTTACCTCTGGGTCATCTGTAGTCAAGCCTTCAACTGGGTGCACCTCTTCTGGTCACTCTTCCATGGGTTTGGTGAGAAAGTCCGGCCCCTGTAACCATGTGTGGGATTGCATGAAGCTCTCTCACCAAGATGGTGCCGCGTATGGATGCCCTGGTGCTTCAGTGCGTTACTTTTGTTTTATTTTTGTGCATTTCTTCTGTGTCTGGGCACTCCTCTGGATATTCTTACACCAGAGAAGAGCTCCTTAACTGCAGGACTACAACGCCTGTGGATTTATTTCCAATATTTGTCGCATCTGCGGCAGATTTACTGCAGACTCTGATCAGGCAAGTGAGACGTCCAAAGAGAGGTAAGCGAGCCGGCGTACTCGTGCGTTTGAGGAGACGCGGACTGAGAACGGCCCTTCCGGGGATCTTCCTTTCCAATGTACGCTCACTCAGGAATAAGATAGACGAACTGGCCCTGATGAGAAGCATGAACAGAGACTTTGCCTCCTCCTGTGTCTTATGTTTTACGGAGTCGTGGCTCAGTGAGAACATCCTGGACTGCGCGCTTAAGCTGGAGGGCTTCCATCTGCTGCGCACGGACCGGCAGGCCTCTCTCTCCGGTAAAACAAAAGGTGGAGGTGTCTGCTTCTACATTAATAGTGGCTGGTGCACAGACGTAACAGTGATTGCTCAGCACTGCTCTCCCTCTCTGGAATACCTTTTTATTCACTGCAAACCGTTTTATTCTCCGCGGGAGTTTGCTTCATTCATCCTGGCCGCTGTTTACATCCCGCCAGACGCGGATGCGCAAGCAGCTCAGTGCGCACTCGCGGAGCAGATTCTCCACATGGAGCGGACATACCCGGACTCTCTCATCATTGCTCTTGGGGTCTTTAACAAAGCCAATCTGAGCCATGAGCTTCCGAAATACAAGCAGTATATTAAATGCCCGACCAGAGAGGAGAGGACATTGGACCACTGCTACAGCACGGCCTATCGCGCGGTGCCCCGCGCTTCACTCGGACTTTCTGATCACGTCATGATCCACCTGATCCCCGCGTACAGGCAGAGGCTGAAGCTCTCCAAACCTGTCGTGAGGACTAAAAAACTGTGGAGCAACGAGGCTGTGGAGGAACTTCGCACGTGTTTGGAGACCACAGACTGGGACACAATGAAGGCTGCTTCTAACAGCTTGGACGAGTTTACGGACACTGTCACCTCCTATATCCACTTCTGTGAGGACAGCATTGTGCCATCACGCACCAGGATGAGTTATAACAATGACAAACCCTGGTTTACTCCTAAACTCAAAAAGCTGTGGCTGGAAAAGAGAAAGGCGTTCAGAAGCGGAGACAGGGACTGCTACAGAGAGGCCAAGTACAGGTTCACTAAAGAAGTGGACATTGCTAAACATCAGCACTCTGAGAAGATGCAGCAGCAGATCTCAGAGAATGACTCGGCCTCTGTGTGGAAAGGTTTTAGGAATATCACAAACTACAAGCCTAAAACCCCCCACGCCACTGACGACTTGCTCTTGGCCAACACCCTTAACGACTTCTATTGCCGTTTTGACGAGCCATCAGGCAGCCTTCACACCTCCAACGGCCCCAACAATAGAGACACTTTGGACACTAATTCCCCCACCTCTCCCCCCTCCATAGAACCATCACCACCTTCAAACTGTTCACCTACAACACCCCCCTCCTCACCCCACACAAAAGAGGATTTCACACCACCCCCCCCCCCCGACCACAACTCTTCATATTCATGAAGCAGATGTGAGGAAGCAGTTTAAGAGTCTGAATGCTCGAAAAGCTCCCGGCCCAGACGGCGTGTCTCCTGCCACCCTCAGACACTGTGCAAACGAGCTGGCCCCAGTGTTTTCTGGCATTTTTAACTCCTCACTGCAGGCATGTCATGTGCCTGCCTGCTTTAAGTCCTCTACCATAATCCCTGTCCCCAAGAAACCTAGGATCACTGGACTAAATGACTACAGACCCGTGGCTCTGACATCTGTGGTCATGAAGTCATTTGAGCGCCTAGTTCTCTCCCATCTCAAGACCCTCACGGCCCCCCTCCTGGACCCCCTGCAGTTTGCATACAGAGCCAACAGGTCTGTAGATGACGCCATCAACATGGCCCTACACTTCATCCTGCAGCATCTGGACTCCCCAGGAACCTACGCCAGGATCCTGTTTGTGGACTTCAGCTCTGCCTTCAACACCATCCTTCCAGACCATCTCCAAGGCAAGCTTTCCCAGATGAATGTGCCTGATCCCATCTGCCGGTGGATCACTGACTTCCTGACGGACAGGAAGCAGCATGTGAGGCTGGGAAAGAATGTCTCGGACTCCCGGACCATCAGCACCGGCTCCCCTCAGGGCTGTGTTATTTCTCCTCTGCTCTTCTCCCTATACACCAACTGCTGCACCTCCACCCACCAGTCTGTCAAGCTAATCAAGTTTGCAGATGACACCACCGTTATTGGGCTCATCTCGGACGGGGATGAGTCTGCCTACAGGAGGGAGGTTGAACGTCTGGTGTCCTGGTGCAGCCACAACAACCTGGTGCTGAATGCCCAGAAGACAGTGGAGATTATTGCGGACTTCAGGAAGCACACAGCCCCACTCCCCCCCATCATCCTGACTGACACCCCCATCACCTCTGTGGACTCATTCCGCTTCCTGGGTACCACCATCACCCAGGACCTGAAGTGGGAGCCCACCATCACCTCCGTCATCAAGAAAGCCCAGCAGAGGATGTACTTCCTGAGGCAGCTGAAGAAATTCAACCTGCCAACACGGACGATGATGCAGTTCTACACTGCAATCATCGAGTCCATCCTCACCTCCTCCATCACCGTGTGGTACGCTGGAGCCACTATCAGGGACAAACAGAGACTGCAGCGTGTTGTGCGCTCTGCTGAGAAGGTGATTGGCTGCAGACTCCCATCTCTGCAGGACCTGTACACCTCCAGGACATTGCGGCGTGCAGTTCGGATCTCAGCTGACCCTTCTCACCCTGGACACAGTCTGTTTGACCTGCTCCCCTCAGGCAGGAGGCTCCGGTCCATTCGCACCAGAACCTCTCGCCATAAGAACAGTTTCTTCCCCTCTGCTGTTGGACACATGAACAATAACCATATGACTGTCCCCGCCACAATCACATGACCCTACGCTGTGTCACTGCATCATTACATGTTTGGCACTGATCACCACCTGCACTCATGTACAGCGGGGAAAATAAGTATTTGACACATCAGCATTTTTACCAGTAAGGGGATTTCCAAGTGGACTATTGACACAACATTTCCACCAGATGTTGCCATCAAGCCAAATATTGAAGTCATACAATCAAATCAGAACATATAAGTATACAAGTTAAACCATAATAAATAAAGTGAAATGACACAGGGAATAAGTATTGAACACACTTTATTCAATACTTTGTAGAAAAGCCTTTGTTGGTGATTACAGCTTCTAGACGCCTCTTGTATGGATAGACCAGTCGTCTGCATTGCTCAGGAGTGATTCTGGCCCATTCTTCCACACAAACGGTCTTTAAATCTTGAAGGTTCCTTGGGCCTCTTTTATGAACTTTAATCTTCAGTTCTCTCCATAGATTTTCTATGGGATTTAGGTCAGGTGATTGACTGGGCCATTCAAGCAACTTGATTTTCTTTCTTTGAAACCACTTTATTGTTTCCTTGGCCTTGTGTTTGGGATCATTGTCTTGCTGAAATGTCCACCCTCTTTTCATTTTTAGCTTCCTGGTAGATGGCAGCAGATTTTTATCCAGAATGCCCCTGTACATCTCTCCATTCATCCTTCCTTCAATAATATGAAGTCTGCCAGTACCCCTTGCTGAAAAGCAGCCCCAAACCATGATGCTTCCACCCCCAAACTTGACTGTTGGTATGGTGTTCTTGGGGTGGTGAGCAGTGCCATTTCTTCTCCAAACATGGTGTGTAGAATGACTGCCAAAAAGTTCAATTTTGCTTTCATCTGACCATACTATAGTCGTCCAATAATCCACAGGCTTCTCCAAATGCTGTTGCGCAAATTTTAACCGAGCCTTGACATGCTTTTTGTTCAGCAATGGAGTCTTGCGTGGTGAGCGTGCATGGATGCCATGGCGGTTCAGTGCATTGCTTATAGTTTTCTTTGAAACAACAGTACCTGCTGATGCAAGGTCTTCCTGAAGTTCTGTCCGAGTGGTTCTTGGCTCTTGGAGAACTCTCCTGATTATTCTTTGGACTCCTCGGACAGGGATCTTGCGTGGAGCACCTGATCGTGGCAGGTTTATGGTGAACTGATGCACTTTCCATTTCCGGATAATGGCCCCCACAGTGCTCACAGGAACATTCAGCATTCTGGAAATGCACCTATAACCATTCCCATCAAAATGCTTTTCAACGATAAGATTACGAAGATCTTGAGAGAGTTCTTTGCTTTTACCCATCATGAAGTCTTTCCTGTGTGCCTTCTGGGTAATGAGGAGCCTTTATAGGCCATCAATTAGGACTAAAGCAGCTGATATCAAATAGTACTGATAGGGGACAGGATTTCTCTATCAATACTGACAGATTTCAGGTGATCTCCTGGCTTTCTATGTCATTTTGCCCCTTGTTATCTTCATGTATTCAATACTTATTCCCTGTGTCATTTCACTTTATTTATTATGGTTTAACTTGTATACTTATATGTTCTGATTTGATTGTATGACTTCAATATTTGGCTTGATGGCAACATCTGGTGGAAATGTTGTGTCAATAGTCCACTTGGAAATCCCCTTACTGGTAAAAATGCTGATGTGTCAAATACTTATTTCCCCCGCTGTATATATCTTTCTATGCAGCACTTTTAATTCTTATTCTCATGTATATATCTCATGTATATCTCATGCACATATCTTTCTACATAGCACTTTTAATTCTTATTCCTACTTTTATTTTTTCATAAGTGATATTATGACACTATGTTTGCACTGAAGCACCGCAGCAATTTCCTAATTTTGTAAACCTGCTCAACATTTGGCAATAAACTGATTCTGATTCTGATTCTCTACTCGGAGCCCCCTTGATGCAAAGTCAGCAGGATTCAGTGAGGTGTTGATATACCTCCATTGCTCTGGACTGGAGCATTTCAAGATGGCATCCACACAGTTAGCAACTAAGGTACGGAATCTACTTGTTTGATTGCTGATATACTTGAGTACCGTGGTACTATCTGACCAAAATACAGATGGTTGGAGCGGAAGCTGCAATTCAGATGTCAGAACCCTGTCTATGCGTGCTGCCATGGTTGCTGCGGTAAGTTCCATGCGGGGAACTGTAATGGGCTTAAGTGGGGCCACTCTTGCCTTTTCCAACATGAATGCGCAGTGGACTTCGTTACGGCTGTTCCTCTGTAGCAAGTACCTTACTGTACCGTAGCCCTCTTCACTGGCATCAGCAAAGTGTTGCAGCTGATTGTATACTGACTCTCCAAAGCCCACAGGTTTAAAACATCTTGGAACGCTTATGTTCCCTAGCTGGCGGAGCTGGGTCTCCCACTTGAGCCACTTGTGAGCTAGGTCTGCAGGTATGATGACATCCCAGCCAATCTTTCTCCTGCAAAGCTCTTGCAGAATCTTCTTTGCTTGAAGTGTGGCTGGTGACAAGATACCCAGTGGGTCGTAGACAGAACTCACAGTGGACAGGAGGTTCCTCCGAGTGGGTGCCTTGTCTGGCATTACAATCTTGAACCTGAAGCTGTCAGATTGAATACACCATTGGACTCCCAGCGCTCTCTCAATGGGAAGTGTGTCCTGATCCAGATTGAGATCTTTAGCCTCCGATGCCCTTTCTTCTTCTGGAATAGCAGACAGAACTGCTCTGCTACTGCTTATCCATTTTGTGAGCCTGAATCCACCCCTCTGACATACAGCTCTAAGAGTGTGGTATAACTGTATGGCTTCGTCTTCTGAGCTCACAGCCTTCAAACAGTCGTCCACATAGAAGTTGTGCACGACTGTGTCAACCGCTTGGCTGTTGGCTGGATCTCGGTTGTCTTCAGCACATTTACGCAGAGCAAAGCTGGCGCAGCTTGGTGACGAAGTTGCACCAAAAATGTGAACCACCATCTTGTACTCCACCATCGTGGTGATCGTGGCTCAAGAGTTGGGAGTTCGCCTTGTAATCGGAAGGTTGCCGGTTCGAGTCCCGGCTTGGACAATCTCGGTCGTTGTGTCCTTGGGCAAGACACTTCACCCGTTGCCTGCTGGTGGTGGTCAGGGGGCCCGATGGCGCCAGTGTCCGGCAGCCTCGCCTCTGTCAGTGCGCCCCAGGGTGGCTGTGGCTACAATGTAGCTTGCCATCACCAATGTGTGTGTGAATGGGTGGATGACACGATATGTAAAGCGCTTTGGGGTCCTCAGGGACTAGTAAAGCGCTATATAAATACAGGCCATTTACCATTTTCTGAGTAATGTCACCAGATGTCCACCACAGGAACCGAAGAAGGTCAGAATCCTCATCAGTAGAGCAGGGCGATATGGCCAAAAATATTTATCACGATATATATTTGAAAATTTGCGATAACGATATAACTGACGATATAATTGATGTGAGACAAAATACAACTCCACAACATTACTAGCGCAAAAAGACAACCTTCCATTTATTTTCACTTAAACAAGAAGCTGGTTTTTATGTACATTAAAGCTTTATAAAAATGGAACAGTGCAAATGCAAATTCCTTGCTGAAAGTTTAACCAAAAGGCATTTCCAGTAGAAATGGGCTGACATATCCTGAGCATAACCATGTATAATATCCACTGAAGTTAAAAAGAGGTGCTTTGCAACATTAAACTGCAGTGTGCAGTACGTATTTTTTGGACCATAAGGTGCACAGGATTATAAAGCACATTAAGCGAAACAAAGCAGTCAGATAAAACAAACTTTATTAAACTCATTCTTCTTGCTTTCTCCACTTCTGTACCATTGATTCATTAATGTTGAATTCTCTGGCAGCTGCTCTATTCCCATGTTGTTGCAGTATATTAATGACTAACCTCGTATTGTGGATGGATTATCTCAGTTGTTCTCCTGACTGAAGTTTGGTCCGTTTACAGCATTCTGCCATGCGATTTCATTTGTCTCTAACCATGAGGAACCTTCACGTTAATTTTTATAAGTGGAAAAGTGCTAGTGTTCGTCCTCCAGCTTCACTGTTTATGTTATGCTAACATAGCTGTGTCGCTAGCGATCACGTAGCACATCATTATATACCAGCTAGCCCAACTTCAGTAACCCTACAAACGTCACTGCTGTTTAGTTTCCTGTCTTCATTTATGTTTGACGTGATAGCAGAGCTGTACGTTTGAATTTTTTCAGAAATCTCTCAGTCAGAACATGCTATATCATGCTTAGGTAACTAGCGAAACTAGCGAGCTAACTTCCGCTAGCTTCCTGCTAACTTCTAACTCCGTTAAATGTAATAACTTTTGTTTTCATGGATGCCTGGAAGTTAAACTTTATAGTTACACCTGGTTAAGCAGCAATGCTGATCGTTTTATTAAAGATGAAAGAATTTAGACAGTTTTTAACTCTCAGTGATGCTGCAGTGTTGTTTGACCTGAAGTGTATGGAGTTTAGGACCCAGATTACTCCCAGATTTAAGAGCATCTTAGTCCGACAAATACGACAATAACGACGGCCGCTTGCATGTTCTGCAAAAAATGTGCTTTGTCGTGTATCTGACGGACAAACACCAAACCAGTTCCACATCACTGAAGTTGCACCATTTTTACAAACCAATTCTGGTTCATCTGTTTCACTCAACAATCGACCATGTGCGTATGAAAACAAAGGCACTGCGCATGCACGTTTTACTCCCATTCTATCGCGATATTTCATTTTCCTATCGTTGCCTAACATTATACCGGTATTACCGTGAACGGTATAATATGGCCCAGCCCTACTCATCAGGCACCTTTACTTGGTGGAACATTGCTTCCACATCTGCCATGATGACCACTTCTTCTTGTCTGAACTGGATAATTACCCCAAGAAGGGTACTGGTAAGATTTGGTCCTTGTAACAGCTGATCATTTAAGGTGGTGCCTTTGTTCGATGCTCCACAGTCAAAGACCACTCGAAGCTTGTGTTTCTTGGGATGGTAAACTCCGTGGTGCGGTAGGTACCAAACCTTTCCATCGTCACGATCAAGGTCCTGTTCTGGCACTTTCACTGCGTAACCGTTGGTTATGATGTTACTCATGAAAGCCGAGTATTCTGCGTGGAATGAAGTATTCCTCTCCAACTTCCGCTTTAGGTGTAAGGCACGTTGCTCAGCCACTTTGCGGTTGTTGGGCATCTTAATGCGCTTGTTCCGCAATGGCAGAGCGATGCTGTTATGTCCGTCCACAATAGTAGCTGACTCTGTCGCTATCTCCAGAAACTGCAAATCCTCTCTTGACATTTCTTGTTTCTTGTTTCTTTCATGCTCAGGGAAGTCACTTTTAAACTGCTGGTCCCAGAGTTCATCCAGTTTGCAAACTGATATTCGGTTTGCTGCAACCTGAATCAGTCCGCATGGTGCCCTTTGTGAACTGCTTCCTTGGAGGGGTTCGCTGATGGTCCAACCGAGCCTTGTCTTCACAGCATATGGACCGCCATTCTCGCTGGCTATAGCTTGCCAAGGTTCAACAGCTTTAGGCACATAAGCCTCGATTAGCAGTCCAATCTTTGCTTCAATCCTAGGTATAGACACCTGCTGAAGGTAGGTCCACCTGTTCATGTAGTCTTGAGAAGGAGCATTGTCGGCAGAAGCAGGAATGTCACTGTGACTGTACATTTCTGGCAACTCAAAGAAGTCATTGCTGTCTAAGCTGCTTATTTCCAACCCAGACACAATGTGGCTACTGACGACCTTTTCCTCTCCCATTGTTTTCAGCAAAATGTTTGTCTTCCTGCCAGACAAGTTAAGCTCATGCATTAACTCTTCAGTACAAAAGCAGGCAGTACTGCCAGGGTCCAGAAAAGCATAAGTGTGTGTCACCTTTTGTCCTCTTTTATGTTTCACTTGTACTGGAACTATTGCCAAAATGTGCTCTGTTTTCTCTGTAGCGTGAGCAGGTGCTTCCATTTCAACAAATCCATTCATGATTGACTCTGTTTGGTCTTCTCTTTCTAATGATTCCACTTCAGAAGCTACCCTTTTGCTTGTAGCACTGGGCATAGTCTTCATGTGTAACACTGTGGGGTGCGGTTGTGCACAAACCTGACAACTTGCCTTTTCTTGGCACGAACCACTCATGTGTCCCTGCTTAAGACAGCTGAAGCATAGTCCTTTAGTTCGCATGAAGTCAATCTTTTCCTTATGAAGTGACTTCTTCATCCTCTTGCACTGTTCTATGGTGTGCTCTTCACCACGACAGAAAAGACAGGGTTTGGAAAATGCACACACCCGCCTCCCGCTGATCTTGTTCCTTTCTTTAGAGGGTACATCCTGTGTAGTGGTGATAGCTGCAGCTGTAGTGAATCCTTTTCTGTTTCCACTTCTCCTTTGCAACCTCTCATCCACTTGCCCTCTAACTTGGACCTCTAAGGTGCTGTCCTTTATATCACTGAACAATGGATGCAAAACTTCTTTGGCCTGCTTATTGACAAACTCCGCCAGATCTGCAAACGTGACTCTGCGTTTTGCCTTGTCTAAGACCCCACAAGCATATGTTCTCCATCTTTCTCTCAGCTTGTACGGAAGCTTGGAAACGATAGCACGCATGTTGGCCATGTTATCCAACTCCTCCATGTACTCCACATCCATCATTGCATTATGACATCCAGTAAGATAGAGGCATGCAGAGCCTCTCCATCATCTGACTTGATGGTTGGCCAGTTAAGAGCCTTGTGAATGTATGCCACTGATATCTTGTAGGCATTTCCAAAGTGCTCTTCCAACATTCTCTTAGCCGTTTGATATCCATGTGTAGGTTCCATATGAAGACAACTCCGTATCAATTCTCGTGGTTGCCCACTTGTGTATTGTTCCATGTAGTACAATCGATCCTTGTCGCTCTCTGTTCTGTCCTCCACACCATGTTCAAAAGCTCACATGAACAGCCGATACTCTAATGGGTCCCCTTTAAACACAGAAATGTTCTGCGGGGGCAACGTAGCTAACTTCTGTTGCTTAGTTAGCGCTTCGACCACATCCTGTAGAGCACTTGGTGTCTGCGATGGCTGGGAGGTAACAGTGTGTGTTTGCTGTGCGTTTTGGAGAATGTTCTTCTTCTGCGCTTGGGGGATGGGCTATTTGACTGCTGTGAAGTAAATAAATCTCCAACCTTATGCGATGCCACGTAGGAGTTCATTACATCCCGAGTGGGAAAGCAACTGGATGCCTTGGATGCACGACTTTCATATTCCGATAAGATCTTGATCTTTGCCTCATTTGCTGCAAGAGCTGTTTGTATTTCTAGCTCCTCCTTTTCAGCTTGGAGCTTAGCCTCCTTTTCCTCCAGCAAGCGTTTCTGTCTTAAAGACGATGCCTTAATCAATAAGGTAGCTCGCTCCACCTCTGCCTTCATGCGTGTGGACGACACCGATGACGAAGCGCAGGAGCCGCGTTCTGAAAATGCTTTATCACTGCGTTTTGAGACAGATGCATTAGATATGCTGTCAGATGGATCCACATCTTCATTGCATTTTTCAGCCTCCACAGCGCACATGGCCATCTCGTCAATCCAAGCCGAAGCTGTCTCAGCAAAAGCCTTAAGGGAATCAGCCTTAGGTTCAAACCGTTTTTCCTGGTCTTTAGTTAAATCGTCCTCCGGCGTTTGCTGGAGCACCTCTTTAACATTTGTGTTCAAACCACAAAACTCTCCAAACCGCTCATTAAAATCCTTCATTAACTGTGTTACTTGTGTTAGGGCTGGTATCACATTCATTTTCCATCAGCTGGCGCACTTGTTTCACTGTGCCTGTTAATTTGGCTAGCTTGGCCGTCCGTAAATTGATAACACGTTGCAGCCTTTCCTCCATAGCTTTAGGTGTGATTTTCACTGCCCTAGCTTCCATTTCTGCTACTGTGTCTTCTTCTTCTTTGTTCATGCTATTAATTTCCCGAATAGCAACAACAAAATCCTTATTTTATCATCCAAAATCATGCAGGTTGGCTACCACACAGCTCAGCATCCACCATGACTCAGCACTTTTTTCCTCGTGAATTAGCTCCACTTACTCACGTTTGTTGTCTCTGCAGCAGCTTGGGTTTTTTCCTTCTTCAGTAGCGTCAATTAATCCACAACGAGCTGGTTTTCCTACAAAATGTGTAAGCCGTGAGACCAGTTTTCCCGTGCTTCACTCGCATACGTCAGTTTGAAGAGGAAAAATAACTCCACGGGACTCCGATGTGAAAAGATGTAACAAAGAATTTATTCCACGGTTTTTGCATCTTACAGGAGTGGTCAGGTTTAACTTATCCTCAACAAAATAACCTACTACGGTAGGAAAACCATGTGGCTCTGTTCTACCCTGCTGCCCCCGTATCGCTTATGCCATGTTAACTCCTTTTCTCTCTCTCTCCCCTCCTGCACTGCATGCACTAATTTGCATACATCCGTGATGCCCGGATTTTACTATAAACACGAGTCTTTAAGGCACATGTATTCATGGTACTACGTAACCTAGTTCCACCATAAACATGCATCTATTTCCTAAAATTATTAATTACACAAACAAGCTTAACAACAGCGAAATATAAATACTAAAACATATGAACTATCTTAACTTGGCTCCCACAATGGGTATCGTTTAGGTTTTATCCGATACCGGTGCCAACCCGGTACTTTTGAAACGGTGCCGGTGCTTAAACGGTGCTCAAACCGGTGCTTAAAGAATGGAGAACACAAACTTTGTCCAAAAACCTCTCATTTCACTTGTTTCCCACTTTTTCTTTGGTCATTTTAGCCTTTTTGGCCAGGGTAAAGGGAGCGTCTGCCATCAAACAAGAAGACAGCCGCATGTAGCTAGGGTTGCCAACCATCCCTTAAAAAACGGAATCGTCCCGTATTTCGAAACAAAAGTACACGTCCCGTATTGAGCTAATAAGGGACGCAATACAGTCCCGTAATACAGTGAGAATCCAAAGTAGTATATAACTTTTAATGGAATTAACACTTTGTTTGAAAACATAATTCCCAGCCCCTCTCCTGCTTTGTGACCAATGAGCTGACAGCACACTTATGACAATTCGAGTATGACAAGTCAGATTACCGCTTATCTCATTGGTCGAGGAAAGGTCGCTTACAGAGAAAATACCGGAAGACAACAGATGACCACAACAAGAAGCATGGCCAACAGGGAAACAACACATAGATGAATAATGATGATGAGTTATGATGCGTAATCATGGGAACAAGCAGGTTTACAAACAGGAGCAGCTGATTAGCATTAGAAAAGCTGAAATAATACCTCAACTGAAGCCAATTGTACTAAATGCACTAAATGTGCACTGTTACAAGAATATTTTTCGTTCTATTGCTTTCTATTAATTTATATAATTTTAAGTTAAGCAGGACAGAGTTCTTTTAAAGAAAGATTTACTTTTATTCTCAAAAGTTAAGCATGACAGGCTTCTGTTTAAGAAAGAGACCTTTTTACTGTGTTAATGTTGTCATTTTGAGCTAAAAATAAATGGCTAAATGATCATTTGTTTCTCATATGGTCATATCACAAAGAATATGCATCTGCTTAACAAATTCAAGTCAAATGGTTAAAACATAATTTCACACACAAAAAAAAGAGCTACCACACTGGGAAGGGTGAAGACAACTGGGTTGCCCGGCCCTGGACACGAGGTGTCCCTTATTTAGTTCTCAGGGAGTTGGCAACCCTACATGTAGCTATGATGATGTTTGCTAGTTCACCTTACATGCATTATTGTAATAACGTGGTTATCCTACTCAACATAAATTACACACGAACAACATTAAGCTACTCACGTAGAGAAGAACGGCTGCTGCTGCCGTCATCATCCATCATCATTTCTGCTACATTGGCAGGGCTAGGGGCCAGGACTCTATTCTTCGGGTTTTTGGGGGATGTTGCTCCGGGTCCAATAACAGGCAACCCACCCGCAGTAGATGTGCACGGTGTGAGGTCTCGCAGCAAGCTATCAAATACGGCGCATTTCTCGGCTTTTAAAAAAAAAACGCTATGCGTCGCCAGGTGTTTCATTGGATTTGAGGTGTTACCTCCTTTGACAGTATCACAGTATCAGCTTAGAGCACTTGTTGCTGCTGAGTTTGCATATTTTGCTGTGAAGTACAGCCAGACTTTTGACCGCTTCGCCTTGGGCATTTTTAATCTGTAGCTCTGCTCTAAAAGAACGTACGTACCTGGACCCGCCTACTATCCTCGGAAACGTAAAATGATTGGCTAGAATCTAAAGTGTATCACAGCTCAGGAAAAGACAGCACCGAAATAAAGCACCGAAATGTGCGCTGCTTTTCGGTCTGGTTACTACCGTTTATGTACCGGTATCCGGTGCCATCATGGCACCGGATACCGGTACCCATCCCTAAACGGGGAGATAACACAGACGAACCAGCAACAAGCAGGAGAAAACAAAGGGCTCATATGCACAAAAGAGCAATCAGGGAATGAGAAAAGGGAGACACAGCAGGATTCATTGGACATAACAAGACAAGGGGAAGAAAAACTAGACACACTAACATAGGACATGGCACTGTCAAAATAAAACAGGAAGTGAACACAGAGACACAATACTAACACAGTACAGAAGGAACACAGAAACCAAAACCTCAGAACTAGAAAATCTTAATCAGAATGAAATTGTAACAAAAGACAAGAACAATCAAAACAAAACTACTGAGTCCACAGACTCGGGACATATGTAACAGTGTTTATGTGGTATTATTCCACTTGCCACAAATATCAGTGTAATGGGGAAACAGCGCCCCCCCCCCCCCCCCCCCCCCCTCTCGGTGTGGCTGGTTAGGTGAGGCTGGCTGCAGTAATCGTTGCCAGTCTGCCGTAGCCATACGAGAGGTGAGTTGTATTGTTCCGCACACGGTATAGCTAAGTAGTACAGACACATAAAACATGTTTGATTAGCTGACGAGCACTGAGTGTAATAAGTGCTGAGCGGACACATGTCTAACATCAGTTTTATGTACTTTTCATTTGTTTATCATTGTGTAAAACTGTATGCTAAAGCGGAATGCTAATGAGATGTTCTGCCATAGTGTGCTGTGCGGAGTGGTGTGTGGCAAGCCTGTGCACTGATAATACACCGTTGTTTCCATTCAGGAAATAAAGTGGCAACGATCGATAAGAGACTCCTTGTCTTTTTAAAAACACAACACAACGCAGAGTCGAGGAGTCTGTTTGGGCCGAACTGTTGCAGCGGGATGAAGCAGAAACCGGTTACACATACATGGGCTCAAACTGTGGTCATAAATATTTTGTACTTGTAAATCAGACTGTGTAGTTGTGAACTGAGTTTTGTAACATTGTAAAACAAAATATCTGAAAAGTTTAAGTTTTTGCGTTCATTGACTTGTGTGTGTAAAAATGTAAAAAAATTTAAAAATGTAAGAAACATTAGAACTACTTTTGCTGACACAAAGTTTGGCGAGCACTGCAAGTTGTCACTTTAACCCTTTACAGCCGATCGGAGCAGACACGCTCTGTTTTGTGTAACTATTTTTAAATCCCAGTAGCACTGCAACCACGTAAGCTAGCGCAAAAATGTTTTTTGCATATGAAACCGGAGGAGTTGTACTTACATCTTATGACATCAGCTTGTCCTAGGTCATGGTTTCCTTTCACATAAAGCTTTGCAAAAACTGCATAAAAAGCACTTGCAGGAACAAAAACATAATATTCCAGAAACACGCTTTGCCGATCCGATCAGCTGTTCATAACACTTCCTACTTGGAATAGACGTCAGGGCGAACTTTTGCATTTCCGCCATTACGAAATGTAGTCTTTTTTACTATCAGGGCCTCAGGGCCTATACTCGTCTTTTTAAGTTATCTTTGATTTTATGACTTTCTGTGTCGTTTCTGGGATGCTTAGGACTCATATTGCACTGCTGGAAATAGTTTATTTTGATGCATATGCTGCTTTTTTGCAAATTTGCAGTATAATATTTATTTTCATTTTTCCTGCAGTGTATAAAAATTGGTGTATTTTAAAAATAAAATTATGAAGACAATCAAAATAAATTTCCTGTGGTGGGAAACTATTTTGTGTAACTTTTTTGTATTTACAGTTTTGAGGGATAAGCCTCTTAAATTTCTCTAACTACAAATATATGTTAAAAAAGCAAAAACGATTTTCAATTTTTTTGTAGTTTATTGCACTTTTTTGCAATTTATGTAATTACTATGCACTTAATGAATACATATTATTAAAATCTGGGCTATAATGGTTGTATTGATGTATAGCAACTTGAAATGCTCCCAAAAATGGCTCCACAGCAGGTAAAAATATAATATAAGCTCTGGTGGACTTGGTTCTATGATAGGTCTTAAAGGGTTAAACCAGTCACTAATATAAAGAGAGCACCTTGTTCCAGGGCATCTGAGCATGGAGGGAAAGCTTTATGCAGGAGATGGTAAGAGCTGTTGGGACTAAAGAAACTGAGCAGAAAACTACAGACATCTGGAAACTGAGTTGTTAATTCTCAGTGGGATCACCAGGACTAGCAAAGCTTCACCATGACAGTCATCTGATTGACTGAACCCATCCAAACGTCACTTCATGGACCTTTAGCTTGTGTCTGTGTGTGGATAGACATAACATGAGCTAATTATTCATTACT
This sequence comes from Astatotilapia calliptera, assembly GCF_900246225.1. NCBI lineage: Eukaryota > Metazoa > Chordata > Actinopteri > Cichliformes > Cichlidae > Astatotilapia > Astatotilapia calliptera. The sequence goes on from NC_039320.1 coordinate 5,430,337, forward strand.
CCTCCACAGAGTGGACCAGCAGAGAGCAGAGGTTTCCACTGGTCAGTCTGCACAGCAACATCAAACACACCTGGACTCTGTGGTTATGGTTTGTAGTACTACGTTTACATTTGTTCTTTTCAGTCACCTCTATGCTGCACTTTGTGGACCAGAGGATTGTCAGATTGGGGTGTCTGTAGCTCAGGAGGTGAGCAGGTCAGCTACTAGTCAGAAGGTTTGTGAATCAAACCCTGGCTGGCAAATGTACTGGGTAACGTACTAAACCCAAGCTGCCCTCTGATGCATCCATCAGAGTGTGAAAGAAAGTATTTAAGCATAGAACAATGTGCTTGGTTGAATGAGGCATGTTGTATAAAATGCTTTGTGTGCACAGAGTATCAAAGAGAGCTATATAAGAACCAGTCCATTTACCACTGGGTAATTCATATAGTCTTCTTTTCCAGCGGCTGGAGGACAACATCGCCATGTTTGTGAAGAACGAGCTGAAGAAGATCCAGAAGCTTCTGAGTCCAGATCACCCAGAAACTTTAAAGAGCCAGATGGAGGATGAGGAGATGTTTGAAGGTGAGGATGAAGATGAAAGAAAGAGCTGCAGAGAAGCATTTCTGAAGATCACACTCCACTTCTTGAGGAGACTGAAGCAGCATGAGATGGCTGACCATCTGCAGAGCAGTAAGAGAATCTATCTAAAGACTGAATATTAATCTTTCCTGGTCAAAGGAGCTTGCAAAGAAAAGCGTCTGGACTTCTTTAAGTTACTTGAAGACGTTTCACCACTCATCCGAGAAGCTTCTTCAGTTCTAAGGTCAAATGGTGGAGAGTCCCAGATATAAACCTAGTGGGAGTGACCCCCCACAGAGGGACAAAAGGACCCCCTGATGATCCTCTAATCGCCTGAGCCAAGGTGTGAAACTGGGTGTGGGCCCCAATCAGCCAGAGTTTAAGGTGGGTTCATTGTGAAACCAGACCCCACCTTATCATGCGAATTCCTGAGATCAGATGGCCCAGGATGTGAGTGGGCGTTAAGGCGTCTGGGAAGGGATCTCAAAACTGGATTATAGATGGCAGAGAGTTGGTGTCGTAAACCCCCGCCTCTGTTCAAAGATGGTCACTCACAGTGGACATAGATGGCTTATTTCACTCCTCTTTCAAACCATCTGTCCTCTCTGTCCAAAATGTGAACATTGGCATCCTCGAAAGAGTGTCCTTTATCCTTAAGATGCAGATGGATTGTTGAGTCTTGTCCTGTGGAGGTGGCTCTTCTATGTTGTGCCATGCGCTTGTGAAGTGGCTGTTTGGTCTCTCCAATGTAGAGGTCTGGGCATTCCTCGCTGCACTGTACAGCATACACCACATTGTTAAGTCTGTGTTTTGGCGTTTTGTCTTTCGGGTGAACCAGTTTTTGTCTGAGCGTGTTGCTGGGTCTGAAATGCACCGGGATGTCATGCTTGGAGAAAACTCTCCTGAGTTTTTCTGATACACCGGCTACATAGGGGATGACAATGTTGTTGCGTCTGTCCTTCTTATCCTCCCTCGCCGGTGTCTGGTCTTCTTTTCTGTGCCTCTTTGCTGACTTTAAGAACGCCCATTTAGGATAGCCACACGTTTTGAGTGCTTCCTTTACATGCGTGTGTTCCTTCTTTTTTCCTTCAGGCTTAGAGGGAACATGTTCTGCCCGGTGGTGTAGGGTCCTAATTACTCCAAGTTTGTGTTCCAGAGGGTGATGGGAGTCAAAGAGGAGGTACTGGTCCGTATGTGTGGGCTTCCGGTAGACTTCGATGTTGAGGTTGCCGTTGTCTTCAATGTGCACAGCGCAGTCCAGGAAAGGCAAACAGTCGTCCTTTGTGTCTTCCCTGGTGAACTTGATGTTTTTATCCACAGCGTTAATGTGCGCAGTGAAGGATTCCATTTCTTGTGTCTTGATTTTGACCCAGGTGTCGTCCACATATCTGTACCAGTGGCTGGGTACTCTTCCTTTGAAAGAGCCAAGAGCCTTTCTTTCCACTTCCTCCATGTAAAGGTTGGCTACAATAGGTGACACTGGGGAGCCCATGGCACAGCCATGTTTTTGTCTGTAAAAGCCTTCGTTGTATTTGAAATATGTAGTAAATATGTAGTGGTGAGGCAGAGGTCTAACAGGGTGCAAATCTGATCGGGTATGAAGTTGGTCCTGTCCTCCAAGGAGCTGTCTTCTTGTAGTCGTTTTCTGACAGTCTCCACGGCCTCCGTGGTGGGTATGCAAGTGAAGAGAGAGACTACATCAAAGGACACCATGGTTTCATCTGGATCCAGGGTAAGTTTCTGGACCTAGTCGGTGGAGTTCTTGATGTGGTGTGGGGTGTTCCCCACGAGAGGAGCAAGGATGGTAGCAAGGTGTTTAGCAATGTTATAAGTGGCTGGGTTTATGCTGCTGACTATGGGTCTGAGTGGGACAGCTTCCTTGTGGATTTTAGGAAGTCCGTAGATGCAGGGTATGGCATCTATGGCATCTAAATGGGCGTTCTTAAAGTCATCAAAGAGGCACAGAAAAGAAGACCAGACACCGGCGAGGGAGGATAAGAAGGACAGACGCAACAACATTGTCATCCCCTATGTAGCCGGTGTATCAGAAAAACTCAGGAGAGTTTTCTCCAAGCATGACATCCCGGTGCATTTCAGACCCAGCAACACACTCAGACAAAAACTGGTTCACCCGAAAGACAAAACGCCAAAACACAGACTTAACAATGTGGTGTATGCTGTACAGTGCAGCGAGGAATGCCCAGACCTCTACATTGGAGAGACCAAACAGCCACTTCACAAGCGCATGGCACAACATAGAAGAGCCACCTCCACAGGACAAGACTCAGCAGTCCATCTGCATCTTAAGGATAAAGGACACTCTTTCGAGGATGCCAATGTTCACATTTTGGACAGAGAGGACAGATGGTTTGAAAAGAGGAGTGAAAGAAGCCATCTATGTCCACTGTGAGCGACCATCTTTGAACAGAGGCGGGGGTTTACGACACCAACTCTCTGCCATCTATAATCCAGTTTTGAGATCCCTTCCCAGACGCCTTAACGCCCACTCACATCCTGGGCCATCTGATCTCAGGAATTCGCATGATAAGGTGGGGCCTGGTTTCAAAATGAACCCACCTTAAACTCTGGCTGATTGGGGCCCACACCCAGTTTCACACCTTGGCTCAGGCGATTAGAGGATCATCAGGGGGTCCTTTTGTCCCTCTGTGGGGGGTCACTCCCACTAGGTTTATATCTGGGACTCTCCACCATTTGACCTTAGAACTGAAGAAGCTTCTCGGATGAGTGGTGAAACGTCTTCAAGTAACTTAAAGAAGTCCAGACGCTTTTCTTTGCAAGCTCCTTTTACTACGATGACCTGGATGACTGAGAACCTACACAGACACATTGATCTTTCCTAATAGCTTAAGAAATGGACCAATAGACATTCATCCTTTCAGGGTACTGAAAGGCTACAATATTTATTGTATAATAGTTTTTTCTGAATTTCTTACCTTCAGAAATATTTGCTCCACTCTGTAAACGAGAACTTAAAGCCCAACTGAAGAAGAAGTTCCAGTGTGTGTTTGAGGGCATCGCTAAAGCAGGAAGCCCAACCCTCCTGAATCAGATCTACACAGAGCTCTACATCACAGAGGGAGGGACTGCAGAGGTCAATGAGGAACATGAGGTCAGACAGATTGAAACAGCATCCAGGAAACCAGACAGACCAGAAACAACAATCAGACAAGAGGACATCTTTAAAGCCTCACCTGGAAGAGATGAACCAATCAGAACAGTGCTGACAAAGGGAGTGGCTGGCATTGGGAAAACAGTCTTAACACAGAAATACAGCCTGGACTGGGCTGAAGACAAAGCCAACCAGGACATCCAGTTCATATTTCCATTCACTTTCAGAGAGCTGAATGTGCTGAAAGAGGAAAAGTTCAGCTTGGTGGAACTTGTTCATCACTTCTTTAATCAAACTAACGAATCAGGAATCTGCAGGCTTGAAGACTTCCAGGTTGTGTTCATACTTGATGGTCTGGATGAGTGTCGACTTAATTTGGACTTCAACAAAACTACAATCCTAACTGACCCTAGAAAGTCCACCTCATTGGATGAGCTGCTGACAAACCTCATCAGAGGGAACCTGCTTCCTTCTGCTCGCCTTTGGATAACAACACGACCTGCAGCAGCCAATCAGATCCCTCCTCAGTGTGTCGACATGGTGACAGAGGTCAGAGGGTTCACTGACCCACAGAAGGAGGAGTACTTCAGGAAGAGATTCAGAGATGAGGAGCAGGCCAGCAGGATCATCTCCCACATCAAGAAAGCTCGAAGCCTCCACATCATGTGTCACATCCCAGTCTTCTGCTGGATCACTGCTACAGTTCTGGAGGATGTGCTGGAAACCAGAGAGGGAGGAGAGCTGCCCAACACCCTGACTGAGATGTACATACACTTCCTGGTGGTTCAGGCCAAAGTGAAGAGGATCAAATATGATGGAGGAGCTGAGACAGATCCACACTGGAGTCCAGAGAGCAGGAAGATGATTGAGTCTCTGGGAAAACTGGCTTTTGATCAGCTGCAGAAAGGAAACCTGATCTTCTATGAACCAGACCTGACAGAGTGTGGCATCGATATCAGAGCAGCCTCAGTGTACTCAGGAGTGTTCACACAGATCTTTAAAGAGGAGAAACAACTGTACCAGAACAAGGTGTTCTGCTTTGTTCATCTCAGTGTTCAGGAGTTTCTGGCTGCTCTTCATGTCCACCTGACCTTCATCAACTCTGGACTCAATCTGCTGGAAGAAGAACAAACAACTTGGAAGGTGTTTCAAACAAGAAAATCTTCAGAGAAATACTTCTACCAGTGTGCTGTGGACAAGGCCTTACAGAGCCCCAATGGACACCTGGACTTGTTTCTTCGTTTTCTCTTGGGTCTGAAGACTAATCAAACTCGTTTGAAAGGCCTGATGACACAGACAGGAAGTAGCTCACAGACCAATCAAGAAGCAGTTCAGTACATAAAGAAGAAGCTCAGTGAGAATCTGTCTGCAGAGAAAAGCATCAATCTGTTTCACTGTCTGAATGAACTGAATGATCGTTCTCTAGTGGAGGAGATTCAACAGTCTCTGAGATCAGGACGTCTCTCCACAGATAAACTGTCTCCTGCTCAGTGGTCAGCTCTGGTCTTCATCTTACTGTCATCAGAAAAAGATCTGGATGTGTTTGACCTGAAGAAATACTTTTCTTCAGAGGAGGCTCTTCTGAGGCTGCTGCCAGTGGTCAAAGCCGCTAAAAAAGTTCTGTAAGTTATAAAGTTTTTATTATTTAATTTGGTTGGTATGTTATGGAAAAACACACTGCCATCAACTTCTGTTTTGTTTTTGTCAAAATCACTGTAATATAATCACTGTACCTTTATATACATGTGACTTGTATTAATGCTGCTGCCCTCTTGTGGCTAAAGTGTAATTATGTTATTGTTATTAGGGAGGATTTGAGAGTAACATGCCAAGTGAGTCAGCACCTTCGCTTTAGCTTAAAAATCCAAATTCTTACGTCATGAGTTATAGTTGCATTTATTCATTATGATAATTTAACCTTTAATATTGATGTCTTAAAATTATTTTGAGTAAAGTAGCAATAATTTTATGGTTTATTAAATAAATACATCACTAATGAATTATTAATTTCTTTAATTAATTAAAAAATGTACATAATAAATTAGAAAAAATATAATGATAATGAATTATCAGTTAATTTCATTTAAAATAATTCATTATTTATTTATGTACAATTCAAATTAGTTAATTACATATTTAATCAATTATTGGTTTGTTTTCTATTTTAATTATTTTACTGACACATTTAATGAATTATTTAATGATGTATTTATTTAATTCACGTTGCTACTCCTGGCCCTGCATCGGTGTTCATAAATACATTTTATTTGTCAGCTTCACCCATCAAAGTCAGGGGGCGGGGTTAATGCTGATCAAGTCAAAACCATTGCTTTGGTCTGGTGGGCGTTCTTTTAGTGGGCTTTTCTCAATACTAAGTAGGCCTACACACCAGGGTTTGGACATGTGTGGACCCAAACTATACTTAAACTTTACCCTTTTTTGTGTCACCAAATACACTTTTAATATTTTCTAGACAAGAATGTAGTGGCATAATCTTTAACCTCTTTTGGCTCCAAACAGAAGTGACAGACTTGAGCAGGGTTCATTTAAAGGCTGACAGAAGTGGAGTGGTGACGGGGAGATGTTTGACAGGACACATGTTTTTACTATGTTTGTCTTGAAGATGTAAGAAGATCACATGGTGCTTTTTATTATTGTGTTGGTTTGTTTCCTGTCTCTTGGATGGAGCCCAGCTGTGCGTGGCCCCTGGGCCTGTGGTCAGAGTGTGTGCTGGATAATCCGGCCCAGGATGAGGCCAAACTGACATGGGATGAAATGTCTGTCACATAATTGAGCTTAGTGTAGTTTCATTTCTGCACAATTTAAAAACAACCAAAACTTTGTTCTGTCTTTTCCATGTTATACTGTAGACTTGCTTTGATACTGTGTCCAAAAGGAGCAGCTTTTACTTTGAAGGGGAGCTGTCTCTGTTTCCTCTTCAGGTTGGATGATGGAAGCAAATGAGTGTGTGATGTTCTTTCAGTGTTGCACTTTGTAGACGCTCCCTGAGCACTGGTCTCACAGCCAGCTGCACATAGAGACCAGTGTTGTTAGTCCAGGTCAGAAGATGACTTGTTGGAATGAAAATGAGCTTGTAGTTTGTCTGCTTTAATAATGTGACTGGAAAAAGGTGTTGGACTTCAAATATGTCCATTTCTTTCACACTTCACCTTTAAAAGTGAAGCCTTGTGGTTCCTGGAAGGAAAAACACGACTTTTTCAAGTCTTTGTCCTGTTTTTATGATAAATGTACGACTTTAATGTGAAACATTCAGAGTTTTTTCTCTTGTTGTGTTTGTTTGAAGCTGCTTCCTGTTGGCTTCAGCTGTTTGGAGTTTCCATTTTCTAAACTTCTACATTCTGAACCTTCTTCAGCTCTGAACAGATGATGAAACACTGAATGATTTCAAGCTCTGACTTTGTCTAATAAACTTACATCTTTCACTCTTTATACAGATTGAGGCGCTGTGGTTTGTCAGAGATCAGCTGTGATTATCTGGCAGCAGCACTGAAGTCCAACCCCTCCCATCTGACAGAGCTGGACCTGAGTAACAACTACAAGCTGCAGGATTCATCAGTGAAGCTTCTGTGTGCTGGACTGGAGAGTCCAAACTGTCGACTGGAGACTCTCAGGTGAGTTCACTGACTGCGGCTGTTGTTGTTTTTCTATATTTCAGGTCTTTGATTGATGTTTGAAACTTTCTTTAGTTCCTAAATGTTCAGGATGTGTCTGAAGACAAATGTGAAGAAGTTTGAGTGCTTTCAGAAATGTTGTCTTTCCAAACGACTGAACAACAGTTTTTCCTTTTGGCTCCAAACAGAAGTGACAGACTTGAGCAGGGTTCATTTAAAGGCTGACAGAAGTGGAGTGGTGACGGGGAGATGTTTGACAGGACAGTGTTTCAGCCTCCACAGGTTCATGTTGTGCTCCATCAGTCAGTGAAGATGAAGTCAGTGCTGATGAGGCTGTAGAGTGTGTGAGGGATGTGAATGAGGATGATGAAGATCTGATGATAGCAGATAAAAACAGGCTGCAGAGACTTTGAGCCATACAGGGCACACAGTGTGTGTACAGAACAGCTGAAATCATTATGGAGGCCTCACTGGGATATGGAAGCATCACAGTACAGCTTCAGTGAAGCTTTAAAGTCTCTGATATGAGATGAGAAATGAAGCAGCCAGAGCTTTTTCATGAGTGGAAATCCACTGTGACTGTGAGCTGCTGCTACAGCCTCCAGATTAGCCAGCAGCTCATCCTGCTCAACATTTTCTCACCAACTTTAATGGAAGTGTGATGTTTTCAGCTGGAGTGATGGTCAGGGTGGCCTCCCTCTCCTCTTCTTCTCCTCTTCCTCTTTCATTTGTAAAGCCACTTCTGCTGCTTTCATTCATTTGGAAGTCCTGTAGCTGAGTTTGGGAGAGACTAACAGCCTCGGCAGCAGAGGGGAGAAAGGCTGTAACACCACCACTTTACTCTGTTCTACCTGTCACATCATTTTATCAGGAAACAAATATGCTCATGTTTTTACTATGTTTGTCTTGAAGATGTAAGAAGATCACATGGTGCTTTTATTATTGTGTTGGTTTGTTTCCTGTCTCTTGGATGGAGCCCAGCTGTGCGTGGCCCCTGGGCCTGTGGTCAGAGTGTGTGCTGGATAATCCGGCCCAGGATGAGGCCAAACTGACATGGGATGAAATGTCTGTCACATAATTGAGCTTAGTGTAGTTTCATTTCTGCACAATTTAAAAACAACCAAAACTTTGTTCTGTCTTTTCTATGTTATACTGTAGACTTGCTTTGATACTGTGTCCAAAAGGAGCAGCTTTTACTTTGAAGGGGAGCCGTCTCTGTTTCCTCTTCAGGTTGGATGATGGAAGCAAATGAGTGTGTGATGTTCTTTCAGTGTTGCACTTTGTAGACGCTCCCTGAGCACTGGTCTCACAGCCAGCTGCACATAGAGACCAGTGTTGTTAGTCCAGGTCAGAAGATGACTTGTTGGAATGAAAATGAGCTTGTAGTTTGTCTGCTTTAATAATGTGACTGGAAAAAGGTGTTGGACTTCAAATATGTCCATTTCTTTCACACTTCACCTTTAAAAGTGAAGCCATGTGGTTCCTTGAAGGAAAAACACGACTTTTTCAAGTCTTTGTCCTGTTTTTATGATAAATGTACGACTTTAATGTGAAACATTCAGAGTTTTTTCTCTTGTTGTGTTTGTTTGAAGCTGCTTCCTGTTGGCTTCAGCTGTTTGGAGTTTCCATTTTCTAAACTTCTACATTCTGAACCTTCTTCAGCTCTGAACAGATGATGAAACACTGAATGATTTCAAGCTCACACTTTGTCTAATAAACGTACATCTTTCATTCTTTATACAGATTGAGGAGCTGTGATTTGTCAGAGATCAGCTGTGATTATCTGGCAGCAGCACTGAAGTCCAACCCCTCCCATCTGAGAGAGCTGGACCTGAGCTGGAACGAGCTGCAGGATTCAGGAGTGAAGCATCTGTGTGGTTTCCTGGAGAGTCCAGGATGTGGACTTGAAACTCTGAGGTCAGTCAGCATGTTTTAGTTGTGCTGAGATGAATATGATGTGAAAGTTGTGCTGACACTAAACTGCAGACATCAGGCTGATATTATACTGATCCACACTGAGGATCTTCATGGTAAAGTCTGTTTTCTTCTTCTCTGGTTTAGTCCATTGACTGCAGCAGAACAAAGTTCACATTTCAAACAGTGAGACTCAACGTATGGCCCGCGGCCCACACGCGGCCTGCCCACCTTTCCTGATTCAGAGAGAGGGGACCCTGATTAACGGTGTAGTGTTCTTCCTCACAGTTCTAAGTATCAGACACAACAATGAATAATCCACAGCTGACTGTCTTTAGCAGGTCAAAGGTCACGGCACACAGCAGACAGTGGGAAATATTATAATTCTGATCATTTATCAGCACATATCCATATGTATAAAAACAAAGCTGACACTGTGAGACTTGATCAGAGGTGTGATCATCACAGCAGAGGCCTTTGTGTCAAAGTCACTGAGGATCAAACAGAAACACATGAAGCAGATTTTCCTGTTCTGGCTCTTTATAGCAGATAACCTTCAAAATATTCTGCAGTCCATCAAAAACTGAAGCAAACCATGAATCAACATGTGAACATGAGCTGATGCTGCTGAAGGGAAGCAAAGTTACAGAGGTTTGATTACAGACACAGCTGAGAGTTTGTAATCTGTCATCATTTTAAAAGGTTTAAATTTCTTCAGTATTGAACAGCAGAAATGAGGCTTTGTTTTCGGAGGCCAACAGCAGTGAACACAACAGCAGACTGGTGCGTAATAAGCAGTGAATAATGCAGGAAACAGATTTTTGAAGGTAAACTGTTCTTGAAGTACACTGAGAGAGAGAGAGCTGTGCAGGAAGTAAACGTCAAAGTCAGAGAGAATTCATGACGATGTTCATCAAACGTAAAGCGTAGTTTGGATCTTCTTCTGCTGCTGGTTCACTCAGTTTTGGTTGGAGACAGATGAAACCTGCAGCTTCAGGATCTGTGAGCTGTCCACTTTCAGCCCCGACGGCGCGTCCGTGTACGTGCCGTCGAGTGAACGATCCACGCTCTGTTTTTCCATCTTTGTGTGTTTAGCTGCTCTCATTTACTGTTTTATCTGTTTGCTTGTTGTTGAAATACTTTTGGGAGCTTTAACCTGAGATTCTGGCAAAATACATTTATATTAAAAATCGATTCAGGATTGAATGAATCAACATCGCTTTATTCAAATTAAAACCATTTAAATAGGAAAATCCATTTTTTTGCACCCGCCTCTAATGCTGGGTAATGTCAACTGGTCCATGTGCAGCTGGCTGTGAGGCTCAGGGAGCGTCTACAACAGGGGTGCCCAATCCCCTTCCTCGAGAGCTACCGTCCTGCAGCTTTTAGATGCATCCTTGTTCCCACACACCTGAATCAAATGAATGGCTTCTTATCAGGCCTTTGCCAAACATGATGGCATGCTGAAGAGATCAAACCATTGGATTCAGCTGTGTTGGAGTAGGGATGCATCTAAAAGCTGCATGACCGTAGCTGTCGAGGACCGGGATTGGGCACCCCTGGTCTACAAAGTGCAACACTGAAAGAACATCATCCATAAATATTGAGTAATAACTGGACTCTCATACAGCGAGACTCAAATGCCTTTAAACATCAGCTTATCCTGCTGATCCAAGTCCAACACTGAGTTTGTAAAAACATGTTTCTCAATCATTTTGTTTGGTTTCTGAGGAAAATGATTCAATAACTTGCTGCTAATACACAACATTTCATCATATTTCCTCATAGCCCTCTTTTGTCTGACCATTTGATCCCATTTGAATTTGCAATAAAGGATCCACAGAGTTTGGTGACAATAATGACAGTAGATGTTTGTGTGAAAGTGCTGGAAGCAAATGAGTGTGTGATGTTCTTTCAGTTGTTAAGGTTCAAAAATTGAGGAAGGAGACTACAAACCATCATGGTCCAGGAGGTCTTGGTCAAACAATGATTTTTAATGAATACACACGTGTGGGAAGAACAGCTCCGTCAGACAGCAATTGATCTTCGACTTAATCAAAGCATACACAGATTTTTATAGCATCAGGGTTTGATTAATGACGCCCCTTCATGCGTCACAGATACATTTTATACATAGATCAGATCAACACCACAATGACTTTTAACACAGAACATCATCTTCTATTTTCATGGCCGATTCCTCTGGTCAACCTTTCAGTTCCTCTTTCTTGCCGAGAAGACAAGGACGGTTCCTCTTTTACCGAGACATGACTAATCTCTCTCTCCTCTAAATAAATCTAACTCATGTGTGTGTGTCACGACCTCACATGCTCTCTGTGTCACCTCTTCACCTACTAACTGTCTGTATCTCGTCCTCAAATGCTCTTTCTCAATTCACCTGTTGCACTTCTGACCTTTCACCAGACCAGAGGCTCACTGAGACTATATGTATGTCTTCTACTAAATAAATGTTTTAACCAAGAACCTCTACTAAAACCTTAATATAAAATGACCTGATATATAAGTGTTTTGTAAGCATGTACGCAGTTTTAACCTTCTATAGCTCCAAGTCACTTGCACAATAGATTGTCCGGACATCGCGCCGAACAAAGCTTCCAACCCCCAAATTAATTGACCGAGCTCCAACTCTTTAATAAGCACAGATATGCATTGTGTATAAAATAGTTATAACTGCACCTAAAATACAAAGTTAACATAATAACTGTATGCATAACATCTTAAGGCCTTCTTAAAGCTATCTGTTACATTGTTAAAGCCTCGTCTTAGCCTGCTGCTCAAAATAACTTCCTGCTTTCACTTCTGCAATTTCTCTGCAAGCCTGTTTCCTGCCACTTAGTCTTTCTGAAAGACACACACACTGTTCAACCTCTGAATGCAATATAAACTACAGATTATATTATTAATGCAATGGTAATGATGACAATTATTTAACAATAGCAGTAAAATAATTTCCCTACTCCACATTCCCTCTCTCGACCTCTGGCACACCAGAGGTCGCAATACATGGCGTCCTCGCTCTGTCCTTCTCTAGTCGTCCTCTGGCTCAACCAGCTCCCATTCGAGAACACTCCATGTGTAAGCTTTGGTTTTCTCTGTCCCTCTCTGGTGGTTCAGCAGGCCTCGAGATCTCCAGGATCCTCGCCCCTCCTGTGGTCGCCGAGATCTTCTGCAAAGGAAACAAAACACCTTTTCCTGCATCTCCCTAACTTATCCTATTTGGGACTCTGTAATCAAAAGCCTGATCCTAATTATGTTCTTAACTTATTGACTTGTATTTATATATATTCTTCAACGTTACTCATCCCTTTAAAACTCTTTAAGCCCTTTTTTTTACGTCCGGTTGCTCGCTCTATTTTCCTTATCTGATCATCAACATCCTGTACACAAACTGTCCACCTTTTTTTTAACCAAAATATATGCTTTCCTTCCTCTTTGGTCCTTCTTTAAGTTCAGTTAAAAGCTAAATGAATTTGAGGCCTTTTGCCTGGAATCAATACTGTCATGTGTGTTTCTGGACTCTGTGTCTGTAAGCGTGTGCAATCCTTCAATAACTCATATCAAAAAATGCAATATGTATAAAAATCATGTCTATTTATAAACTCTCCCCTTTATCCTAAAAATACCTTCTATGTAATATCTGTATGTGTAAGCCTACATTATAACCACTTCTTCTAGAAATCAAAAAAGAAATCAAACCTGTTCTCCTCCTTCAACCCTCACTAATTTTCCCTCTAAGATTTATTCACAGCTTTGAAAAAGCATTATATCTTCTAAACAGGATTCAGTTCACTTTAATCCTTTAACCTTAACATAAAAATAACAGTTTCAGTTTTACCATACCCAAATGATCAACAAACCCCAAAAAGTCCTAAAATGCTCCTAAATTATTAAACAATTAAATTATTAAACCCTAAATTCCCCCTTTATTTTGACACATGAAATGTGTCACAATACTATACAGAACTTAAAATGCTCAGTTTTCCCACTCATGATCCAATCTGTGTTATAAAAATAAACTTAAAACAGAACAATTACCAGTCATGTGTTCCTCCAATTAATGGTAACTGAGTTACATCAAAATGTTTCCCCTTAAACATTTGGCATTCTCCCAACAATATACTATAATCCCATAATCTAACCCCAGTCAACAAAACAGAAATTTTCTCTGGTAAAAGCCAATTGTTTGTCCACATTAATTCATCCACACCTTCATCGGGTCAAACACATTCACTCACATGCAGTCACACCATATATTTGCTAATAGTGGAGCCTCCCGTTCAAGTGATCAGATTCTCCACCCTCAGCAAAATGAGCTCAGTCATTTTTTATTTTCCATAGGAAAATATTTCTTTATGCTTTTGGACTGGATTGACTCGCATAAAATCCTACAATTTTGGACAGGGACTTACGACCTGATCAGTCCCCACAGGTAGCTTTCTCCTCAGCCAATTGTAATCTGGAAAGCCCCCCTTATATTTGCTCTCCCCGAGAATTTGTCAGCGCTGTTGCAGGCCTGCTTAGAACAGAAATGAGAAAAAATAGAGCTGATTATTAGCTCACAAAACACAAAACAAAATCACCTGACAGGTTTTCTTTAAGTGCACTGTTACAAAATAATGGGCCCCTCAGACATGTCCATGTTTCCTAAAACTCCCTCTATTAAAAACAAAAACAACAACAACAACCCAAACCTAACTGACAGAATCAACCCATCACCACAACAACCTCAACAACCTTAAACACACAAGTCTTGCCACCACATAATTTCACCTCCTCAATACACCGAAAGTCTCATTAAAACCGCACAATTTGCACACAAAAAATCACCCCCTTATGCTCTTTAACATACTTAGATTCAGCATAAAACCCTCTTACGATAACATATAATCACTCTTTGTTCTCATAACTCACTCCCTTTGTCATATGGCTTCTTCTATTCCTCAATTACAAACTCAAATGTATTTTATTAAACATTCACATCATTGTATCATTCATACAAAATAGCAAGCTGTTCTTCATTGCATATGTTTGTGTTCTTAGCCAGGTTTAATCAGTGTCTATGCATTAATCTCCGTGAGCTTGTCTTGTCTTTATAAGGTTAATGCATTTTCTGTTTGTGTGTGTGAATTTGCATATGTTGCTTTTGCAGTATGTCAGACTCCTTCATAATTTTGCCTTTAAACAGTCGATTTTCTCCTTCCCAAATTTGCTAATCCAAATTTTGATTTCCCACCTTAAATAGCAGCATTCCTTGTCCTCAGCCAGAAGGTAGGGCTCCACTTGCCACTTTCCACCTCCGCCTTAGCCCAGCGGCTTTACCCTTGAGGTGAGACGTCGAAAGAGAGGTAAGCGAGCCGGCGTACTCGTGCGTCTGAGGAGACGCGGACTGAGAACGGCACTTCCGGGGATATTCCTTTCTAATGTACGCTCACTCGGGAATAAGATAGACGAACTGGCCCTGATGAGAAGCATGAACAGAGACTTTGCCTCCTCCTGTGTCTTATGTTTTACGGAGTCGTGGCTCAGTGAGGACATCCCGGACTGCGCGCTCAAGCTGGAGGGCTTTCATCTGCTGCGCGCGGACCGGCAGGCCGCTCTCTCCGGTAAAACCAAAGGTGGAGGTGTCTGCTTCTACATCAATAGTGGCTGGTGCACAGATGTGACAGTGATTGCTCAGCACTGCTCTCCCTCTCTGGAATATCTTTTTATTCACTGCAAACCGTTTTATTCTCCGCGGGAGTTTGCTTCATTCATCCTGGCCGCTGTTTACATCCCGCCAGACGCGGATGCGCAAGCAGCTCAGTGCGCACTCGCAGAGCAGATTCTCCACATGGAGCGGACATACCCGGACTCTCTCATCATTGCTCTTGGGGACTTTAACAAAGCCAATCTGAGCCACGAGCTTCCGAAATACAAGCAGTATATTAAATGCCCGACCAGAGAGGAGAGGACATTGGACCACTGCTACAGCACGATCAGCGGGGCCTATCGCGCGGTGCCGCGCGCTTCACTCGGACTTTCTGACCACGTCATGATCCACCTGATCCCCGCGTACAGACAGAGGCTGAAGCTCTCCAAACCTGTCGTGAGGACTAAAAAACTGTGGAGCAACGAGGCTGTGGAGGAGCTTCGCACGTGTTTGGAGACCACAGACTGGGACACAATGAAGGCTGCTTCTAACAGCTTGGACGAGTTTACGGACACTGTCACCTCCTATATCCACTTCTGCGAGGACAGCATTGTGCCATCACGCACCAGGGTGAGTTATAACAATGACAAACCCTGGTTTACTCCTAAACTCAAAAAGCTGTGGCTGGAGAAGAGAAAGGCGTTCAGAAGCGGAGACAGGGACTGCTACAGAGAGGCCAAGTACAGGTTCACTAAAGAAGTGGACATTGCCAAACATCAGCACTCTGAGAAGATGCAGCAGCAGATCTCAGAGAATGACTCAGCCTCTGTGTGGAAAGGTTTTAGGAATATCACCAACTACAAGCCTAAAACCCCCCACTCCACTGATCACTTGCTCTTAGCCAACACCCTTAACGACTTCTACTGCCGTTTTGACGAGCCATCAGGCAGCCTTCACACCTCCAACGACCCCAACAATAGAGGCACTTTGGACACTCATTCCCCCACCTCCCCCCCCTCCATAGAGCCATCAGGCAGCCTTCACACCTCCAACGACCCCAACAATAGAGGCACTTTGGACACTCATTCCCCCACCTCTCCCCCCTCCATAGAGCCATCACCACCTTCAAACTGTTCACCTACAACATCCCCCTCCTCACCCCACACAAAAGAGGATTTCACACCACCTCCTCCAACCACAACTCTTCATATTCATGAAGCAGATGTGAGGAAGCAGTTTAGGAGTCTGAATGCTCGGAAAGCTCCCGGCCCAGACGGCGTGTCTCCTTCCACCCTCAGACACTGTGCAAACGAGCTGGCCCCAGTGTTTTCTGGCATTTTCAACTCCTCACTGCAGGCATGTCATGTGCCTGCCTGCTTCAAGTCCTCCACCATAATCCCTGTCCCCAAGAAACCTAGGATCACTGGACTAAATGACTACAGACCCGCGGCTCTGACATCTGTGGTCATGAAGTCATTTGAGCGCCTGGTTCTCTCCCATCTCAAGACCCTCACGGCCCCCCTCCTGGACCCCCTGCAGTTTGCATACAGAGCCAACAGGTCTGTAGATGACGCAATCAACATGGCCCTACACTTCATCCTGCAGCATCTGGACTCCCCAGGAACCTACGCCAGGATCCTGTTTGTGGACTTCAGCTCTGCCTTCAACACCATCCTTCCAGACCATCTCCGGGGCAAGCTTTCCCAGATGAATGTGCCTGATCCCATCTGCCGGTGGATCACTGACTTCCTGACGGACAGGAAGCAGCATGTGAGGCTGGGAAAGAATGTCTCGGACTCCCGGACCATCAGCACCGGCTCCCCTCAGGGCTGTGTTCTTTCTCCTCTGCTCTTCTCCCTATACACCAACTGCTGCACCTCCACCCACCAGTCTGTCAAGCTAATCAAGTTCGCAGATGACACCACCGTTATTGGGCTTATCTCGGACGGGGATGAGTCTGCCTACAGGAGGGAGGTTGAACGTCTGGTGACCTGGTGCAGCCACAACAACCTGGTGCTGAATGCCCAGAAGACAGTGGAGATTATTGTGGACTTCAGGAAGCACACAGCCCCACTCCCCCCCCATCATCCTGACTGACACCCCCATCACCTCTGTGGACTCATTCCGCTTCCTGGGTACCACCATCACCCAGGACCTGAAGTGGGAGCCCACCATCACCTCCGTCATCAAGAAAGCCCAGCAGAGGATGTACTTCCTGAGGCAGCTGAAGAAATTCAACCTGCCAACACGGACGATGATGCAATTCTACACTGCAATCATCGAGTCCATCCTGACCTCCTCCATCACCGTGTGGTACGCTGGAGCCACTATCAGGGACAAACAGAGACTGCAGTGCGTTGTGCGCTCTGCTGAGAAGGTGATTGGCTGCAGACTCCCAGCTCTGCAGGACCTGTACACCTCCAGGACACTGCGGTGCGCAGCCCGGATCTCAGCTGACCCTTCTCACCCTGGACACAGTCTGTTTGACCTGCTCCCCTCAGGCAGGAGGCTCCGGTCCATTCGCACCAGAACCTCTCGCCATAAGAACAGTTTCTTCCCCTCTGCTGTTGGACACATGAACAATAACCACATGACTGTCCCCGCCACTAACACATGACCCTACGCTGTCACTGCATCATTCATGTTTGGCACTGATCATCACCTGCACTCATGTATATATGTTTCTACGTAGCACTCATAATTCTTATTCTCATGTATATATCTCATGTATATCTCATGCACATATCTTTCTTTCTACATAGCACTTTAATTCTTATTGTTTGCACTGAAGCACCGCAGCAATTTCCTAATGTTGTAAACCTCAACATCTGGCAATAAACCCCATTCTGATTCTGATTCTGAGGTCCCATCCTCTTCACTTCATTTCACCCGTGAGTCTGAGCTCACAGGGACTGAGTGAGGCCGAGTAATCGTGACTGTGCCTGCCTTAGGATGTCCCAGGGTTTTGAGGTGGGATCTTACCCGTCATGGGCTATCCAGCCTTCCATACTCGCCTGATACGGGAGCCAAGTGGGCAGGGTGCTATGAGGGGAGGGAACACACTGGCTCTGGAGTGTAAGCTGCTTCCTTCATTGCATCTTATATTAAACTATCTCACTTCTGATTCTTTCCTAAAATTATTTCACATATGGCACTTTGTGTATGTGTGTTTTCTATTCATTAATGTAATTGTCAGTTATTTTCTCTCTTCATTTTACTTTTTTATCTATTTGTTTGTCACTTTCTACTTTAGTTCTACTAAACCTTGATGTAAAAACAATACACCCTTATTTCACGCACACACTCTTTTAAATATACTAAATTCTTTGCATTTGTCAGCATTCACATCACAACCTTCAACGTGCTCACTTTCACTCAGTACCAGACGCGGAGATGGACATCTCCTTTACCTAACATAAACTAAATTACCATATCAACATACAATTACTGAAATTCAAACTCAAATACACCGTCTGTTTTAATAAAGTCAAAGAGTAAATGGGTGTACAAGTATATGTACTTATGTGTTTTTAAACTGAAAGAAAAGAAACTCAAACTCTTATAACATCACTCATGCATCTCTTAAATTAAAAACACTTTCAAACTTTAAAACATCCTACTTTACATCACCAAAGAAATACCTCTCACACATTTATTCATCATTCAAAACCTTCTAGTCACCGCATTCACACACCTAAAGTGTGACCAGAGTTGAGGAATATAACTCAAAACACGCTTTCCTAAGAGTATTTTAGACATGCCTTTCATAATCAGAAAGAGCAAGTAAACAAAAACAAAGAAAAAATTGAAACCTCCATTAATTCTCACCGCACACACAAGAAATTGAAAAAATAAAACACACCAGCAACTATTGCCGGAGAGAAGTAGTATGTTAGTTTTAAGTATATACAGTGCATTCAATACATTTATATATCTACATCCAAACTCAGTCAATTACTATACATCCCCTACGGCAACTCAAAACTTTATTTATAGTCCTCTAATAAACAAAAATGGCATCTTAAACACACACTCAACAATGTTTGCAGCAGTATTTGTAAAACCAACTGTGGCTTAAACACTTCACTACTTACTCATTTGCATTTTCACACTCACACACACCGTCTAAAAATAGCTCCAGCATTGCCTCAGACTCCTTTCACACAGAGATCCCTTATATTACAAAGACGTCTTAAATTTACAACTGCACAGATTTTAGACCTTTTAACACCTACCGAATTTCGACAAATTTAACATAACGGTCCAACCGATAAACTCCCTGAGTTTTTTGCGACCAATTCCCCAGTATCAGACTCTAACTGTTTCTGGCCTCATCTCTAAAATCCCTAACTCAATTTAAAAGTGTCCAACACCCAAGGTCCAACCTTTGCTGCCCAAAAAAGCGCAGATACCGTTCCAAACGGTAAGGAGACTCTAACTTCTAGTGATTCTGGAGTGCCCCAAACTCCACAGTGACCAACTGACTATCCCTCTTCGAGGACAATGCCTAAGCGTCCTTGGCATTGGCAAGCGTTACCTCTGAGCACTGCGCTTCCTAGCAGACTCTAACTGCCGTCCTAAAATAATTTATAATACTTTGAAACAACAATCAACACCCAAAACAAGTGTATGACTGAGGCAGATCGACCCTGATGGACAATGGGGACTCTAACCCACAAAATGACCAACAAAGGTCTGACCTAATGACCAACCGGGACTTTAACCCACAAAATGACCAATATTCCCTACCAAACTACTTGAGACTCTAACTCAATTTCTTTGGGACTTCAACCCAGTATTTAAACTTTTCCTAGCAGACTCAAACTGCTTTGGCAGACTCTAACTGCTTTCATTTCTTCTTAGCAGAACTCTAACTGCTTCAACTCATGAGATTTTTCATCAAAATCAAAACAGACATCCACCAGTAATTTCAGTGAGTAGACTTAAATCTTATCATGTCCAATTTGGCACATTTTGGAAATAATTCAACAGGTAGTGCCTTACCTTTGGATAAGCCGGCTTATGCCCACTCACTTCGACCACTGGAATTCATGTCTGCCCGTCAGACCACCTCAGAGACCACCGAATTTCTCCATCTAAACCTCAAATTCTCCCTCCTCAACCACCGGACGAAGCCCCCAAAATGTTAAGGTTCAAAAATTGAGGAAGGAGAGTACAAACAATCATGGTCCAGGAGGTCTTGGTCAAACAATGATTTTTAATGAATACACACGTGTGGGAAGAACAGCTCCGTCAGACAGCAATTGATCTTCGACTTAATCAAAGCATAAACAGATATTTTATAGCATCAGGGTTTGATTTACTGACGCCCCTTCATGCGTCACAGATACATTTTATACATAGATCAGATCAACACCACAATGACTTTTAACACAGAACATCTGTTAGGTTTGTAGCATAAACCCATCCGCTGGAACGTTGAAGGCAATATAATTACACCGCAAAGCAAGACACGAAGTAGGCAAACTTCTTCATGTTACTCGTGCACGGGAGAGACTGGACAGAGCGCCGTCCCTTCGCTTGACCCCAGTAGCTCTCGTCCGTCCTCCCATACACTGTCCTTTTATTGAGGTTACATGAATATTCATAGGTTCATTAACATATGACGTCTACATACACAAAGAGTACCTTGAGTGTGTGTGTGTGTGTGTGTGTGGGGGGGGGGGGGTACTGCTGATCAAAGGGTCATAAAAGCACACAAGCAAACATCCTTGGTTAGGAAGAGGGTAGACTAGACCCCCCCCCCGGTGAGGAAGTCCAGCAGTTCATCTAAACAAAAAAGCACTTAGACTAGAACAGATGTAACTACGTTAATCCTACCATAACAATTAAACAAGGTGCGA
Source organism: Astatotilapia calliptera (assembly GCF_900246225.1). Lineage (NCBI taxonomy): Eukaryota > Metazoa > Chordata > Actinopteri > Cichliformes > Cichlidae > Astatotilapia > Astatotilapia calliptera. The sequence continues at coordinate 5,451,088 of NC_039320.1, forward strand.
ACTTTCCCATGCTCCCAGTGTGGAATGCACACCAGGCCTCTGTAGCCTGTTAAAGATCACACAACTTATCACTACACAATTGATTATACACTTCTAAGCATCTATGGTTAAATATTTCTAAGCATAAATAAGTAAATGTTTTTAAGCATAAATGACAATCAACAATACAACTCTATCATTCCCCCCTTTTCGACATTTATGCTAGAAAAGTTCCTAGTTATGAATACCTCATGTCTGACAGTTTCAATGCAAACATTCTTATACTCAGCATATGTCAAATCACCCTAAATTACTGAAAAAATACACAGTTTAACAAATGTATTAGCGGTTATCCCATTCATTGATCTCATCTCATGGCAAACTGCATATTACGAGCAACCAAAGAAATTGTTGATTTAATAGTGAAACTAAGAAAGTAACATTTTCAAAAACATCTCAGCTTGGTAATGCTTCCTCCGGGTGTGCAAATCACATGTCTCTCTGCAGAGTGGTTTGAGTTCTGCAGTGCGTCATAAATGTCTCTTCCAGTTGTTTCATTGTCCACAGGACCAGAGTCCAAATGTACAGTGGGGCAAAAAAGTATTTAGTCAGCCACCGATTGTGCAAGTTCCCCCACTTAAAATGATGACAGAGGTCAGTAATTTGCACCAGAGGTACACTTCAACTGTGAGAGACAGAATGTGAAAAAAAAATCCATGAATTCACATGGTAGGATTTGTAAAGAATCTATTTGTAAATCAGGGAGGAAAATAAGTATTTGGTCACCTCAAACATGGAAAATCTCTGGCTCTCACAGACCTGTAACGTCTTCTGTAAGACGCTTTTCTGTCCCCCACTCGTTACCTGTATGAATGGCACCTGTTTGAACTCATCATCTGTATAAAAGACACCTGTCCACAGCCTCAAACAGTCAGACTCCAAACTCCGCCATGGCCAAGACCAAAGAGCTTTCGAAGGACACCAGGAAAAGTATTGTAGACCTGCACCAGACTGGGAAGAGTGAATCTACAATAGGCAAGCAGCTTGGTGTGAAAAAATCAACTGTGGGAGCAATCATCAGAAAATGGAAGACATACAAGACCACTGATAATCTCCCACGATCTGGGGCTCCACGCAAGATCTCATCCCGTGGGGTCAAAATGATCATGAGAACGGTGAGCAAAGATCCCAGAACCACACGGGGGGACCTGGTGAATGACCTGCAGAGAGCTGGGACCAAAGTAACAAAGATAAATGTTGGGTCTGTGTTTCCACAAACCCCGCTAATTCTAGAGACTTATTCATCATGAAGAAAACAAGACAGTCGATCGATCCATTACTTGCACAAGGGAGGCCTATCTGTGTCCAGCACGACAAAGAACCCCAAATGGTGGCCTCCTCTCGCTGCCTTTTATTGACAAACTTCAAACAATAGTTTACAAAGCACCTCCCCTTGCAACCCCCCTTTGGTTACAAGACAAGGACTGTATGTAAGTGTGTGTGTGTGTGTGTTATGTGAGAGTGTGTGTGTGTATGTGTGTGTGTTATGTGAGAGTGTGTGTGTGTGTGTGTGTGTGTTATGTGAGAGTGTGTGTGTGTGTGTGTGTGTGTGTTATGTGAGAGTGTGTGTGTGTGTGTGTGTGTGTGTGTGTGTGTGTGTGTGTGTGTTGATCAAAGGGTCATAAAAGCAGGAACAACATTGGTCATAAAGAGGGTAGTCTTCCCCCACACCCAATGTATGGTTTACCAAAGATAACACAGTGAAACCATACAAAGGGTAAGAAGCTCTACCAAACATCAAACAACAGATCTTCAAAAGGACGTTCCTGTGATAAAACACTTCAACCTTGCACCCAGAACCTCGAGAATCTGGGTATGGGAAGAAGGAAAGAATTCCTTTCACAGGGTTAAAAACAATGGACAAATGGTACATATAAAAATGACAAATGTTTAACTATTTAATCTAACATTTCCCTCCTGTTTTGTTATTTTTATGTTACAAATTATTCCTATGTAGTATATTCTCAGCCATGCACCTCTTGCTTAACATTTTCAGTGCAGGCATCATTCATACACAGGCTTCTGTCATGTCAGTAATTTCAGTCATTTCATATTGTTGTAAGAGTACATAATTAACAAATGTATCAGAAATCATTTTAGTTAGCAATGATCTTATACACGGTAAAATGCATCCTATACATAAGCAAATCAATGTCAACAGTTCAAAAACAGGAATTAATATTTTCAAAAGAAGATGCCACCAAGGACCAGACGGTAACCAAGCTATCCAGTCTTGTGGCGGATCTACTCCTGTCGTGCAATTCATCATGTATTTCTTCAAGTACACAACTGAATGTCAAAGGTCAAACAAGAAGAATCATCATTCTCAAAAATCATATGTCACTACAATCCAACTGTATACAGACATAGGTATTTAAACGCATCAGTTGACTTTAATGTTTGTCCATATGGCTCTCAGCTAACTTCAAAGCTGCAGCCTAGCCAACACCCTTCTTTATGACTCCTATCAACCTCCCAAATCTTCTCACTGTAGGCATCCTGTGGGGGTTAGAGTCAACTTGTGAATTATCTGCATTTACAACTCTTCTCCTGTCCTGTTGTCACCACAGAAAAAGCTTTGTAAAGGAAATTGGATCAAGCTGTTTTGATCTTCTTGGCTCAAAACCTCAAGTGTTCATGATGTAAATGTAGACAAAAAGCTTCTCTGTTTACATCCTTCTTGCAAAAGACAAAAGAATAAGTGATGTTGCCATGTTCCATGGTTAATCTCCAACTTGGGCTAATCCATTGTCCTTCGTACACATAGGCAATTGACCTGTTTCCAGTTCGTTTAACTGTATAATGTCCTGCAACAAGTCATATTCTTTGAGTCAGACGAGCAGGTCTGTCTCACCAGAGCAGTTCACCTTCCCAGCTACTGCTGAATCAACCTTCCATTCAGGTTCAGAGCAGTTGAAAAGTTGGCAGTGTTCCTGGATGTGTTGCCAAAGCAACCAAACAAACTGTCTCGCTCTCAGTGATGCTATAGGGCCACAGTCCAGAAGAATGTGTAGACAGTGGCATCACAAGCATAACCATTGGTCTCGTTGTTTATGTGAGCGGTTGTGTTCATAAACTGCCACCAGTAGTTGTTGAAAAACCCATGCGGGTACTGGGTGTGGTTTGCTCTGTTCCAGTGCGCTCCCTGTCATCCCACTCAGGGTCCACAGGCACAAGAAGACGCACAGCACATTCCCAGCCATTCTGATGAGTACCTGTGGCTCAGTTGGTTTCTTCACCGGATTGAGACGAGGGGCCCTGGAGGCTTTCCCCCCCCTTTGTTCCCGGTCTTCCTGCCACTTACTCCGAGCTGGCCTGGATGTGTGTCACCTTCTTGCAGTGCGCTTGATATATCCAAGTGTTCCTTTCAGCAATCTTCACTGCTGTGGTCGTCGTCAGCAGCATCCGATATGGACCTTCCCACCGTGGACTGGACCAGCACTTCCTCTTTATGGCCTTTATCAGCACCCAATCTCCAGGCTTCAGGCTCTGTTCCTGCGGAGAAACAGAAACATCTGGCAGATCATTTGCTCTCATGACTTCTTTACTTTTAAACATTTTAAGCATCCAATCTGCTAATGTGTTCTCCTCTTCTGCTTTTCTGTCATCACTACAGAAAACTGGAACTCTAAATGCTCTGCCATATATAATCTCAAAGGGTGTCAGACCATTCTCTGTTGGAGTAATCCTCATGTACATTTTAACTAATTCTACACAGTCTAACCATGTCCTGCCTGTCTCTTCCATAATCTTAACTTTACTGTTCCATTAGTTCTCTCTGCAAAAAAGTTTGTTTTTTTTTAAGTATTTAATAATCCTAGAGTGAGTATAACGACTGCTCATCTCCCTCCTGTTCGAGACATGACATAGCCAATGGCTCAAAATAGCAGCAGTCTTATACAAATTATAGACAGTACTGGTGTATCACACAGATAAAAAATCATCCTGCAAGCTTGCTCCCTCTGTAAGTCACAACTGTTTTCCTGCAGTAGGTGAGTGGGCCTGCATGTCTGCTGATGCTGTACTGATAAAAGGTTAACACCATGTTTAACTACAGCTGCCTCTTTTGTGATCTTATCTGCAAAAACTTTCCCTAATGCAACTGGATCTTTCCCTCACATGTGTGCTGCACATTTACAAACGGCAATTCCACTGGTTAATAACACTGCCTCCAGCAGAATTTGCAAAAGTTTGGTGTGTCCTACAGGTTTCCCTGTAGAGGTTGTCACACCTCATCTCACTCACTGCACTACAAAGAAATGTACAGTAGCAAATGTATACTGCCTATCAGTGTATATTGTCTCTCTACAGCTTTACACGCTTCCGTTAAAGCTAGCATCTCTGCTGCTCAAGCAAATATGAAACATGCTAGTTGTCTTACATAGATAACTCTCTCTCACTGTCCGCTACAGTAAAACCTGTTCTAGTCTGTCCCTCTGCTATTGTAAAACTCAAATCATCAACAAACCAAACCTTTCCCTCAACGAGTGGCACAGCTATTAAGTCATCCCTCAGCTTACACGTCTTCTCCTCGCGCTCTCTACACTCATGAGAAGTGCCCTTCCTCTGTTGGCAAAAAGGGTTGGACAGATTCAGAATTCTGCACCACTTTATGGTAATATGTGTGGTTGTGAGAGTAACAGTAACATTAAAGACAAGTGTCTTGTAGGTGACAGAAATGTAAGTTTAGTCTGCAATAGTAAACATCTACCTCTTCTGGAACTAACAATCAAAAGGTGAAATAAACTATTGAAACATTGTACAGCTTAAGCTGCTGCACATACTGATCTCACGCATGGAGGTAAAACACGAGCAACTAGAGCTAATCTTTTAGGATAGTAAGTTACTGGCTTCACTTGTGGCAAAAGTGCTGTTAGTTATTTTACAGTCACCTTGTATTTGTGCTGTTCACAGAACCACAAGTCCATCGCTGGACCTCCTCTGCGCTGTCACTTTTTGGAGCTTGGCACGCTCCCTCAGGTTCCATTTTGTGGGCGATCCTCTCAGCCACTCCTTCTCGTCATGGCACCTCACGACATCTACAAATTGAAAAAATGACACTCCTCTCGCCACACGGCTTTCGCCATGTGTCAACTCCCCAATGAGACATGTACAAGAATGTTGCACAGTCTCCCTAAAACAATCTCCAGGGTTTGTCCCTTGGAGCAGCTTCACTCCAAGCTGTAACCCCGTGTAAAACATTAGTCAGCACTTAAATGTTCAGCTTGTTTAGCTCCCAGCTCCTGTAACAGAGAAGACAAAGTCTTAAAATTTAAAACAACTTCACATGTGCAACCAACTATAGATCATAAGAGCAATAAAGTATTCAGCATCACAGAGACAAGTATCATTGCAGGTTTATTCTAAACTCATTGAACTCCTACTTTTTCCCATAATTTGTTCCAAATTATTTAACATCTCAATGTTATTCCACATTGTAATCAGTGAACTTCACTTATAGGCCATCAAAGCCTCATCCGAACAAGGATGCACCACTTGCATAGGTTTAATACTTGTAAATAAACAGCTAATCACACAAATCACTGCAACAATAATAGAAAACATTGCCTGCATACACAAAATCTGGAAATAAAATCAACCTTCACACGTATAAACAATTATATCAAAAAAGTAATAAGCATTCGGCACGGGCGAGACAAGTGTCATGTGCAGGTTTTCTCAAATCATTAAATCACTATCATTACCAAAACTCGCCTCAGACATGGATCATCCCATGTGCTCAGTTAACATTAATGTAATCGGTGACTTCTCTTAAGCAAAGTCACTCCACTCATATATTATTATTATGGGTTCAAAAGTGGCCAGCAAATGAGCCCATAATAAACTATTCCATAAATATCGTAATCTCTTATTTGTTTTACTCATGTCACTTGTCCACTTCTGCTGAATGCTACATGCACTCTTAAAGAAAACAAAACCTGTAATAAAGAAACAAACATCCACCAGTTGTTCTGCTAAAAACCACATCATCAAATCACATGAAAAACTGCAATGCTGTAAGAAAAAATGCAAATATTAGCGCTGCGCAGGTGTGTACACACTTTCTCACAGTAACTTCTGTGAGTACCACAAGTTAGTCAATGACACACACATGGTAAATTCACAGACATAGAATTTAAACTAAAAAGGTTAAATTTTCAGAGTTCACATAGTCATGTGACCCACAGGAGGAATCCTGTGGTCTCCTTCTGCTCCTGCAACAGAGACACACACAGAGATACATCCACACCTTTGTCAGGTGGGGGTTGACTTCACACAATGGTGTTAAGTCAGTCAGTCAGTTCCCCATTTATTTTAAAATTCTTACTCATTCACTCAGTGATTCCTTCTTTTGCTAATTGTGGAAATTATCGTCGCATTCGTTTCCACGCTCAGCAAAACAACGTCATTTCAAAAAGAAAAATAATTTAGACTGGATTTCCTCGTTGAATCCTTTTGGACAGGAACTTGTTTCCTGATTGTCCCAAATAAGAGCCCATTTTAATTTTGGGGAAGCTCACTTTGCAACAGTTTTCTCGATGACGCTTCGATTCTAATTGTGCAGATCTGCTCAAACAGAGATCATCAAACAAAACTTTCAGTGCACCATGAAAGTAACAAAATAAAAGAAAGAAAATAAAAGAAATCAAAGAAAATAAAGGAAAGCAAGGCCTTGTTTAAGTCATGACATGTGTTCTTCATGCCAGGGGGATAAATCGTAACAACCCAATTGGCAGGTTCAACTTTAGTAATAAAAGACAAATCAACAGCCAGTTTAATCTCAAACATTCATCCAATCAGCCATACACACAACATACAGCATAACCCTGTTGTCTTAGCATATAATAAGTTTTAGTTCTCATGTAACTAAATGTGTGCCATGGTAAAACTTCTTCACACACCAGATGTGTATATGCATGTGGGGTTAGTATGGTTAATGCATTTTCAGTATGTTTTTGTGTTCATCTCTCATCACACTTCCATTATTCTCATCACTGCTTAAAACAACACACATCTCTCTCTGTTTTTTCTTCTTTAACTGTACTTTTCTCCAAAACAGAAAATAGCATTACAGCTGTTTCAGACTGAGAAACACCAAGCACTCTTCATGCTATCATTCATCCACACAACTATTTTATTTCTTTTTGTCCACTGGGCAGGTGACTTGCAGAATCACGTCTGCCCAGCTGGATACCTTTCACACACACCATGACGTCAGACACGCTCACACTCGCGGAATTGATCAGGAGAAAAACTTTCTTCATCTTCACACTCTGTTACAGAAACACCATATGTTGTTTTTTTTGTTTTTTTGTGTTGTGTCAGGGATGGATATGTAGTTGTAACGTTTGTGTTCACTAACTTTACTTTCTGTTTCCTCTCTTGCCTAGTCTGTCTTGGACTCAATGCTGCTCCTAATATGCCTTTAATCTCTCCTCCACTTCTACCTCTGCTCTCTCACCCTCTTCTCTGACTCTACTTTCTGCTAACATTCTTGCTCTTTCTAATGCTTTTCTACGGTGTTGTTCTAGAGTAGTTGCAGTGGATTGAGCTGTAGTTTCATCCTCAGGTTTCACAACTACTTCTTGCAATATTGCTCTTTTAACATTCTTGCTTCTCTCCTCTTCTGAGTCTGCTCCAGCCACAACTTAGCAACTGCTAACTGCAATTCCTTCCTCTGCTTCGCTTTCCCTGTTTTACCTGCTACACTTACAGCTATTCTTTCTACAAGCATTTTACACTGAACTTCCACTAATGTCCCTTCAAATCCACATTTCTTACACCAACAACCTACATACTGCGTGCTGCCTGGTAAAACTTTCTGCATAAATTTTACATCCCCTTCTAAGGCAGACTTACACATTTTATTCTCCATTACAAGACAACAACCAGCCACACTCACGCAGACCACGTCTGGCCCGCACACACACAACATAGGCCTATCGCTTGCGTCTGCACGCACAGCTAGCGCTCTCTGTTGAAAACTCTCAAACGCCCCATATGGCGGAGACTTCAACCTTCGGACACTCTCCAACGCCCCAAATGGCGGAGATTCCGGACTCTGAACCTAGGTTCTCTCCACGCCCCAAATGGCGGAGAACTCTCTACGCCCCAAATGGCGGAGAAGCCTGCGTCTCTCTCACGCGGCTAGCGCGCTCCCGGACTCACGTTTAACGCACAGCCCGTAGCCGCTCTCTAAGGCCTTCTGTACTCACTGTTTGTTTACATTCATGGGAAGAGTCTCTGGATCCCGTCAATCGTCATCCATCCCGAGGGGAGGTCAGGCGCAAACTTCCCGGCCTGGTGGCAAGCCAAAAACACCAGGGCTTTACGTCAATCATCCCAGACGTTGCGGTGGCGTCCTCTCCCTCTCCTCGGTGGATGCAATGTGTTAGGATCCGGCTCGAAGGACCAAATAAATGTTGGGTCTGTGTTTCCACAAACCCCGCTAATTCTAGAGACTTATTCATCATGAAGAAAACAAGACAGTCGATCGATCCATTACTTGCACAAGGGAGGCCTATCTGTGTCCAGCACGACAAAGAACCCCAAATGGTGGCCTCCTCTCGCTGCCTTTTATTGACAAACTTCAAACAATAGTTTACAAAGCACCTCCCCTTGCAACCCCCCTTTGGTTACAAGACAAGGACTGTATGTAAGTGTGTGTGTGTGTGTGTGTGTGTTATGTGAGAGTGTGTGTGTGTATGTGTGTGTGTTATGTGAGAGTGTGTGTGTGTGTGTGTGTGTTATGTGAGTGTGTGTGTGTGTGTGTGTGTGTGTGTGTGTGTGTGTGTGTGTGTGTGTGTGTGTGTGTGTGTGTGTGTTGATCAAAGGGTCATAAAAGCAGGAACAACATTGGTCATAAAGAGGGTAGTCTTCCCCCACACCCAATGTATGGTTTACCAAAGATAACACAGTGAAACCATACAAAGGGTAAGAAGCTCTACCAAACATCAAACAACAGATCTTCAAAAGGACGTTCCTGTGATAAAACACTTCAACCTTGCACCCAGAACCTCGAGAATCTGGGTATGGGAAGAAGGAAAGAATTCCTTTCACAGGGTTAAAAACAATGGACAAATGGTACATATAAAAATGACAAATGTTTAACTATTTAATCTAACAGTCACCATCAGTAACACACTACAACGGCAGGGAATCAAATCCCGCAGTGCCAGACGTGTTCCGCTGCTGAAGCCAGTGCATGTCCAGGCCCGTCTGAAGTTTGCCAGAGAGCACATGGATGATACAGCAGAGGATTGGGAGAATGTCATGTGGTCAGATGAAACCAGAGTAGAACTTTTTGGTATAAACTCAACTCGTCGTGTTTGGAGGACGAAGAATACTGAGTTGCATCCCAAGAACACCATACCTACTGTGAAGCATGGGGGTGGAAACATCATGCTATGGGGCTGTTTTTCTGCCAAGGGGACAGGACGACTGATCCGTGTTAAGGACAGAATGAATGGGGCCATGTATCGTGAGATTTTTAGCCAAAACCTCCTTCCATCAGTGAGAACTTTGAAGATGAAACGAGGCTGGGTCTTCCAACATGACAATGATCCAAAACACACCACCCAGGCAACAAAGGAGTGGCATTTGAAAGTCCTGGAGTGGCCTAGCCAGTCTCCAGACTTCAACCCCATAGAAAATCTGTGGCGGGAGTTGAAGGTCCGTGTTGCTCGGCGACAGCCCCAAAACATCACTGCTCTCGAGAAGATCTGCATGGAGGAATGGGCCAAAATACCAGCTACTGTGTGTGCAAACCTGGTAAAGACCTATAGTAAACGTTTGACCTCTGTTATTGCCAACAAAGGTTATGTTACAAAGTATTGAGTTGTATTTTTGTTATTGACCAAATACTTATTTTCCACCCTGATTTACGAATAAATTCTTTACAAATCCTACCATATGAATTCATGGATTTTTTTTTCACATTCTGTCTCTCACAGTTGAAGTGTACCTCTGGTGCAAATTACTGACCTCTGTCATCATTTTAGGTGGGGGAACTTGCACAATCGGTGGCTGACTAAATACTTTTTTGCCCCACTGTATGTAGGATAGACATTCAAACATACCAGTTGGTTTTGTTTTTTGTCAACATGGGTCTCAGCTATTTCCAAAGCTGCAGACCTCTCAGCACTCTAGTTTTATGGCCTCCCATTACCCCATTCAAGCCTTCGTCCTGTGAGGGGGATATTTATGACTCCTTAATTGTCCACGCTCTGCAGAGAAACACCTCTGTGAAAAGGGTGTAGGGTTCAGTTGTCTTACTGCTGTTATGATCCCAGCAGCCTTCAGAGTGTCATCGTATGCACAGTACAGTGGCACCGCATTAGGTGATGTTCATAGTAAACTGCTGTCATCACCACCATAGCTTCTGGTTCCTGTGCTTTCACAGAACCACAGAATCCTCGAACTCCTTCTGCGCTGTCGACGGAGCTTGGCACGCTCCTCATCCCTCGAGTTTTCGTGTTCCAACGCTGCTGAAGGTTTAAGGCAGAGCACGTCGTACACCTTAGTTGTCTTCCTCAGCGTCAATATTGAATCTTTCTTTTTATTTAAAATCTTGCTGTGGGAAGTCTCCTCTTGATCTCCTGGAAGCTTAGTAGCATAGCTCTCTGTGTCCTGTCTGCTGTGCTGAAGATGATCTCTGATCCTCCTGAAGTCTCTCTCCCATATTGTGGACGATCCTCTCCTCTATTTTGCAGGCAGTTTCATGGTCCTTGCTGTGGCTCCAAGGTCTGATTTCATGATGGGCCGCAACCAGCTTGATCTTTGACCTCAACCACTGCCTGGGCTATGCCTGGAATGTTTCTGCTTCTCACTGGGCCTCTGAAGATTTCCCAGGAGATTACTGCTGCACCTGTATTTTAGAAAAACTTTTATTTGGAGAGCATGTCAACAATCATCAAACCACATTCTTTAGTTCAGTGAACTTATAGACCATCAAAGCCTCATCTGAACATGGATGCACCACTTGCATAGATTTAATATTTGTAAATACAGCTAATCACACAAATCACTGCAACAATAATAGTAAACATTGTTTAATGTTAATTCTGGACCCCACCTCTATGGGCAGAAATCTGTGCCACCAGAAACTGAAATTGAATAAGTTCAATTTGAATTTGAATTGCTCAGATTGAATCTGAATTGTAACTTGAATAAATGCTTTTGAAAACTGAATTTGAATTAGTCTAATTTGAAATTGAATTTATGGTTTGAAAATGATCATCACTAAATTGAAATTGAATTTATGGTTTGAAAATGAATTCGTTTGCTTTGAAACTGCATTTTATCCTTTAAAAATTCAGCTCTCGAATAATTTCAGTTTCACTTCTCACCATTCAGTTTCAGTTCTACAATTCAATTTCAGTTCCAAAATTCAGTTTTTTGGAACTTACATCCGGTTCCGGTTCAAGCGCAGATTAATAGAACTACGTTTTACTGGCGGACCGAGAGTGTTACTGACGGGAATCTACAGCGTCTTGAGCTGAATTAAGACTTCAGAAGTCATTCGTCATGTCGAATGACCAGCGGATAAACTCTCAGGTTGGTAATAAATGTCTTACATGTATGAGAACAAGCGTCATGTTAACAAATGATAGCCGTAAGGTAACTTTTATGCTTATTGTAGCTGTTAGCTCAAAACGCTAATTTAGTGTAGTTTGCCCTGAATTCAGCTTTGACAAACAAATATGATCGACTGTTTCTAGTAGAATTCCAAAGTTGTCACCTTGTACCCTCTCAGAGCACCCCTCTGTATGCTTGCAGAGACCCCTACAGTAGGGAAACATGCAAAACGGTGTCCAAACCTTTGTGTTTTAGCTTTATTTATGTCTTACACAGCATCCCAACTCTTTAGCTGACTTAATAACTTTAGCTAAAGTGAATAGTTAGTCTAATTCATTAGTGCAGCATTACTGGATCATCTCTGTTTGAAGATGATCAACTCACCAAACCTGGATCCCTGTCTTAAAAACTGGCTCCACCAGGAGCCTGCATACACAAGATCTGGAAATAAAATCAAACTTCACACGTATAAACAATTATATCAAAAGAGTAATAAGCATTCAGCACGGGCAAGACAAGTGTCATGTGCAAGTTTTCTCAAATCATTAAATCACTATTATTACCATAATTCGCCTCAAACATGGATCATCCCATGTGCTCAGTTAACATTAATGTAATCGGCGACTTCTCTTAAGCAAAGTCACTCCACTTTACATATTATTATTATGGGCTCAAAGTGGCCAGCAAAGAGCCCATATTAAACTATTCCATAAATACCGTAATCTCTTATTTGTTTTACTCATGTCACTTGTCCGTTTCAGCTGAATCTTCCACAACATTCTCAAAGAAACAAACCTTAGCAATACACATTGACTGTGGTCAGACAGAGGTCAGACACAGGTCAACAGGTTCCAGAAAACACCATAAAGTTAGCCATCTCTAGCTGTGGAAAGAATGTCATTCACATATAAACCCAGAAATCCTATAGTAGAAAAACAGTAACTAATCCTCTTATAAACCACATGATCAAACACATGAAAAACTGTAATGCTGTAGAAAAGAAATACAAATATTAGCGCTGCGCAGATGTATACAATTTCTCACAGTGATCTCTGAGCAACACAAAATAGGGAATAGCACCCTTAGTAAATGCACAGACAGAGAAAGTGGCATTTCACAGGTTAAATCATCATGCACCCTCGAATGTTGCTGTCATCTTACTGCTCCTGTAACAAAAAACACATATAGATTCATCCACCCTTTGTCCTGTCTAGGTGGAGATTAACTTTGAGTCGTGATGAAGTCTTGTCAGCTTTTACCAGTCGGTCAGTCAGTTTGTTTTTTTTTTATTTCCATTCATTCATTCACTCATTCATTCTTTCTTTGTTTGTTTCTTTGTTTGCTGATAGTGGAACCTGTAGTCGCATTTTAGTTTCCACTTCCAGCAAAATGACGTCATCTCAAAAATAAAAAAACCTTTTAGATGGGATTACCTCGCTGAATCCTTTTTTAGGCTGGGACATTCATTTAATAATTGTCCCAAATAAGTGGCTTTCTCCAGAACCCATTTTAATGTGGAGAAAATGCACTTGTGACGGCGTTCTTGACAGGTCGTATAGCACTTTTAATTCCCGACTTGCAGATCTGCTTAAAGAGAAGAGATAGACAAACAAAATCAGTGCCTGTTCAAAAGATAAAAATGAAAAATAACAGAGATTATCAAACCAAACTTTCAGTGCACTGTGAAAGTATCAAAATAAAAAGGCCTTGTTAAGTCATGACACAAACTCCTCATCAACTTCACAACAGGAGAAGAATCATCAGCTAGATTCACTCCAAACCAACCATCAGCTGCACAACACACAACAGTCTAACCCTAATGTCATATTAGCTATGAGTTTAATCACCAGGTCTGTGTTCTTCACTCATCTAAATCACAGATCTATTTTATTCAATTTTCCCTTTTCCTTCATCATAAAACATGTGACATGTTGCCATGCACTTCACAAAATAAGTTTGTTCTGACGTATTCAGAGTTTGTGTATCTAAATACAAGATTCACTCGCACATCAAACAGGAAACTCAGTGTTTTAGAGTTTCCACTTAACACAACAAACTCCAACACATCTCATTCACTCGTGCTAGAATTCAGTCACCTTTCATTAATCTAAAACCGATCAACTAATTTGCATATCAGCTATTAACTCACTAAGTTGACAGGACGACAGAAAAGCATGTTCAAAATAGTATCACAAAAGACAATTTCCCTCATACAGTAAATTACTTGTGCTGCATTAATCAAGCAGGAAGCTTCTCCCAATTTACCATTTTAACACTAAATTTATTGCCTGATCACTGATTTATCAAACCAGGATTGTTTTCCCCACAAAAGTTAAATTGTTGTCCTGTAACTTGGAGAGTCAATTTTTTTTTTTTTAGGATAAATTCAGTATTTGATAACAAGCGTCTGCTAAATTGACACTATTTTACACTGATGAAAGATAACAAGCTAATTTTCATTGCATGGGTGTTATTAGGCAGGTCTAATGCATGTCTGTGGATCTGCATATTCAGCAGAGCATGTTCTTAAAGCTGTCTTTCCTACACACTTCTCTGCTATTATTTGATCATTTCTTAACTAATGTGCTATGAGTCTTCATGAGTCATTTTGTGTTTGGAATTGTTAGTAAAGTTAATTCATGTCCTGCTTGTTTGTGTGATTTTGTATGTTTCTATTTGTTTCGGACTCCTTCACAATTTTCCAACTTAAGCAGTCAGTTTTCTTTTCCCCAGATTTGCTAACCCAAATTTTGATTTCCCACATTAAATAATTCCTATGTGTTCTCACCTAGTCTTCTCACTCTGTTGTCCTCTCACTCTATTGTCCTCTCCCACTTCAACAGTCCGGGCAGTTCTCCTTCAGCTTTGTCCTGTGTTCCACTGTCTCTTCTTGCCATTTTACTCCACAGGTGGCAAATGTCAAACTCCAACAGTCTCTTCAGTTCTCCTCAAAAGTTTTCTTCACATGCATAGTTAAGTTGCAGCTTGTTGGAAACACAGTGCCATTCATCTGATCAGTCAGGATGATGGGTTTGCTCTTCTCTGATGCTGTTTGTCCACATTGCTGCTGCTTTGCTGGGACTCTTTGCTCAGGACTTGATGCTGTCTCTTTATCTGCCATTTACTGCTTTGGAGCTGAATTCTTCAGGGAGGAGTGAGAGCTTGCTTGCTTGTGAGGTTGAGAGACACATTGCGCTGTAAATAAGTCAGCCAGAAACTTGGCCTGCATGTTTCCAATGATGTTAAACTATAACTTTCTTCCGACTGTTGCATGTGGAAAATTGATTTAGGTCTGCTTTTCACCTGAAAGTGACAAACTAAGACATGTTCATTATGCTCATCACTGCTTAATCAACACACATCTCTCTCTCTCTCTGTGTGTGTTTGTGTGAACAATCCTTTTTTAAAAGCAGAAAATGACATTGTAGTTGTTTTTCGGCTGATCAACACAAAACCTTTTTCCTATAATTATTTTTCTTCGTCTACAATGTAATTTGTCTCTTTTTCACTCTTTTTTTTTTCACAATAGCTGGTGGTCTGCAAAATCACTGCTCTCACTCACAATCAGAGTCAATTACTTTTGCACAGAAAACTGCTCATGGAAACGCTGCACACTCTCTGTTTCCCTCTCTTTGAACAGCTCTCGATCTGATAATGTGTAGCTTGCTCATCAGCTCAGAAAAAAGAAAAAAAAAAAAAGAACTGCAACGCGACATCACACAGTAGTTGCATGCTCTGCCCATAGTGGCAAAGTCTTACACTTTCATATTCAACACAGCTTCTCCATCTTGTATTTTTAGATGTTTCATACAGGGTTCAGCATTTTAGTTGTTTTTTTTTTTTACAGGCGTGCTGTATATCTCAACAATGGCTCATAATAAGACGACAGTCTTTCACACAGGTCAAGTGCCTCTATGCACTTCATTAGTTTAAATATTTACCTATATCACTTCACCTCACATGTCATTGTACTGAATTTAAGCAACCACAAGCTTAATGTAGATTACTTTTAACAACTATCCACCTCAATTACGTCTATGGTCTGGCACACAGGCTGTTAACATTTTGTGTCAGGAAGGGGTGGGGGGAAAGCCACCCACCAGAGCATAGCTGCTGATGTGGGCTGGCCTTTTCCACACACCCCTGGTTGCTTAGGAAACCCATGATAACAACAACAGCTGCTGACGTCACACACCACGCGGTCTGCTCCGCACACACAACAACAACAACGAGACGACGACGAAAATAACAATAACACAAAATAGGCCTACTGTCCAGCACAATCTGGACCCCGCGGAACTTCTCAACACCCCACAAAGCGGCGGAGAACCACAAAAAGTTCGAACTGCGCAACTCTGCGACTTAATGCTTCTGTACAAAAAAACCCCACTGAGCGGCTTTGTACATCGCCCCACTTAGACGGCGAATTTTATCCCCACTGAGCGGCCACGGACAACACCCCACTGAGCGGTGAAGATGTAATTTTACCCCACTAAGCGGTAAGGAACCTCTTGCTGCACACAGTAGCAAGGAACCCGGGTTTCGCTCCACAAAGCAGCGAACTTCTCAACGCCTCACAAAATGGCGGAGACTGCACAACGACACGGTTATAGAGTCGGCCTCTTTAAACTTACTTGGCGTTGCTTAGCGTGTAATATCAGCCTGAATCCCGCCGATCGCCATTCATCGAGGAGAAGGACAGACAGCGAATCCACAGGAACTTCCTGGCTGACGTCAGTCTTTCAGCGTGCCTCTGCCCCCCCTCGGTGAATGCGATCCCAGGGAGCCGGCATCGAAGGACCAATTAATGTTAGGTTTGTAGCATAAACCCATCCGCTGGAACGTTGAAGGCAATATAATTACACCGCAAAGCAAGACACGAAGTAGGCAAACTTCTTCATGTTACTCGTGCACGGGAGAGACTGGACAGAGCGCCGTCCCTTCGCTTGACCCCAGTAGCTCTCGTCCGTCCTCCCATACACTGTCCTTTTATTGAGATTACATGAATATGCATAGGTTCATTAACATATGACGTCTACATACACAAAGAGTACCTTGAGTGTGTGTGTGTGTGTGTGTGTGTGTGTGGGGGGGGGGGGGGTACTGCTGATCAAAGGGTCATAAAAGCACACAAGCAAACATCCTTGGTTAGGAAGAGGGTAGACTAGACACCCCCCCCCCCCCCCCCCCCCCCCCCCCCGGTGAGGAAGTCCAGCAGTTCATCTAAACAAAAAAAGCACTTAGACTAGAACAGATGTAACTACGTTAATCCTACCATAACAATTAAACAAGGTACGAACTTTCCCATGCTCCCAGTGTGGAATGCACACCAGGCCTCTGTAGCCTGTTAAAGATCACACAACTTATCACTACACAATTGATTATACACTTCTAAGCATCTATGGTTAAATATTTCTAAGCACAAATAAGTAAATGTTTCTAAGCATAAATGACAATCAACAATACAACTCTATCAACATCATCTTCTATTTTCATGGCCGATTCCTCCGGTCAACCTTTCAGTTCCTCTTTCTTGCCGAGAAGACAAGGACGGTTCCTCTTTTACCGAGACATGACTAATCTCTCTCTCCTCTAAATAAATCTAACTCGTGTGTGTGTGTCACGACCTCACATGCTCTCTGTGTCACCTCTTCACCTACTAACTGTCTGCATCTCGTCCTCAAATGCTCTTTCTCAATTCACCTGTTGCACTTCTGACCTTTCACCAGGCCAGAGGCTCACTGAGACTATATGTATGTCTTCTACTAAATAAATGTTTTAACCAAGAACCTCTACTTAAACCTTAATATAAAATGACCTGATATATAAATGTTTTGTAAGCATGTACGCAGTTTTAACCTTCTATAGCTCCAAGTCACTTACACAATTGATTGTCCGGACATCGCGCCGAACAAAGCTTCCAACCCCCAATTAATTGACCGAGCTCCAACTCTTTAATAAGCACAGATATGCATTGTGTATAAAATAGTTATAACTGCACCTGAAATACAAAGTTAACATAATAACTGTATGCATAACATCTTAAGGCCTTCTTAAAGCTATCTGTTACATTGTTAAAGCCTCGTCTTAGCCTGCTGCTCAAAATAACTTTCTGCTTTCACTTCTGCAAACTCTCCAAGCCTGTTTCCTGCCACTTAGTCTTTCTGAAAGACACACACACTGTTCAACCTCTGAATGCAATATAAACTACAGATTATATTATTAATGCAATGGTAATGATGACAATTATTTAACAATAGCAGTAAAATAATTTCCCTACTCCACACAGTGTTGCACTTTGTAGACGCTCCCTGAGCACTGCTCTCACAGCCAGCTGCACATAGAGACCAGTGTTGTTAGTCCAGGTCAGAAGATGACTTGTTGGAATGAAAATGAGCTTGTAGTTTGTCTGCTTTAATAATGTGACTGGAAAAAGGTGTTGGACTTCAAATATGTCCATTTCTTTCACACTTCACCTTTAAAAGTGAAGCCTTGTGGTTCCTGGAAGGAAAAACACAACTTTTTCAAGTCTTTGTCCTGTTTTTATGAGAAATGTACGACTTTAATGTGAAACATTCAGAGTTTTTTCTCTTGTTGTGTTTGTTTGAAGCTGCTTCCTGTTGGCTTCAGCTGTTTGGAGTTTTCATTTTCTAAACTTCTACATTCTGAACCTTCTTCAGCTCTGAACAGATGATGAAACACTGAATGATTTCAAGCTCTGACTTTGTCTAATAAACTTACATCTTTCATTCTTTATTCAGATTGAGGAGCTGTGGTTTGTCAGAGATCAGCTGTGATTATCTGGCAGCAGCACTGAAGTCCAACCCCTCCCATCTGAGACAGCTGGACCTGAGCTGGAACGAGCTGCAGGATTCAGGAGTGAAGCATCTGTGTGGTTTCCTGGAGAGTCCAGGATGTGGACTTGAAACTCTGAGGTCAGTCAGCATGTTTTAGTTGTGCTGAGATGAATATGATGTGAAAGTTGTGCTGACACTAAATTGCACACATCAGGCTGATATTATACTGATCCACACTGAGGATCTTTATGGTAAAGTCTGTTTTCTTCTTCTCTGGTTTAGTCCATTGACTGCAGCAAAACAATGTTCACATTTCAAACAGTGATACTCAACGTATGGCCCGCGGCCCACACGCGGCCTGCCCACCTTTCCTGATTCAGAGAGAGGGGACCCTGATTAACTGTGTAGTGTTCTTCCTCACAGTTCTAAGTATCAGACATAACAATGAATAATCCACAGCTGACTGTCTTTAGCAGGTCAAAGGTCACGGCACACAGCAGACAGTGGGAAATATTATAATTCTGATCATTTATCAGCACATATCCATATGTATAAAAACAAAGCTGACACTGTGAGACTTGATCAGAGGTGTGATCATCACAGCAGAGGCCTTTGTGTCAAAGTCACTGAGGATCAAACAGAAACACATGAAGCAGATTTTCCTGTTCTGGCTCTTTATAGCAGATAACCTTCAAAATATTCTGCAGTCCATCAAAAACTGAAGCAAACCATGAATCAACATGTGAACATGAGCTGATGCTGCTGAAGGGAAGCAAAGTTACAGAGGTTTGATTACAGACACAGCTGAGAGTTTGTAATCTGTCATCATTTTAAAAGGTTTAAATTTCTTCAGTGTTGAACAGCAGAAATGAGGCTTTGTTTTCGGAGGCCGACAGCAGTGAACACAACAGCAGACTGGTGCGTAATAAGCAGTGAATAATGCAGGAAACAGATTTTTGAAGGTAAACTGTTCTTGAAGTACACTGAGAGAGAGAGAGCTGTGCAGGAAGTAAACGTCAAAGTCAGAGAGAATTCATGACGATGTTCATCAAACGTAAAGCGTAGTTTGGATCTTCTTCTGCTGCTGGTTCACTCAGTTTTGGTTGGAGACAGATGAAACCTGCAGCTTCAGGATCTGTGAGCTGTCCACTTTCAGCCCCGACGGCGTGTCTGTGTACGTGCCATCGAGTGAACGATCCACGCTCTGTGTTTCCATCTTTGTGTGTTTAGCTGCTCTCATTTACTGTTTTATCTGTTTGCTTGTTGTTGAAATACTTTGGGCAGATTTAACCTGAGATTCTGGCAAAATACATTTATATTAAAAATCGATTCAGGATTGAATGAATCAACATCGCTTTATTCAAATTAAAACCATTTAAATAGGAAAATCCATTTTTTTGCACCCGCCTCTAATGCTGGGTAATGTCAACTGGTCCATGTGCAGCTGGCTGTGAGGCTCAGGGAGCGTCTACAAAGTGCAACACTGAAAGAACATCATCCATAAATACTGAGTAATAACTGGACTCTCATACAGCGAGACTCAAATGCCTTTAAACATCAGCTTATCCTGCTGATCCAAGTCCAACACTGAGTTTGTAAAAACATGTTTGTCAATCATTTTGTTTGGTTTCTGAGGAAAATGATTCAATAACTTGCTGCTAATACACAACATTTCATCATATTTCCTCATAACCCTATTTTGTCTGACCATTTGATCCCATTTGAATTTGCAATAAAGGATCCACAGAGTTTGGTGACGATAATGACAGTAGATGTTTGTGTGAAATTGCTGGAAGCAAATGAGTGTGTGATGTTCTTTCAGTGTTGCACTTTGTAGACGCTCCCTGAGCACTGCTCTCACAGCCAGCTGCACATAGAGACCAGTGTTGTTAGTCCAGGTCAGAAGATGACTTGTTGGAATGAAAATGAGCTTGTAGTTTGTCTGCTTTAATAATGTGACTGGAAAAAGGTGTTGGACTTCAAATATGTCCATTTCTTTCACACTTCACCTTTAAAAGTGAAGCCTTGTGGTTCCTGGAAGGAAAAACACGACTTTTTCAAGTCTTTGTCCTGTTTTTATGATAAATGTACGACTTTAATGTGAAACATTCAGAGTTTTTTCTCTTGTTGTGTTTGTTTGAAGCTGCTTCCTGTTGGCTTCAGCTGTTTGGAGTTTCCATTTTCTAAACTTCTACATTCTGAACCTTCTTCAGCTCTGAACAGATGATGAAACTGAATGATTTCAAGCTCTGACTTTGTCTAATAAACTTACATCTTTCATTCTTTATACAGATTGGAGAGCTGTGGTTTGTCAGAGATCAGCTGTGATTATCTGGCAGCAGCACTGAAGTCCAACCCCTCCCATCTGAGACAGCTGGACCTGAGCCTGAACAACAAGCTGCAGGATTCAGGAGTGAAGCATCTGTCTGATCTTCAGCAGAGTCCAGACTACAGACTGGAGACTCTGGTGTAAATAGAGTGATGGAGTGAGTTGGATGTCCTGTCAGCAGTATCGTACTAAACACAGTCAGTATTAAACAAGGATTGGACACAAACACTTCCTGTTTCTGACCTTTATGGTCACCATAGTAACAACTGACACGCTCTGATCAAACGCTGTCAACCTCACCAGCATTTCATCTCTGAGTAAGTCATCCCATAGAGAATTAAAGCAAGTGTGTAAGTTCATCTCTGAATGTCTGTAAAGCATTCCCACGTTAAGCTTAACAACAGATATATGGAGGGACTGCCTCTCGCTCTCCTGCTGCTACTTCAATCGTGAAACTGCTTAATGATCAGCTGATCGGCTTTTCTGTCGCGAGTCCGTCTCTCTTGTTGGTTTTTGGTCCACTTTGCACCAGAAAGAGGAAACCAGCGGCTGAACAACAGCAGAACGTTTGAGCTTGATAAGCTGTTGTTAGAATTTATGTAATATTACTTTCTACACCAGGATCTTTTTCTACAGCTGACAGCTGGTAACTGTGCAGGGGCGGATCCAGCAAAGTTTAGCCAGGGGGGCCGATAGGGCATGAACAGGGAAAAGGGGGCACAAAGACATACTTTTCTTTCTTATTCTCATTTAAAATGTCGAGCTTTTAATAAATAATTATCTGACTCTTACACCCAAAGTTTTAATCTGATGTAAAATATTTAGAAGTCCATTACTGTATATAGTAACTGTTAAGTCTAATATATCCTAGTAAGCTAGTACTTTTTCTTTGGGAAGGTACCATCTGTGAGTTCTGTAATTCTGTTGAAGAAAGATGTTGAATCTATTTAATTATTCTTGAAAAATAATTTATTTCTGTGCATTTTTTCCCCTGCATCAAATTAAATTTGATTACATCGATTAAGCATCATGAGATGGGGGGTGGTTCCCAATTTTTTTGTTTTGCTGGGAGTTTGAAAGCCTATTAGTCAGGTTGCTTAATATTTCTGCTAAGTACTCTTTAAAATACCAGAATAGGGAGGATGTTGCAGGTTTAAGTTTATTAGACTGATCAGTGTTGCTGAACTATGAAATATTTTGGGCGCAGTGTATTTTTCTACATACAGGTATAACAGAATAGCTTTAGTGTTTGTTTGTTTTTTTAAACTTGCGTATGAACTTATACAAAATGCAGCAAGATATTTAAAAAAAAACGTTTTATTGATTAAAAAACACACTATATCGGATTCATATCGGTATCGGCAGATATCCAAATTTATGATATCGGTATCGGTATCGTGCCATCTCTAGTTCCTACAGAGCTCAGAGTGGACACACCAAGGTTCTTCTAATGAATGAAAGTCCAAACTCAAACTAGGAGGGAAAAACATTTTCATCAACTTCAATAAAAATCCAAAGATTAGAAAAAGTGAAGCAACAATGAGTCCTAGTACAGTCCCAGCACTGAAGTCCCTGCTGCTCTTTATACTGGATGTGCTGCATCACTGACTGACAGCTGATGAAGAGTCTCTGGAAACACTCGTTTATCTCCTCTGCTCTTCCTTCTTCTCTCTGCAGGTGGAGGCGATGATGGTAAACAGGACGGTGTGTGTGCTGAGAGAGGAGGAGCTGTGTCCTGATGATCCAGAGAGGTTGAAGCAGCAGCAGCTTGTGTGTAGAGACGCTTTGACTGGGCCATGTTACTGGGAGGTGGAGAGGAGAGCTTCATCCAGCAGTGACTGACAGAGGAATGAGAAGAAGTGCAGATGACTGTCAGTGCTGCAGAGTGAACTGCTCTGAGAACAGCTCCCCTGTCAGACACAATGTAGAGTCCAGCATCATCCCTGTGTGTCCCTCTGGATCTGACAGAGGATCATCAGTGTATCTGGACTGCTCTGCTGCTGCTCTGTCCTTCTACAGTCTCTGCACAGTCTCTGTCTGACTCTGGCTTCAGACCCTCCTGGATCAAACTCACCTGGAAAGACTTTCAAACATCACTCAATAGATTTGAATACAGAATATATTTGATATATACTGTAGATGTACTGTAGAGTTGCAGTTTGTCACTTGTAAATACAGTCTGTGAGCAGCTGTGAGCTGAAAGATCTTTCTAGAAACACGAAATGTTTTCACTCTTCTGTTGCTTTTTCATATATTTCCACAACATTAATATTGATCCCACCTGTCTCACCTGTTTCATGCTTTTATACATAATAACAGGACACGTGTGATCTGAGCGCTGCTGTGGTTGCTGTGCTGCACGTCTTCATTTAGATAACAGAGACATCTAGTGGTTCAGAGGGAGAACTGCAGGAGGTGGAGCTGTGTTTTAGCATGGAAAACTTTTTATCTTTTAGATGCAGATACAAATATGACAAGTTTCAGTGTAAGATATAAAAGGTCACATCAGTCAGCAGAGGGAACAGTGATCACACAGCAATGTAAGAATAGAAACATAACAGTAAATCTGGACATGTATACAGATTGAAGCAAACAAACAGGATGTAACACTACATTAAAGCCACAAATGGGAAGAAAACAAAGCCAAAGCAAAATATATTTGATCTCAGGAATCCAAATCAGATGCTTTAGAGCAGGGGTCGGCAACCCTGGGCACGCGTGTCACAGCTGCCACGTGAAGGGTTAACTGATGGCACGACCATAGCTGGACTGACCATCGGGCATACTGATGGTGATTTTTCATTTTTATGAGCCGATGAGGTTTTTTTACTTTTGTTTTGGTATAAACAATGAAAGGTGGTGGATTGGCCGGATGCTGGTCCATGTGTAAAAATAAGTCAGTTGTTTGGTGGTGGCTATGGTGGAGCTTCCACAGAGGCAACAGGTGAGGCAGGAGGAGCAGAGACCTGAGGTGAACTTAACTTCAGGTAAGTTATGACCTGCAGTCTATCTGGGTCAGAAAAACCAAGTTTAGGTGGAGTAATAGTACATGTTTCCCAAATATACTTCATGGAAAATTAGTCTCCTGAATTTTTTTAAATTAGACTTGGAGAAGGGTCTTATCTGAAAGTGTTTGAAGAGCACTATTTGTACTGTGCTGTTTGAAAAGCACTATTTAAATTGGACGTACGCACTCTAACGTGATAAGGACTTTACTGGACTTACCTCGATTTTCAAGTAGGGTGCAAGCTATCTGCATTCGCTCCAGCAAAACTGCCTCTGTAGTGGTTGACACCTCACTGACCTCTCCAAAATCAAGGTAGTGTTCTGCAAACTGTGAGATTGATCATAATTAGAATGTAAAGTCTTAATTAGGTAAAGGATAGGATAATTATAATCCACAAAGCTTCAGCCTATTCCTTTTTCAGTTACTGTTACTGTACTTCTATGTAAAATGATTACTTGTGTTGTTGTTGTTGACCGAAATAAATTTCACTTCACTTAAATTCACTTAAAGTCTTAATTATAGCTAACAAGAAATGGAATCATTTGAATAAGGGTTACCTTTAACATTAAAACTCCACAACTGCTGGAATCCTGTTGCTTGTTGTGTTGCATAGTCTGTAACTGCCACTCCATGGTGTCTTCATGCCCTCTCATCCTCAGAAAATTCCTAGTTGAACAAAAATGTTTGTAATGAAACAAGAAATGTTTTATCTAAGAATAATACCTCAGTAATAATGCATACCTCCAGTTGCGCAGAATTTTCCTGTCATAAACACCTTCATTCCCCATGGGGTCTATGAGCAGTATTTTCTGTGCAGAAATGTTGACAATCTGAAGAAAAAGTTAATCAATTAAAAAATTACAATAGTTTGTGCCACTGAAAACGTATTTAAAAAAAACACTTTGTGCAAGAAACTGCTTCACAACAAATTACGCAAATTAATAACTATATGAACACATACCACAAGAATCCAGTGCGTACCAAAGTTCACAGGGCACAGCCACATGTCTTTAACTGGGAACGTCATCTGTGGGACTGGAAGTGCAGAGTAATTTGGATTTACTTAGGTACCATGCGTCTCAGGGTGTTTTCAAATATAGTCTTCTTTAAAGGAACCGAACTCTTTCCTCAGCAACAGAAAGGAGTCAACTGTTTGGACCACTTCTGAACTTTCAACATACCTTGTTGAGGCATCTGAACTGTCCAGAAAACAACGAGCTTGCAACTACTGAACAGAGCAGGTGTGCAGCATTCTGCACAAGTATACAAAAATGTTAGAGAGCAGTAAATACGTTTTTTTTTTATATCAAAATTAGCAGGCAAAGGACATTTCTTACTTTCCTTTCGTCTCTCAATGACACGGTGCAGATATGCATCAATGACTTGTTTTGAAAAATCAGAGTTTATACAACAACAGCAACAATTTTTGAAGTAACTGCTTGAGTGCTGTACACAAAAACATCTAAAGGAATATAATTGCTGACAAAGGTTCTTTCTACATATACTGAAACTGGATATTATGATGTCACAGATGTCACAACATCTGTGTTGTGGTTGATAACATTTTTTCCTGTTGAAGTGAATGGGTGAAACCTTAGAGTTTTGCAATATAAACCCCCCGACCTACCCGCACACTTTAAACTATTAATGGTCTCTGCACTGCAGATGCTTCAGAAGGAGCAGAACCTCGAAATCAGAATCAATAATGATAAGTTCTCTTACCTCATCAGAAACCACTGTGACCCCTGCAGTGTTGATAAAGAGAAATCAAATAACTTTTATGTTCCAACAACTGACTCCAGGCGCCCAGTATCCTTTGCACGCCATAACCTCTTTACTAAAAGAAAAATATGATAAATTAGCTCAGGCATGCATGAGATTTTTAGTGGATAAGCTGGGTAAAGGCCGACGGGCCACAACAGGAAAAAAGTCAATACAATAGGCATGCATTTACACGCAGAGAAATAGGAAAGGTACAGCGGGTGGGCAAAAGAGAAAATTACTGACAGGCAGATCCATTTCTAGACTTCTACAAGCTCAGTGCACTTTGCATGTTTTTTTTTATATCCAATATGAGTTGAAGACTGCAAAATGCAAACAAAGTCATGCAACAGTCAATCAAGTTGCAACGCCAAACTGGCAGCAAATGACCAACGGGTCAAAAAGAGTTGTTCACTATGCCACCTTCATTTTCTAAGCTTTGTTTCCGGGAGGGAAGTTCTTGTTCATGTGTTTCTGGTCCTGGAACACAATTAAACTCCTTGTGGGAGCAACAACTTTTGTCAGCCGTTTTGGGTGCATAATGAATAACAGAGGGTCTGGTGTCCTCTGGACTTTGCTGGCACTGAGGGTTAGCAGTAGGATGGCAGGGGGGCATCTTCAGGTCTGTGCTGCTGTTCACTGTCTGACTGAGTTGGGTATTTTTCATTGTCACTGATATTTACATGGTGGCTTCTTCTGTACAGCTTGATATGGTCAATGCTGTAGTGATTTCCTAAAGTTGCTCCTTCCGTGTTTTTTTTTTTAATCTCACACATTTGCCAGCGATGTCTTGAATGGTGTAGGGTCCTGTAAAAATCTGGATCAAGTCTTCCTCCCTTCCTTCCACGTTTCCTCATGTTCAAAAGAAGAACTTCATCTCCATCGCTGTACACAAGGTTTCTGTACTTCTTCTGGACTTGTCTAGCATAAGCTTCCTTTTGTAAGTCTTGGGACTTTGCCATATTTTCCTCTACAGTTTTTTTTAACTTGCTCTTGTGCGTCTCTTGTAGAAGATACAAAGTCACCGTAACTCGACTCCTCAGGGAGAATGATGGAGGACAGCTAAAATTTTCACATTTTAAATCACAATTAAAATCATAATGGCAAATAATGCATTTGAAACATGAACTGAAAATCCGAACTATAATAACTCATGTTTAAAAGTAAATATACTATTATAAAGCTTTGATCACAGAAAGCCACAAAGATAGACTCCTATCATTTTGTGTATAGTCACTTTTTACTCTTGATACACTTCCATAGGTGAACACATACTGAAAGGTCTCCTCAACATTTATTACTTTACATAAAGATACAAACATAAAGTAGTAACTAGTCACTTACTTTATCTTTAAAATGTGTCTTGCGTATAGAAGTTAAGCAGAGAAGATTAAAGCTGCAGCTAATGCACACTTTCCAATTAAGATTACATTTAATTCATGCATTATCACAGTTTTTGTATAAATAGAATTCCTTAATAACACTTACTGGGACTTCAACAGGAAGAATACGTAGCTCAGGTGGCAGAGCAGGTCAGCCACTAATCAGAAGGTCGGTGGTTCGATCCCAGGCTGCCTCCTGGCTGCATGCCAAATGTCCTTGGGCAAGATACTAGCCCCATGTCTGCCTACTGGTGGTGGTCAGAGGGCCCGGTGGCGCCAATGTCCGGCAGCCTCGCCTCTGTCAGTGCGCCCCAGGGTGGCTGTGGCTACAATGTAGCTTGCCTTTGCCAGTGTGTGAATGTGTGTGTGAATGACTGAATGTAGTGTAAAGCGCTTTGGGATCCTTAGCGACTGAGTATACATTAAACGCTGGAGAGATTATATCTCTCGGCTGGCCTGGGAACGCCTTGGTATTCCCCCGGATAAGCTGGAGGAGGTGGCTGGGGAGAGAGAGGTCTGGGCCTCTTTGCTTAGGCTGCTGCCCCCGCGAGCCGGCCTCGGATAAAGCGGATGAAGATGGATGGATGGACTTTAATTTATGTTAATTAACATAAATAAGTGACGTCATATTCAGTACTTTTGACAGTTCAATCTTCGGCTGCTCCATCTTATTAGGGAAATTCCATATACATAATTGTAATTTCAAAACTCAACCCCATCATTTAATTTGTTTTTGATTGAAATTGAATATTACTTAAACTCTCTTAAATTAACTTCCAATAAAAAAGGTTTATCATTGATTGAAATTCATTCAGAAATGTTTAACGAATGAGCTGTCACAACTTTCAAGTACAAAGTTGTTATGAAGTCTGTCACATTCCCCCCTTTTTCTTTCTTTTTTCTTTTTTATCCTTTATTTATTTATCCTTCTTATTTCACTGTACTGTATATTGTTACTCTTATTTGCCTTATATGTCTACTGTACAAACTGAACTGGAATGACTGACTGTTCGCTTTATAATTTCAATAAAGTTTGGAAGAAAAAACAAACCTCTTCGGCCGCTCCCTTCTCATCATGTTTCTAGGATGGAGCCATTTGGAATAATGCCGCCCTCTGCTGGACAGATATCGTGTTGTCCCTGAGTCCTTCTGATCCTCAGCACTTTCTATCAGGAGACAACGCACCCAGGTCCCATTTGACGTTGTTCACTTGGTGTTCTGAAGCCCAGTACGGACCTTAACACGGGCTCCATGTGGACATATTAGATTAACTGTTTTTTAAGACCAGTTTCTTAAATTACATGATGGTGTGATTTTTATTTTGTGCTTTTAGTGCAGAGAGAGCCTCTATGGAGGTTGGATGTTCTCCCCCTGTTTGTGTGGGTCCTCTCAGGGGACTCTGGCTTCCTACCACAGTTCACAGACATTCAGGTAGTGGGGTTAGGTTAACTGGTGAATAAGTGTGAGCGTGAACAGTCGTCTGTCTCCTCACCCTGTGTTAGCTGGGATCCACTCCAGCTCGTACATGCCCGTCAGGCACCATCCTCATACTTGTTCTGGTAAATCCAGTCCTGGAAGACACAGCTCACCTGGAATCTGTGTTCATGCTTTAAAATGTTACATTTCATTAGAAGTTGGTTGTATTCCAGTTTTATGTTGCAGTTTTCACTTTTGAAAGAGAAGTTTAGTCCAGCTCAGTCAGATGCTGAATGCTCTCTTTCAGTACGTTGTTGTATTAAACGATGACTCAGCAGACGACACATTGTAGCCATGTTAAAAATCATGCAACAGACCCTTGGTCACGATGTCATTGTGGGGATGTCTAAAGGCTGGCTTCCTTCTAATAACCGTAACAAGTGTTTATGGCGCTCCTTGTGATGCTGGGTCAAAGTTCAGCCTCTGCGACCTCGACGTGTTTGAAGTTATCGACAGGCTGCAAGGTCCACTTCAAAGGTGTTCTATGTTAGATGTTGGTCAGGTTAATCAAAATGGAAACTGTTGAACGTTTCAGAAGTTTACACATTAACCAACATGGTCCAGCACTAAACATCGTAAAGCCTTTAGTTTTTGGAGAGAGGATGCTGCCATCAAATTCAAAATGGGCTAATATTTTTCTTTAAATGTTTCATTTTCTCACTTTGTTTAAAATACTGGTTTATAGGATTTGCAAATGATTGCATTCTGTTCTTAATCATATTTAACACAGCGGATCAAATGTAGGGAAGTGGGTGTTATATTCAGATTGTGGGATACATTTAGGAAATGTAAAACTTTTGATGTTAATGTTGTTTATTTGCAGGGTTTAAAAATAAATGTGTTTACTGTTTGAAACTCATACTTGGCCTTCTACTCTTCGTGGCTACTTAACCAAGCTAACAGGGTGGACAGTCTGAGGAGCTGGGAAAGAAAAGCGTCTGAACTGCTTTAAGTGTCTTGAAGATGTTTTATTCAAGAAGTTTCTTCAGTTTTTGTTTTTTAATAAACACCATATACACATTTAAGTTCAGGTTTTAGCAGATATAACACGTTACAGTTAGCAT
This sequence comes from Astatotilapia calliptera, assembly GCF_900246225.1. Classification (NCBI taxonomy): domain Eukaryota; kingdom Metazoa; phylum Chordata; class Actinopteri; order Cichliformes; family Cichlidae; genus Astatotilapia; species Astatotilapia calliptera. Next base: position 5,480,520 of record NC_039320.1, read on the forward strand.
GTAAGAGATTTGGGAGAAAATTCTTTACAAAAACATAATTCACAAGACACTTATTTGTGACATACGTATCTATTGACATATAAAAGACAATTGAACAAAGGCTGACTAACATCTGGGCAATAAAACAGAATGGAATAGAGAATATTAGTATTTATACATACAGTTGTGGTCAAAAGTTTACATACACTTGTAAACAATATAATAGAATGGCTCTACCGAGTGTCCCGTTATTTCTAAAACTCTGATTTTTCTCTGATAGAGTGATTGGAACAGATACTTCTTTGTCACAAAAAACATTCATGAAGTTTTGTTCTTTAATGACTTTATTATGGGTTAACAGAAAAAAGTGATCACATCTGCTGGTTCAAAAATATACATACAGCAGTGCTAATATTTGGTTACATGTCCCTTAGCCATTTTCACTTCAATTAGGTGCTTTTGGTAGCCATCCACAAGCTTCTGGTTGAATCTTTGACCACTCCTCTTGACAGAATTGGTGCAGTTCAGTTAAATTTGATGGCTTTCTGACATGGACTTGTTTCTTCAGCATTGTCCACGTGTTTTCAATGGGGTTTAAGTCAGGACTTTGGGAAGGCCATTCTAAAACCCTTATTCTAGCCCGATTTAGCCATTTCTTTACCACTTTTGATGTGTGTTTGGGGTCATTGTCCTGTTGGAACACCCAACTGCGCCCAAGACCCAACCTTCATGCTGATGATTTTAGGCTATGTTGAAGAATGTGAAGGTAATCCTCCTTCTTCATTGTCCCATTTACTCTCTGTAAAGCACCAGTTCCATTGGCAGCAAAACAGCCCCACAGCATAATACTCCCACCACCATGCTTTATTGTAGGCATGGTGTTCTTGGGGTCAAAGGCCTCACCTTTTCTCCTCCAAACATATCGCTGGGCATTGTGGCCAAAAAGCTCGATTTTTGTTTAGTCTGACCACAGAACTTTCCTCCAGAAGGTCTTATCTTTGTCCATGTGATCAGCAGTAAACTTCAGTCGAGCCTTAAGGTGCTGCTTTTGGAGCAAGGGCTTCCTTCTTGCACGGCAGCCTCTCAGTCCATGGAGACGCAAAACACGTTTAACTGTGGACAATGACACCTGTGTTCCAGCACCTTCTAATTCTTGGCAGATCTGCCTTTTGGTGATTCTTGGTTGACTCTTTACCCTCCTGACCAATTTTCTCTCAGCAGCAGGTGATAGCTTGCGTTCTCTTCCTGATCTTGGCAGTGACGAAACAGTGCCATGCACTTTATACTTACAAACAATTGTTTGCACTGTTGCTCTTGGGACATGCAGCTGCTTTGAAATGGCCCCAAGTGACTTTCCTGACTTGTTCAAGTCAATAATTCACTTTTTCAGATCCATGCTGAGCTCCTTTGACTTTCCCATTGTAGCGTTTGTGGGCGTTTGTATCCAATGAGCCCTATTTAACTGGTCTAAGAGAAGTCACCAGCTGTCGTCACTCATAATCACTCACAAGAAGTTAAGAGGCCATGCTATGAAGCTCAGTTCACTGACAACTTTCTAAGTCACCAAAATTGCTAATTCATGTTGCTGTATGTATATTTTTGACCCAGCAGATGTGATCACTTTTTTCTCTTAACCCATAATAGAGTCATTAAAGAACCAAACTTCATGAATGTTTTTTGTGACAAAGAAGTATCTGTTCCAATCACTCTATCAGAGGAAAATCAGAGTTTTAGAAATAATGGGACACTCGGTAGAGCCATTATGTTATATTGTTTACAAGTGTATGTAAACTTTTGACCACAACTGTATATAAAACTCTCTGTGACGACCTTTACAATGTTTTTGCAGGTGGAATGAGAGACATGAATAAAGTGCAATATGCAGTAAATGGAACAATGTGCATTGATGTTACAGATCGTGAAAAGTAGTGAAGTGAATTTGTTCATAACAAGCAAAAATCAAATATGTTTGAAACTGACCACTAAATGCTAACCAGGGTGTCAAAAGTGCACATTCTTACTGAAGTTTAGATACCTCGGGGGTCTGACCGTTGTTGTAGCACTAATAAAGTGCCAACGTAATCAGCGTAAGCAAACTAGATGATTCCTACAATTATATAATTATTAACAGCAAATTTAGACATGAAAGACTCTGTACCAACCTTTACGATCCACTTGCAAGGTTTCCACAGTCGATGATCCATGCAGGAACGTATTTCCACCTAACATGGAGGTCACGTGTTTCCGGTTACTGTGGAGCTCCCCGGTGGCTGCAGCCAGACCCTTCTAGGTTAGTGTGGAGGTCGCAATATTAGCACCATTAGCAGGGCACTGTGTGTTGCAAATGTTGGTAAATCAGTTTGTGCACATAACTGAAATGTTTCCCTTTCGATGTTTAGCACTTTGACAAAGGAGCAAAGAGAAATTCCCACGTCTTCCACACAGTTTTCTCTGTGTGAACACAGACAGTGGTTCTTGTACCCAGTTTGTAGGAGCTGGGATTGGACTCCACCACAGCAGCCTCTGTGTGGGATAGATGCAGTGCTCTGTAGTATGAAGCACTCTGTCAGTGAGCTGGACTCTCCAAACCAGCAGTCATCGTCTAACATCTGCCTTCTTCAGCTGTAACCGTGTGTTTCTCTTGTAAACTTGGCTCTGATCATATGTGCTGTAATATTCCAGCTTTGCTTCCCGATCGTGCTGCACAGTCTGCACATGCTGGCCGGCTCCCCCAAGCTGAGAGCAGTGGGACTGCGCCTCATGACCGCTCTGTGGAAAAAACAGGTTTGCAATAATAACGCATTACTATAAATGTCATATTCATGTGTTCAAAGCTTCTGTTTGTCTTTGATTGTGTGCTGCTTTGGTCATGTCTGTAAGGACCGGGTCTACCCAGAGCTGCAGCGTCTAATGAGCCAGCAGGACAGCAGGGTGGTGCTGGGGAGGGACGCCCAGTGGGAGCAGATCCTGGCCAGGGCCGCCTGTGTCAGGGACATCTGCAGAGAGAGGTGGGTCCTCCCATACTTACAGAAACAGTGGGCACTTCCTACATTCACTGGTTCATTCATTCAGTGGACTTTGCATGCACAGTGCAGACTAGGGTTGCCAACTCCCTGAGAAATAAATAAGGGACACCTCGTGGCCAGGGCCAGGCGACCTAGTTGTCTTCACCCTTCCCAGTGTGGTAGCTCTTTTTTTGTGTGTGAAATTATTTTTTAACCATTTGACTTGAATTTGATTTAAGCAGATGCATATTCTTTGTGATATGACCATATGGGAAACAAATGATCATTTAGCCATTTATTTTTAGCTCAAAATGACAACATTAACACAGTAAAACAGGTCTCTTTCTTAAACAGAAGCCTGTCATGCTTAACTTTTGAGAATATAAGTAAATCTTTCTTTAAAAGAACTCTGTCCTGCTTAACTTAAAATTATATAAATTAATAGAAAGCAATAGAAAAAAAATATTCTTGTAACTGTGCACATTTAGTGCATTTAGTACAATTGGTTTCAGTAGAGGTATTATTTCAGCTTTTCTAAAGCTAATCAGCTGCTCCTGTTTGTAAACCCGCTTGTTCCCATGATTACGCATCATAACTCATCATCATTATTCATCTATGTATTACTTTTATGTATTAGTCATCTATTTGTTGTAATCATCTATCCTTGCAGTTGTTTATTACACAAAATAAATTATATTATCACACTTCTGGCCACATAGCCCTGATATTCACTGCACATGCCCATATTAACCTTAACCAGAGGGTTTAAAAAACAAACCAGTGTTTACATACCATATCTGCTTCTGCCGTGGCCTGGTGGACAAGAAATTGGTTAAGGGTTGCCCGAGCTTTCACGCCCCTCATGTTCTTCATGTGCCCACCATTAGAAGCATGCCTATGGAAAAAGTGCGCCGGCACACAGTGCAGTGCGCTTTATAGGTGAATATCGTGCACTTTTCCAGCCAGGTGTTTCCCTTTTCCCATTCCTCCCTGTGCTTTTGCAGCCTTTTTTTCTTTCTCTGAGCGAAACAAACATTGCTGCCCTAATGCTGGGCTTACACTGTACGATTTCTGGCCCATTTTGAGACGATTTTTGAGTCGTGCGACCGATTTGGTGATCGGCCCGATTTTGGCCTTCATCGTGCATCGTGTAGTATACGTGGGGTAACGAGAAGCGATTAACACCTCGAGCAGCTCCCGATCGTCAATCGCTCGTGAGCCGCTCACACTGCTCACGCGCAAACACGTAAACGTCGGTGAAAAAGACGGAGCAGCACGGCTGTGCAGCGTGTGATCTGGACACAAGCGATGGAGGCACAACTTGTGGAACTTTGGAAAGCTCATCCGAACCTTTTCGATGTGGCATCACAAAATTATCACGACCACAACAACCGTGAAAATAGTTGGATTTACACTGCTGCTCATTCACAGCTGCCTGATCATGTTTTTCATTAGCAATTTAGCAAAGTTGATGGTGGTGGTTTGTGTGTCTGTGTGAGTGAAAGACAGAGAGAGCGACAGATTTTCTGTTACAACCTTCATGTTATGGAGGCACAGTGTGAGCACTCAGGTCACATCAGAGCATCGGGCGGTATAGTGTGAGACCTGCATCGTGACCTACCAACTTCTAACCCCTGCGAGTCAATCGTGCAGTTTGAGCAGGAGCTGAATAACGTGACTGAAAAAATCGCACAGTGTCTGCCCAGCTTTAGGTGTACTGTCGTCCGAGACTTGCACCGCAGTGTCGGCGTTTGTTTCCCTGTTGGCCATGCTTCTTGTTGTGGTCATCTGTTGTCTTCCGGTATTTTCTCCGCAAGCGACCTTTCCTCGACCAATGAGATGAGCGGTAATCTGAATTGTCATACTCGAATTGTCATAAGTGTGCTGTCAGCTCATTGGTCACAAAGCAGGAGAGGGGCTGGGAATTATGTTTTCAAACAAAGCGTTAATTCCATTAACATTTATAGACTACTTTTGATTCTCACTGTATTACGGGACAAAGTGCGTCCCTTATTAGCTCAATACGGGACGTGTGCTTTTGTTTCTAAATACGGGACGATTCCGTTTTTTAAGGGACGGTTGGCAACCCTAGTGCAGACAGTGTGAGCTTCCAACACCAGGATTCTTCATCTTCCCTTCTAATGAAGCGCCTTGAGGCGACTTTTGTTGTGATTTGGCACTATATAAATAAAATTGAATTGAATTGAATTGAATTAATGAGTAATAATCACTGACTGGACTCTTCATAGATGTTTCTGCTCAGCAAGCTGATGAAATATTTGTTTTTTCAGTCACATCACATCAACTTTGCTTGTTAAGATAAATGAATGCACTTTGTAGCTTTGCAGTGAATGAAGCCTCAGCTCGACGCTCCACTGAGTCCCTGTTTCTCCAAAAATCAGCAGGAGTCCAGTTTTAAATATTTCCGTACAAATGTCCAGAGCAGCTACACGTGCCTGAATCCAGAAGGATCAAAGTCTTACAAAGTTCAGTTCAAACAGAGACTGAGAGGCAGCTAACTTCCTGTCTCTGCCAGACTATCAAAGTAAAAGCATACATTTGAAGCAAAAGAAATCAAACTATGTCAGTCTGTAAGCACTGTTTCCCATATAATACAACTCTAAGCAAGTGAGCCATAACTTTATACTTTTAACCTTTAACCCAGAAACTATGTTGATCATATAAACTCCACAAACTGCATCCAGGCTCCTGCACACGTCCTTTACATGTTAGCTGCTAGCTAATGCTTGTCAGTTTTTGTGAACTGGCCTTTATGTGTGTTGATGAAATAAAACGATGATTTTATTTGATTATTTCCTTTGTTCTAACCAGCTGGTGCACACTGTCCATCCTCCCGGGGCCTGTTACGCCTGCTAACATGTACATGCAGCTTTTTTAGCAGCATTAGTGAAAACCTGGGAAACCCTCTGGATGGATGCTACAGTACAAATTTAGCAAATCATTGAGCTGTTTCTTGTTTTCACAAATGCTTACGTTTGCTTTTATTGTAAAACATTTGCAGCCATAAGAGTTTGCAATGATAAGAAGCTGTGTTTGGCATTTACTTACTTACACGTGTCCTGGCACTTTTAATGCTTTTTTCTTAAATAAAAATGGTAACAAAATTAGAAGAAACACATTTCCCACTTTGTTCACGCTGATGTGTGTGTTAACCAGGCCTTACCAGCATGCAGGGGACATGGTGGCTGCCATTTCACTCACTTTAAAACAGTGCAACAGACCAGACCTGGCAACCCCGGCTACTCTCGTCCTGCAGGGACTACATGAGCTGTGTCGAGCAGAGGTACCTCGCCTGTCTCCATTTGTCTCTTTAAATTCAGGAATCCTCATTTTTCTGGATCATAACTTTTGAATCTTTTCCAAAGTTCTGGTCTTAAAACAAATCTTTCTTTCCCAGGTGGTGGATATTATCTCAGCATGGAGAACTGTTTGGCCTGAGCTCAGCTGTCACTCACAGCCAAAGGTGGTTCAAGCCATCGCTGAGCTTTTGGCTCTGGTGCCTCAGCTCACAGTTAAATCAGAGCAGTACGAGGTGCGTCGTAACGTTCATGTTGCTCTGTGTTGAGGAGCTAACAGAGCGACACAGGAACTCCATCAGGTTATGTTTTTCTCTGTGGTTCTTGTCATGGTCCGGGTGAGCACGGGGTTTTTCCACTCCGCTGGGTTCTACCTTCAGGCAGAGACTCCAATCAGCTTCCACACCTGGTTTCAATCAAGTCACCTGCATATAAGACCAGCATTCACAACAGACCTCTGCCAGATCTTCTGCTAACCCATGTCAGTGCTAGGCTGCGAACCCCTTGTGAGAACCCTCAACTACTGCTTTTTCCCTCACCGTGTTTTCTTTGTCATAGGACTGTTAAGGTTCAATATTGAGGAAGGGTACAAGAGGTGATCGAAGAATAACCACACCGATCCGGCCGGGTGAAGTCAAACGATGATTTTAATGAACACACGTGTGGGAAGACAACTCTGTACGCAGACAGGAAGTAGTCTTCGACTTAATCAAAGCATGAACAGATATTTTATAGCATCAGGGTTTATTTACTGACGCCCCTTCATGCGTCACCGGTACATTTTATACATAGATCAGATCAACATCATCATGACTTTTCACCTAGAAAATCATCTTCTATTTTCATGGCTTGGTACTTTCCGTTCTTATCTTAAAATGAATTGTTCCTCTTTCTTGCCGAGACAACAAGGACGGTTCCTCTAAATAAATTTAACTCTATGTGTGTGTGTCACGACCTCACATGCTCTTTCTCAATTCACCTGTGGCACTTCTGACCTTTTACCAGACCAGAAGCTCACTGAGACTATGTGTATGTCTTCTACTAAATAAATGTTTTAACCAAGAACCTCTACTAAAACCTTAATATAAAATGATCTGATATATAAGTGTTTTGTAAGCATGTATTGCAATTCCTTCTATGGCTCCAAGTCACTTGCACAATAGATTGTCCGAACATCGCGCCGAACAAAGCTTCCGACCCCCAATTAATTGACCGAGCTCCAACTCTTTAATAAGCACAGATATGCATTGTGTATAAAATAGTCATAACTGCTTAAGGCCTTCTTAAAGCTATCTGTTACATTGTTAAAGCCTCGTCTTAGCCTGCGGCTCAAAATAACTATCTGCTTTCACTTCTGCATACAACTTCCTGTCAGCCTGCAACTCAGTCTTTCTGAAAGAGACACTGTTTAACCCCTGAATGCAATATAAACTCCAGATTTTATTATTAATGCAATGGTAATGATGACAATTATTTAACAATAGCAGTAAAATAATTTCCCTGCTCCACACTCCCTCTCACGACCTCTGGAACACCAGAGGTCGCAATACATTGTGGTTCAGCAGGCCTCGAGATCTCCAGGATCCTCGCCCCTCCTGTGGTCGCCGAGATCTTCTGCAAAGGAAACAAAACACCTTTTCTTGCATCTCCCTAACTTATCCTTTTTGGGACTCTTTAATCAAAAGCATGATCCTAATTATGCTCTTAACTTATTGACTTGTATTTATGTATATTCTTCAACGTTCCTCATCACTTTAAACTCTTTAAGCCCTGCTTTCACGTCCGGTTGCTCGCTCTATTTTCCCTTATCTGATCATCAACATCCTGTGCACAAATTGTCGCTGCTGCAAGTTCCTCTACTCTAAAAGAAAACAACCACTTTAATCAATTAAGTTTAAGCATATAAGCAATTACTCCTGTATACATTTCATCATAGCCAAATGCTTCCTTGAAACAACTCCTATGTGTTAACTTCATTTTAACCTCACATTTCCTATGTTATAACCCATTTTGGTATAGCCTTTTTATTTCATTTGCTCCCTTTAATGTAACAATACCTTCTAATTCTAATTTATCAGACCTAACCAAAATATGTGCTTTCCTTCCTCTTTGGTCCTTCTTTAAGTTCAGTCAAAAAGCTAAATGAATTTGAGGCCTGTTGCCTGGAATCAATACTGTCATGTGTGTTTCTTAACTCTGTGTCTGTAAGCGTGTGCAATCCTTCATGAACTCATATTATCCTCACAGTAGATTGGCTAATCATAGCGCTAGCCAAAGGCTCGTGACCTTCCAGAGACAAATTTGAGCCATAACTCCTTTAAAAGCACAAAATGCAATATGTATAAAAATCATTTCTACGTAGAAGCTCCCCCTTTATCCTAAAGATAAACCTATGTAATATCTGTATGTGTACGCCTACATTATAACCACTACTTCTAGAAATCAAAAGAAATCAAAGCTGTTCTACTCCTTCAACCCTCACTAGTTTTCCCTCTAAGACTCATTCACAGCTTTGAAAAACCGGCATTGTATCTTCTAAACAGGATTCAGTTCTGTCTTGGTCCTGGGCCATGTTGGCCCAGTATTCTTGGTTCCTTGTATTTTCGCTCCTTATTTAGGCCAGGTTTTCTGAGGTGTCCTGTTGTGGTGTTCCCTAAGTGTTTTTTTCCCTTTGTGACTCTTACCCCCTTGTGCCCCTCTGTGTATTTATGAGCTCTCGTCTCTCCTTGTGTTTATTCCATGTTTTCCCCAGCCTGTTATGTCTGTGTTCTCCCCGTGCTCTCTGGGTGTATTTAAGTTGTGTCTTCTGTTATGGTAGTTGCTGGTTTGTCTGTGTTGTTTCCCCTCGGTCTCCCTACGTCTCTTGTGTATTTCCCCGGACCTCCCTGCATCCTCGTTTCTGGTTTGTTTTATTAGCTTACCCAGTTTAGGTTTCCGGTTTCTTGTTTTTCCACCAGTGCTGTTTTGTGCCCACCGTTGTAAATAAATATTCACCTGCACCAGAGCTGCCGCCTTTTGGGTCCTTTTCTACAACTCCACACGGCTTGCCTCGCAAACCGTGACAAGTTCACTTTTAATCCTTTAACCTTAACTTAAAAATAACAGTTTCAGTTTTACCATATCCAAATGATCAAAAACCCAAAAGGTCCTGAAATGATCCTAAATTATTAAACAATTAAATTATTAAACCCTAAACCCCCCTTTATCTTGATACATTTCATGTGTCAAGATACTATACAAAACTTAAAAATGCTCAGTTTCCCCACTCATGATCCAATCTATGTCATAAAAATAAACTTAAAACAGAACAGTTATCAGTCATGTGTTTCTTCAATTAATGATAACTGAGTTACATCAAAAAATATTTCCCCTTTAGCATTTGGCATTCTCCCAACAATATACTATAATCCCATAATCTAACCCCAGTCAACAAAACAAAACAGAAATTTTCTCTGGTAAAAACAAATTGTTTGTCCACATTAATTCATCCTCACTCACATTCAGTCACACCATGTATTTGCTGATAGTGGAGCTTCCCGCACGATCAGGGACTCCACCCTCAGCAAAATGAGCTCAGTCATTTTTTATTTTCCATAGGAAAATATTTCTTTATGCTTTTGGACTGGATTGACTCGCATAAAATCCTTTTTACAGGGACTTACGACCTTGATCAGTCCCCACAGGTAGCTCTCCTCAGCCAATTGTAATCTGGGAAGCCCACCTTATATTTGCTCTTCCCGATAATTTTCAGCGCCGTTATTCACTGTTACAGGCCTGCTTAAAACAGAAATGAAAAATAGAGCTGATTGTTAGCTCCTAAAAACAAAACAAAATCACCTGACAGGTTTTCTTTAAGTGCACTGTTACAAAATAATGGGCCCAATTTTTTAGACATGTCCATGTTTCCTAAAACTCCCTCTATTAAAAACAAAAACAACAACAACAACCTACCTGACAGAATCAACCCATCACCACAACAACCTTAAACACACAAGTCTTGCCACCACATAATTTCACCTCCTCAATACACTGAAAGTCTCATTAAAACCACACAATTTGCAAACAAAAATCACCCCCTTATGCTCTGTAACATACTTCAATTCAGCATAAAACATAACCCCCTTTGTCATATGGCTTCTTCTATTCCTCAATTACAAACTCAAATATATTTTATTAAACATTCACACCATTGTATCATTCATACAAAATAGCAAGCTGTTCTTCATTGCCTATGTTTGTGTTCTTAGCCAGGTTTAATCTCTATCTCTGCATTAAACTCCATGAGCTTGTCTTGTCTTTATAAGTTTAATGCATTTTCTGTTTGTGTGTGTGAATTTGCATATGGTGCTTTTGCAGTGTGTCAGACTCCTTCATAATTTTGCCTTTAAACAGTCAATTTTCTCCTCCCCAAATTTACTAACCCAAATTCTGATTTCCTACCTTAAATAGCAGCATTCCTTGTCCTCAGCCAGAAGGTAGGGCTCCACTTGCCACTTTCCACCTCCACCCTAGCCCAGCGGCCTTACCCGTCAGGTCCCGTCTTCTTACTGAAGCCGAGAGTAATCGTGACTGTGCCTGCCTTAGGTTGTCCCAGGGTTTCGAGGTGGGATCTTACCCGTCATGGGCTATCCAGCCTTCCATACTCGCCTGATACGGGGCCCAAGTGGGCAGGGGAGGGAACACACTGGCTCTGGGAATTAAAGGAATGTAAGCTGCTTCCTTCATTGCATCTTATATTAAACTATCTCACTCCTGACTCCTTCCTAGAATAATTTCACATATGGCACTTTGTGTATGTGTGTTTTCTTATTCATTAATGTAATTATCAGTTATTTTCTCTCTTTATTTTATTTTATTTATCTGTTTGTTTATAACGTTCTACTTCAGTTCTACTAAACCTTGATGTAAAAACAATACTCCCTTATTTCACGCACACACTCTGCATTTTGCCTACGCACACACTTCTCTCTCAGACTTCCTCTGTTCACACATCACCTTGCACTCACTCTACTATCAACTTTCATAGTGTTATTATTATTTAGTATTTTGTACACCTCACACAGAATCATTCAAATCGAGTACTCACAGCATTCACATCACAACCTTCAACTTTCACTTTCGATCCTGCAAGACGCAGAGATGGACATCTCCTTCACCTAACATAAAACTAAATTACCATATCAACATACAATTACTGAAATTCAAACTCAAATACTCCGTCTGTTTTAATAAAGTCAAAGACGAAACAGGTGTACCAAGTGTATGTACTTATGTGTTTTAAACTGAAAGAAAAAGAAACTCAAACTCTTATAACATCACTCATGCCTCTCTCAAATTAAAAACACTTCCAAACTTTAAAACATCCTACTTTACATCACCAAAGAAATACCTCTCACACCTTTATTCATCATTCAAAACCTTCTAGTCACCGCATTCACACTTAAAGTGTGACTAGAGTTGAGGGATATAACTCAAAACCCACTTTCCTAAGAGTATTTTAGACATGGTTGTCATAATCAAAAAAGCAAGTAAAAAACAAACAAACAAAAATTGAAACCTCTATTAATTCTCACCGCACACACAAGAGATTGAAAAAATAAAACACACCAGCAACTAATGCTGGAGAAAAGTTACTACTGAAAGTGATGTGTTAGTCTTAAGTATATACAGTGCACTCAATATATTTATATATCTACATCCAAACTCAGTCAATTACTATACATCCACTACGGCAACTCAAAACTTTATTTATAGTCCTCTAATAAACATAAATGGCATTTGAAACACACACTCAACAATGTTTGCAGCAGTATTTGTAAAACCAACTGTGGCTTAAACAGTTCACTGCTTACTCATTTGCATTTTCACTCACACACACCGTCTAAAAATAGCAGCAGCATTGCCTCAGACTCCTTTCACACAGAGATCTCTTATTTTACAAAGACGTCTTATATTTACAACTACTGTCAGATCTGTCAGCTTTAGCGCCTACACAATTTAGACAAATTTAAACTAACCGCCCAGCGGATAAATTCCCTGAGTTTTTTGCGACCAATTAACCAGTATCAAGACTTTAACTGTTTCTGGCCTCATTTCTAAAATCCCTAACTCAATTTAAGAGTGTCCAACACCCAAGGTCCAACCTTTGCTGCCCAAAAAAGCGCAGATTACCGTTCCAAACGGTAAAGTGGTCCAACCACTAGCTATTTTGGAGGTTCCCAAGTTCTCCCCGGTTGCCGACCGTACTAACCCTATTCGCCGATAGGTCAGGGCCAAGCGTCCTCGGCCAGGAGGGAGCATTACCTCCGAGAACTGCGCTTCCTACCAGTCCAACTGGCGTTCTTGAGTAATTTATAATACTTTGGAACAACAGTAAAACACCCAACAAAGTGTAAGACTGAAGCAGGTCCAACCTTATAACCAAAAAATAACCAAATTCCCTAACATACTAAAATCATTGAGCAGTCCAACTGCTTCCCGCGGTCCAACCGCATTAAATCCTTTCCAGCAGTCCAACTGCTTTAAATCCTCAGTACTGTCATGAGATTCTCATCAAAATCAAAACAGACATCCACCAGTAACTTCAGTGAGTAGACTTAAATTTTATCATTTCCAATTTGGCACACTTTGGAAATAATTCAACAGGTAGTGCCTTACCTTTTGGATAAGCCGGCTTATGCCCACTCACTTAGACCACTGGAATTCATGTCTGCCCGTCAGACCACCTAAGACCCCGGATTTCTCCGTCTAAACCTCCAACTCTCCCTCCTCAATAACCGGACGAAGCCCCCAAATGTTAAGATTCAATATTGAGGAAGGGTACAAGAGGTGATCGAAGAATAACCACACCGATCCGGCCGGGTGAAGTCAAACGATGATTTTAATGAACACACGTGTGGGAAGACAACTCTGTACGCAGACAGAAAGTAGTCTTCGACTTAATCAAAGCATGAACAGATATTTTATAGCATCAGGGTTTGTTTACTGACGCCCCTTCATGCGTCACCGGTACATTTTATACATAGATCAGATCAACATCATCATGACTTTTCACCCAGAAAATCATCTTCTATTTTCATGGCTTGGTACTTTCCGTTCTTATCTTAAAATGAATTGTTCCTCTTTCTTGCCGAGACAACAAGGACGGTTCCTCTAAATAAATTTAACTCTATGTGTGTGTGTCACGACCTCACATGCTCTTTCTCAATTCACCTGTGGCACTTCTGACCTTTTACCAGACCAGAAGCTCACTGAGACTATGTGTATGTCTTCTACTAAATAAATGTTTTAACCAAGAACCTCTACTAAAACCTTAATATAAAATGATCTGATATATAAGTGTTTTGTAAGCATGTATTGCAATTCCTTCTATGGCTCCAAGTCACTTGCACAATAGATTGTCCGAACATCGCGCCGAACAAAGCTTCCGACCCCCAATTAATTGACCGAGCTCCAACTCTTTAATAAGCACAGATATGCATTGTGTATAAAATAGTCATAACTGCTTAAGGCCTTCTTAAAGCTATCTGTTACATTGTTAAAGCCTCGTCTTAGCCTGCGGCTCAAAATAACTATCTGCTTTCACTTCTGCATACAACTTCCTGTCAGCCTGCAACTCAGTCTTTCTGAAAGAGACACTGTTTAACCCCTGAATGCAATATAAACTCCAGATTTTATTATTAATGCAATGGTAATGATGACAATTATTTAACAATAGCAGTAAAATAATTTCCCTGCTCCACAGGACCCACCTGGCAGTCACGTTTCCCGAACTACCCTCATCTCCGCCTGGACGCTGGTTCTGTCATCTGGTTTCTTCCTCTCCACCATCGGACTACACCTGCCTGCCTCCCCGCCAAGTCCCTCACTCCACGCATATTCGGGATCCTCTCTGGACACTCCTCACCCGGAACCCCCTGGACACCCCTTCCTCGCATGACACTTTAAACCTGCAACGCGTAAGCCCTAACCTCCATAGCCTAATCCTGCAGCTGTGATTCACTGGACTGCCACTGACTACTTGTCTCTTCTCATTATAGTGACCGCGTACCTCCATCCAAGCCGCTGCCCCTTTTTTCCATCCGTGAAATCCAGCACCTAGCCATAGCACTCAGTTTCATGTTCACAGTTTGGCCTCACAGTTCACAGTTCATAGCATTTCATAATTCATAGCATTCATAGTCTCCTGTTGTGTGATTTCACTAGACACTTGTAAATAAAGCACTGTGTTCACGCCCGTTTGCCTCCTTCTGTGTCTGCATTTGAGTCCACACCCACAGCCGGGCCCTCTCGGCCGTAACAGTTCTGTCTGTAAACAGGACTCTCACCAGCTGTTTGTATATTCTAACCTCACTGTAGAGTCACATCTCTACATCATTGTGTTTGGTAGCTAAAGTTAGCACATCAATGTAAAGCTGGGTAGAAGCACAAAGTACAGACGTGTGAGGGTCCAGTCCTCAGAGTCCTGCTGTGGTCGGACTTCACAGTAACTAATAAATGGATCAGCGAGTGTGAGCATCTTTTTAAAAACAGAAGTTTTGGTCATTTGTTGCTCTGGAGGATTCAACACAGTGCAGCAGTGGCCGTCCCAGCAGATGAATCCTAGACCATGCAGTGCTGCTTGTTGGAAAGCTTTCCTCCTCTCTAACAATGATATGGCAGTACAGCTTAGGTTTGCAAAGTTGCATCTAAACAAACACAAGGCCAAAACCAAACATACCATATTAGCACAGGACATCTGATAGACTCCCCCCCCCATCATCCTGACTGAAAACCTCATCACCTCTGTGGACTCATTCCGCTTCCTGGGTACCACCATCACCCAGGACCTGAAGTGGGAGCCCACCATCACCTCCGTCATTAAGAAAGCCCAGCAGAGGATGTACTTCCTGAGGCAGCTGAAGAAATTCAACCTGCCAACACGGACTCGATGATGCAATTCTACACTGCAATCATCGAGTCCATCCTCACCTCCTCCATCACCGTGTGGTACGCTGGAGCCACTATCAGGGACAAACAGAGACTGCAGCGTGTTGTGCGCTCTGCTGAGAAGGTGATTGGCTGCAGACTCCCATCTCTGCAGGACCTGTACACCTCCAGGACACTGCGGCGTGCAGCCCAGATCTCAGCTGACCCTTCTCACCCTGGACACAGTCTGTTTGACCTGCTCCCCTCAGGCAGGAGGCTCCGGTCCATTCGCACCAGAACCTCTCGCCATAAGAACAGTTTCTTCCCCTCTGCTGTTGGACACATGAACAATAACCACATGACTGTCCCCGCCACTAACACATGACCCTACGCTGTGTCACTGCATCATTCCATGTTTGGCACTGATCACCACCTGCACTCATGTATATATCTATCTACTTAGCACTTTTAATTCTTATTCTTATTTTTATTTTTATATCTATTTAAGCATTTATGACAGTATGTTTGCACTAAGCACTGCAGCAATTTCCTAATGTTGTAAACCTGCTCAACATTTGGCAATAAAACTCTTTCTGATTCTGATTCTGATAGTGATGCTTTTGGGTTGCAGCCACAGGACCTGCGCAGCACCTTGCAGTCACTGAGTCAGACACAAATTTCTCTACTGTGTGAACTTAAGCTTGGAGAAAATCGGTGAATGTAAAATGAAACCAACGGCTAAACCTCCTTAGGAAACTCAACTCCTTTGGAGTCAGCACACCCATCATGATGACTTTTTACTACGCCTTCCTGGAAAGCATCATGACCTTCTCCATCAGCTGCTGGTCCCACTCCCTCAGCCTTCATACAGGAACAGACTGCAGCATCAGTGTGCTCTAAAATCATTGGCCTGCCTGTCAGAACTCTGGCAGGTTTTCATCAACAGGCCCTTAGACAGGCAGCCAAAATCATCAACGACCCCTCTCACATTCTTCACCCTGCATTTCAACGGATCCCCTCTGGGCGACGCCTCCGCTGCATTTCCTGCAGGACTGAGAGGAGGAGGAGCGCCACCTTTGTCCCCAAAGCAGCTCTGCTTTTTAACTCCAGCTGATAAGAACATTTCCCACACCAGAAACATAAACTACACTCTTATACTACCAACACTTTACTCACTTTTAGTCACTTACAGTTATTTATTCACCTTCAGTCACTTTAATTTTAAAACTGTGTAATTTTAAAACTGTATATTCTGTGTATTTATTATCTCACTCTTATTGTGCTTATCTTCAACGTCATGCTGCTCTGGTGTTGGTTAATTGGCCCTTGGGGATAAATAAAGTCTCTGATTCTGATTCTGGTCTTGTTTTTTTTTATATATTGGTAGTTTGATAGGTTTTGTATTTGTATTCTTTTACATAATATTAAAATGTATAAATATATAGATTTAAATATATTTGTGTAATCATGTCTGGATTGTGTTTGGTTTTCTTTTATTTATTTCTGCAGTAGTTGTTGTGTATTACTATTTAGATTGTCTTTTTTCCATTATTGTAATTGTGTATAAAGTTTGATTTGAATGAAAGTTACACTCAAATGCTTTCAGTGTTTCTGTGTTGAGTATTTTCATGTTTAATGTTTGTATGGAAGACACAGAAAGACATTCGGCTAAAGAAATCTGTGCTAGAGGGACTTTAAAACAATAAATAAACAGAATGTAAATAATGATGTTTAGTGTTTGAGATGGAAGCTGTTTCTACAGGATCCTGATGGACACTCAAAGGTTTATAAAATGTTCTCATTAGTTGTTTGCAGCAGAATATCAACCGATGTGAACCAAAACAACAAAAGTGTGTGAGACTACAGATTCTAGAATCAGAACTGCTGATTTCATTACTCTGAACTTTCAAAGGCGGGTTTTGTATCTGAGAGCAGGGACACTTGCTGTGTTCAGTGTGACTCGTCTCTGCAGAAGGTCAGGGCTCTGATAGTTGCAGTTAGCGGGTGACTTACTGGGCAGGTGGATCCTGAGTGTCTGTGGGAGTCAGGGTTCATTATGGTCCTGGTTGCTACTGGAAATAAAGAAACAAAAGGAGGGTGTGATGTTCAGGAAGTACAGACTGTAGCTCAGCAGGTAGAATTACTAACTGGAAGGTTGGAGGTTTGATCCCTGGCTGCTCCAGTCTGCACGCCACGGTATCCTTGGGCAAGATGTGGAACCCCGACTTGCTCTCAGATGCATCCATCATAGTGTCATTGTTAGAAAAAGAAGTGCTTGTGTGAATGAAGCACGCTGTATAAAATGCTTTGACTGCTCATACAGAAAAGCAGCTCATAAGAACCGGTTCATTTTCCAGATAATTCCACTATTAAGACAACAGACATTTGGGAGGCTTTCTCTGAGAGTAACACTGAAAGTCTTGCTGCTCCTCCACAAAATGAACTTCAGATTAAAGACACAGCTCAGCTAAACACAACTCAAACTAATCTACACTATTTTTCTTTATTACGCAGCGTTTTTATAACTATTTCCAGATGTTTCTAAAGATGAAAACAGAATTAAACTCCAGCCTGATGCGTTTCTGAGGTTCCTGACTCTGACCGTCCCTCAAACGCCTCTCTGGGCGTTTCCTTCCGTGGCTTTCGTGAATGTTGTGGCGCAGTTGATCGTCTCGAAGTTAAGGTACCGTTAGCAGTCTGTACTGTTTTCCTGGCTGACATCAGCTGTGTGCAGCTTAGTTTCAGCATAAATCTGCTTCGTTTTATGTGAGATCAGAGTCTGGGAACGAGACAGAAACAGTTGATGATCAGCAGCTGAACTCGATGTTACTGTGGATCCACTGACTGATGTCTGTAGGCAGCTTCTCCTGCCTCCATCAGTCTGTTATGGAAGCCACAAAAAAAGGATCCATTCTCGAAATTTCGAGTTAGTTCTGCCGATCAGTAATCTAGCTACAATGCGCACTCAAACCCGCATCGCAACAAATCGGCGCTTTCGAGAGTACGTTAGCTGATATTAACGCCATGTGATTCAGCTGATAACAGAAGGATTTCATCATTTGTGAAGCCACACAGACAATAATCAGCGACTTGTGCGTTTATGACTGGCTGTAATTCTGGTATCTTAGCTGTAGCATTTGTAGCTGAGGGCTTCAGCTTCCGGGTAACAAGGAAATTACGTCATTCACGTAAATGACTGATTGACAGCACTAACTCTTAATTTTGAGTTAGTTTTTTCAAAATTCCAAGTTAATAAGTCGAAATTTCGAAAGAGTTGCTTTTCAGAAGTCGCTGCCAACACTTCATCTATAAAATGCATTTCTCTGCTCGTTCGCTATAGTCTGCTGTCGTATTTGTATGCAGGTTATTTTCAGTTTAACTGCTGATGTTCATTGGTGTATTGTAGGTGAATGCGTTGATGATTGATCATAAATTAGTAAACTGGCCGTTTTTGCTCAATAATTCCTGTTTCATGTTCAAACCGTCAGACAGAAACTCTGCGTTTGTTTTATGTTCTTCAGCCTGTTGTTCTTGAGGTCATCTGTGATGCATTCAATGACCCTCCACATGCTCTGAGGCTCATTTGAAGAGAAACAGAACTTCATCTTTAGAGCATAAGTGGGTTTTTGCCCTCTTTATGCCCGCGGTCAGGCTCTGTTTATTGTAGTGTAACACTCATAGGACACAGTGACCCGCTGCACACACACTGCACACACACTGCACACACACTGCACACACACTGCACACACACTGCACACACACTGCACACAATGACAGCTGCAGAGTTTGTGTCTGATGTATTAAGTATGAAACACTGTTGGGTTAAAATCTGGTCAGAATGAATCCAGGTGCAGGTGTGTCAGTTTAGGACCACTGGACTAACATCCAAGTGCTCACAATATAAAGTGTATTCTGTAGTAACATACTGGTGTTGCAGCAACAGTCCCACATGGAAACGTCAACACTCAAACTCAAAATCTCTTTTTGTCAACAATAAAATGACAGCAGACCAATTTGAACAAAGTTGGTAAAAAGCTTCAGAAAATAGTAAAATATTAAAAAGTGTCTTGATGCTCAATCATCCAGTAAATCCCCAAAGAGTTGATTCTGTTCATCTGGACGTTTTCAGCAGCATGGATCAGTGTGAGGACAGAGAGGAGGGAGTCCCTCCCTCTAAAAGCACTCTGTGTGGGGAACATGAGAGCCAGACCAAAGCTCAGAGATGACCATCTCTAACTGTCCATGACTCTTCTCCATGTCACAGCTCAGCACTCACATCACTGCTCCATCATTATTCACACTCATACCTCTGTGTGTGTTGTTTTAAAGCCCAGAGCTGTGGGGCGTACCAGGCTCAGCTGGACATAACCCTGAAACTAATCCAGAGCCTGGACCTGAACCCAGCTGTGTTTCCTTAAAGAGCAACGACTGGAATGAATGTATGAAAAGGAAAAAAAAAAAAAGAAAGAATGCTTGGATGCTGCTAGCATAATTGACAGGTTTTTGACGGGAGCCCCGTCAAAAACCTGTCAAAAAAACGCAAAGGGGGAGATGAAGCATCCAAACCAACTTCCTTCCAAGCCAAAGACGAGGAAATATGGTGAAGCATATCTTCCCTTTGGCTTCACCTGCACAAGTGCCAATGTAGGTCTCCCCTGCAGAATTGGTTTTCCCTGCGTCAGGAGCAGCGCTGGGCTCTCCAAATCAGGGGCAAACAGTATCCCACAATCTTGATTTTTATTTCACAAACACTTGTTGTAATGACTAACTACTCCTGACATTTTGGAGATGTTAGCTCTTCATACAGTAAAGTTACAGTGGGATCCAAATAACATCAGGCTGATCCTGCCACGATTTGTTCCCCCTGTCTAAATCACGGACAAACAGGATCCCACAGCTGTTTATGTTTTTAAACCCATTTTGCACAGAGAGGCATTTTTTGACAAATGTATTGACAGCAATGTTGAATATTATTACACAGGAAAAAAACAACTACACGTAAAATAATCTCACCATGACGCCTATACCTTTCTAAATAGTGGGACATTAACTTTGTGTGTGTATGTAAGTGTGTAAAACCTGCAGATAGAGACAAAATACTGACTATCTGCCATTCTGCAATTCATCTCATGTAAAAAATAACGTGGTGCACAGCGTGATGTGAAAAAAGGCACATACCTTTGACGTTGCGTGATGAACTCTGTATTCCTCGTCCAGACGTCAACGCAAAAAAGGAGTTTTAAAAAATCTCAGTGTTCGGTGATTCGAAACGCCGTTTACGTGGTCGAAACAGCTGCGTTTTGAAAAATACCCGTGTAGGTGCGGACGTAGTGTAAAATAGTTAGTAGTTTATTTTCTTACTACCTGTAATTTATTGCAGATCACTTGTATTTGCTTAATATTTTTCTAAATGTTTGAGGTGTGAAATAAACCGCAATGGAGCAAAATATGGGTGTGTGTGGTTGGAGGATGTGTTCGTGCGTGTGCGTGCGTCAAAGGTCAGGGAGTAAAAGTGTGTTTTAAAGGAGGTTTAAAAGCAGCGAGTGAAGGAGCCTGTCGAGGTAAATCGTTCCATAACTGATCAAATTCAGTTGGTGGACCTCTGTGTGAAATCAAGCATCTGGTTCACAGAGAGGATAACCCTCACATGGGCTGTACAACATTATATAGGGAGACAAAAACAGAGATTATCGTAGCCATCGCTCTCTCGCATGGACGTGGCAGTCTTGCTGTCTGCTGCGAATCCTCCCCGTACCTCCGTGACCTCGTCTGGTATCTGCTCCCTCCTCTGTAAGAGACAGTAAAGGAAAACACGTCTCTGCCTAGTCTTGAAAATCTAATCTTATCGTCCATTGTTCTTCTAGGGCCTCTTCTTCTTGTGGCCTCAGCTAACTGCTAATATTTACATGGCTAACATTAACATGTGTGCCAGCCAGGTTCACATTTATGATGAACTATGATTAATTAACTGACGTTGAAACTGGAGCTTTACTGACCTCTGAAATTCCTCCTAAAGTGTTATTCAGTGTTGTGACAGTCAGCTGCTTCAGCTGCTGCTGGGATGGGCTGTGGCAAAGAGAACAGAGAAAATCCAAATCAGAGTTTTTCTCTGAATTAAAAGCAAGGAAACAACAATATATTCTACATGGTGAAACTGATGGTTTATGGTGTTTGGGTCTGTTTTTCTGTATTCATGCAGATAAAGTGTAAACTCAGATGAATTATACCATCAAATGTTAAAGGAAAATATCAGGATGAGTGTCTGTGAGCTGAGAAGGACGTGAAGCGAGCAGTTTATCCCAGAGCTGAAGCTGCTCTGTGTGCAGAGATGAGCTCAGATTCCTGCTGTGATTGATCAACAGTCACAGAAATGTAGACTTGTAGTTATTACTGCAGTATGGTCACAGCCAGTGTTGGGGAGTAACGGAATACATGTACCGCCGTTACGTATTTAAAATACAAAATATGGGTAACTGTATTCCGTTACAGTTACCGTTTAAAAAGGTGGTATTCAGAATACAGTTACTTTGTTGAAATAAATGGATTACACTGCGGTACTTTCCTGTTTCATTTTGTCGCGGGTCAGGACTGTTTGGGTTTTGTTTGACAGCTACGTTCTGTTGTTCCAGGCGGCAGCGTTACGGTTGCCATGGTTACAGGGCGACGCTCTCTCTCTCTCTGCGACTGTGTGTTTCCTGGGTGAGAGAGCGCCTTTTCGTTGTTGTTGTTGTTGTTGTGCTAAGCTAACAGGCAGAATGCTACAAGCATACCTCTAAAGAATGTAGCATCATGGGCAGTGTAGTCCGTGTTGCAGGGAGAATGGACTGCCATACACGTTATGTGTCTGTGAGCGCGAGGAGGGAGAAAAAGGGGAGTGGAAAGGTACGAGTTGTCATCGAGAAAAAACGGGAGCTGGAAGCATGTAAATATAATAATAACCACTGCAGCCAAGAAGAGAGCCTGACGAGCCCAGTTGTAAGTAAGCTATTAAGACTCGACTGTACACCGTGTTCGTGTTTTCCTCCGAAAACAATAAGTTCCGTTGGAGCAGTCTTTCAACGCCTCTCTCTGTCTCTCGCAAGAAAAGTTGACCCTCACAACAAAGTAAAGCTATTTTTCAGCTACGAGCCGACAGGGACCCCACCGTATTAGTCAGAGGTCCCTTTACTACAGTTCGGAGTCGCGGACCTTCAGTAATAGTAATAAATCACATAGCAATAGTACATTCACGTTGTTGTAAAAAGCATGATAATATATTAAGTAATCCAAAGTATTCAGAATACGTTACTGTCATTGAGTAACGTAACGGAATACGTTACAGAATACTTTTTGGGGCATCTATTCTGTATTCTGTAATGGAATACATTTTAAAAGTAACCTTCCCAACACTGGTCACAGCAGATACTGATAAACATGTATTATGAGGATGGATGATCAAGTTTCTCACTCTCTCCTTTAAATCTCAGTTTTTTCTTCTTCACAGTTTATCTGTTAATTTATTAACGAATAACACAAAGAGTTTCTGTTATATTTCCCCTTGAACATCAGCTTATTAGGGCAGCATTAGGAAATAGCCCCCCTCCAAAGAATGAATAAATGAATGATGATAATAATAAAATGATTAAAAAGCAGAGCTCAGAGTGGTAGAATGGTCAAACATGGATCCACGGGTGGTTCAACTGCATTTGGTGACGTGACTAAAGCAAATCTTTCAAATAATCCCACCATCAACGGGATGTTGTCTCCTTTACTACGGTTACTTTACTTTGTCACCGTGTAAGTTTCTTTGAAATGAACCAAATTCTTTTATTTGTTGGTTGTTGCATATTTAACCTCTACAGTCAGGAAAGGAGGAGATGAGGCCTCAACAATGTTGGGTTGTAGCTGTGGTTCAGGTTAGAGTGAGTGTCCATGGAATAAATGTAAGTCAGTGAACTGGAAACATGAATGTGTTCAAACTTTGTTTTCCTTTTTATAATGAGTCTAATCAAAGGTGGACAGAAGTATCTCCACTTTGACTTTTCTGTCTCACCATCAGAGCTTCTGCACAGTGTGGAGAAAGATCCAGAAGCAGAGCTGGACTGCAGACAGCCAGTCAGAGCAGCTGTGTACAAAGTAAGACTGAACATCTGTCTGCTGATGGACTCATTTCTGAAAACTGGACTTCTTGTGTTGTTCAGACATTGAAGAGTTTTCTTTCTCTTTAGTCTCATTGTTTTTCTTTCTTTCAGCAGATGTTGGTCTGCAGGAAGTTTTAGATGAACATAAGATCAGTCTGAGGAGGAGATGTGAACGTGTGACTGAAGGAAGTGATGAAACAGGAAGTAGAACCCTCCTCAACAGGATCTACACTGAGCTCTACATCACAGAGGGACAGAGTGAAGAGGTTCATACCCAACATGAGGTGAGGCAGCTGGAGACAGCTTCCAAGATGGACGCCCTCCATGACACTCCAATCAGGTGCCAGGACATCTTTAAAGCCTTACCTGACCAACAGAGACCCATCAGAGTGGTTGTGACCAACGGCGTGGCTGGTGTTAGAAAAACCTTCTCAGTGCAGAAGTTCACTCTGGACTGGGCAGAGGGCTTGGAGAACCAACATGTCAGTGTGGTGGTTCTGCTTTCATTCAGGGAGCTGAACCTGATCAGAGATGAGCAGTACAGTCTTCTGGAGCTGCTCCATGTTTTCCATCCAACATTACAGAAGGTCACAGCAGAGAAGCTGGCTGTCTCTCAGCTTTTGTTCATCTTTGACGGCCTGGATGAAAGCAGACTTTCATTGGATTTCACCAACAGGAAGCTGCTGTCTGATGTCACACAGAAGTCATCAGTCAGCCAGCTGCTGACAAACCTCATCCAGGGGAATCTGCTTCCCTCGGCTCTCGTCTGGATAACTTCCCGACCCGCAGCAGCCAATCAGATCGCTCCTACATGTGTTGACAGGCTAACAGAAGTACGAGGCTTCACTGATGCCCAGAAGGAGGAGTACTTCAGGAGGAGATTCAGTGATGAAGAGCTGTCCAGCAGAATCATCTCCCACATGAAGACATCCAGGAGCCTCCACATCATGTGTAGTATCCCAGTCTTCTGCTGGATCACTGCTACAGTTCTGGAGCACATGTTGACTACAGAGCAGAGAGGAGAGCTGCCCAAGACCCTGACTGACATGTACTCACATTTCCTGCTGGTTCAGACAAAGAGGAAGAAGAACAAGTACCATGAGGGACGTGAGACGAGTCCACAGAAGCTGACGGAGGCTGACAGGGAAGTTCTTCTGAAGCTGGGGAGGCTGGCGTTTGAACATCTGGAGAAAGGAAACATCATGTTCTACCAAGAAGACCTGGAGCAGTGTGGTCTGGATGTGACAGAGGCCTCGGTGTACTCAGGAGTTTGTACAGAGATCTTCAAAAGAGAGTGTGTGATCTTCCAGAAACCAGTCTACTGCTTTGTTCATCTGAGCATTCAGGAGTTTCTGGCTGCAGTCTACATGTTCCACTGTTTCACCAGCAGGAAGAAAAATGTGTTGAAGATGTTTCTAAAATCAGAATCTTTAATCAGTAGGATTTTCAATCTTTTTGATAACACAGATCTCCAATCACTTGATGTATTTCTGAGGAGAGTCATGGAGAAATCCCTCCAGAGTAAAAATGGCCACCTGGACCTGTTTGTTCGCTTCCTTCATGGCCTCTGTCTGGAGTCCAACCAGAGACTCTTAGTAGGTCTGCTGGGTCAGACAGAGATCAGTCCAGGAACCATCCAGAGAGTCATCAACAACCTGAAGGAGATGAACAGTGATGAAATCTCTCCTGACAGAAGCATCAACATCTTCCACTGTCTGATGGAGATGAACGACCTCTCATTATTTCAGGAGATCCAAGAGTTCCTGAAGTCAGAGAACAGATCAGAGAAGGAACTCTCTGAGATCCAGTGCTCTGCTCTGGTCTTCATGCTGCAGATGTCAGAGGAGGTTCTGGATGAGTTGGACCTGCAGAAGTACAACACATCATGGCAGGGACGACAGAGACTGATTCCAGCTGTGAGGAACTGCAGAAAGGCTGGGTGAGTCCAGATGTGATCATTAACATCATTGATCAGTGTAGGTTAGTAGTTTAATGTTAAAAATAAAATCAGATTGTAACCACAAAGTGTTTGTGTCCGTACGCTGCAACCTTCCACACTATTGAGAAAAACATCTGATTTTACTGTCACTATATATCATTCATAAAGCACTGGTATTGTTTCATTATTACTTCATTAGTCTGCATCAGCTTATCATCAATATTATCATGTATCACTTATCATTTAGTAAATCTGATACAATACTCTATCAGTTAGTAAAGCACCAGTTTAGCCGAGGGTCCAGTCGGGCCCTAGTAAGTCATATGAGGACACGGTGAACTTTTGTTGGCCGGAAACGGACACTCTCACACAACTACACATTCTACACACTTGGTTATGTTCCCAGAATACAGAGGAGTGGAAACATCTGGAACATGTTGTTGTTCTTAGCCATAGAAGGACATGGAAGGGAGAACTGACGGATACTTATCAGGTGACTTGACGTCATCACTGCTCACTGCAATAAAAGCCTTGTGATAGGGGTTCTTTTTGGGAGATCTGCTTGTGAAGACTTTTGACGCTCATCTTCCCCATATGTACATATGTATAATAAAAATCACTATTCTGACATCTACTGAGAGCCTGCAGTCGTTTGTCTCTTCCTCAAAAATACGAACCATGACATTTTGGTGCCGAAAATCCCGGTTTGGGGGGAGACTTAATGGAGCGTGGCTGACGGTCTAGTGGTGTCAGACGGACAGCCAGGAGGTCGACTGAGTGATGGGCCCCGAAATATGAGAGGTAAGCACCGCCTGTTGATCTCTACAAGGTGCTGAATTGGAAATCAAGCTAAATTAAACGTTCACTCAGTGGAGCTTCTGTTCTGTCCGGGGTGATTTTGGGGTAATTAGGGTTAAAACTTAAAGGGGAATATTTGAAGTGAACTTTTGAGTTAAGAGGTTATGTTTTGTGTTTAAGTCAATAAGGATTAAAAGGTTTAAAAGGTTTAAGAGGTTTAAGAGGTTTAAAGGTTTAAAGGTGCAGTTGACTGGGTGCCAGCCAGATCACACTGGGGTAGTGTAGGGTATTCGGTTTAATTGAGTAGTAAACGAGGTTTGGGCGTCACATAATTAATAAGTTGAGGGTGGAGGCCTCACTTTGATGCTTTTAAAATAAGTAAATTTAATTTAGGACGGGGGACGCGGTGGTCCCCTAAGGGCGTGGTCGCTCAGCACGGTGGCAGGTGCCTCCTGACGGTGGACGCACGGTCAGGATATTTTGCTTGGTTGGTTGCCAGGGGGATTCGGGCGCCCCGGATAAACCGGAACGGTCGACGGGAGACCGTTTCTTTTACTGCGCCAGATTGACAGATAGAGTCGCGGACCGGCCGCTTCCTATTTTAAACGCCAGCTGCCTGCTAACTTTAAGTAAAGCCAAAAACGTGAGCCGGGCCTTCATTGCCTTTCACGCAGCTGGTGGAGTTCCAGGTCTGTCTGGCGGGGTGCGGTTTTAAATTATCTAGCGTTAGTAATGAGGGCGTTGTCGAGGCGGCGTACTCGAGACGTGTAATTGATCAGAAAGGCGCGGCCTGGGCCTTAGAGTGGCTTTTAAATTAGTCTAAAGGTTAGGGACGCCAGCTGAAATAGGGAAAAGCAGCTGGTCTGGCGTGTCGTGTTGTCTTACGTTTGTCTTACGTTTATACGGGCCCGTCTGTACATAGAAAGTAGATTACCTGTGTGTAAATAAGTGTAAACTAGTGCTATATTTTGTCTGTTGAAGTTCTTCTGAGTGTTGAGAAAAAAGGAAAAGTGTGTCTCTCTCTCTGTCTCTGTGAAGGAAAAGGTGGGGGCCGAGTGAGCCCGCGGGGCCGAGCGGGTCCGCGGGAGCGAGCGTGTATGCTCTATGGGAAGAATGAGGAAGTGAGAAGCGAGTGAGAGGAGTAACCGAGTGTTTGGTGATTTTGTTTATTGTTTCGGAGACGGTGGGTAAGAGTTTTGACTCTGTGGTTTTGGAGCTGGTGACTTTAGCTGTGAGAGTTGTGAAGAGAGCAGGTTTTTCTTTTGTTGTGGTGTTAAGTATAAATTGAATGGGCTGTGACTAATCGGTGATTTGCTTTTCTGCCTATTGTGCTGCGTGGAAGACACAGAAGTGTAGACATGTTTGTGGTTTATCTTTGTTTGACGTTTTATATAGAGTTGGTTGATTCAGGGTGATTTCTCCCGTTTAAGGGAGGAGTGGAATTATGGTTATGTTAGAGCTTTGCTGTAGGGGTATGAGTGTGAATTTTTGCTGGGTTCGCATGTTTGAATGGATGCATAGAAGTGAGTGAGAAATTGTCATTGGTGGGGTTTAAGGTTAGTAAGGAGTTAAATCAACCCTCCTCAAGAGTTCAATAATTTAGGCAGTTATGATTATATAAATACTAAATGTATGTTTAGTGTCTTCATACAGGTGGTTTTTTCTTAATCTGGGAACCTGAGTACGACAGCAGGAGACAAGCCAAGCTTTGGCTAACAATTCATGGCTGGACCCCAGAGTTGTCCCACCCCTCCTGGAAAAAGAAAGAATGAAGTTTTGGGTGTGTTTTTCGCACTGAACTGCTCTGGTGCTGTGTCCCTAGATCTCACAAGTATTAACCTCTGGCGGAAGAAAAAGTTAAATTAACCCATATACAGACGCACCCACACATGCAACGAAGAAACAGCTTACACTCATGAACATATGAAGATTTTCCAGCAAGGTTAAAGTAGCGACACTTAACCTACACCTGTTTTAAATGATATAGTTTATCCACTACTGACAAATAAACTCTCTGGGTTGCAGGACAACAACTTACCTTCAAAAGAAAAGACACTGGTCTGACCATCCAGTGAGGTTACGACAAATTTAGTGGTTAAAAGTGTTAAATTGTGACAGGTTTTTGTTGATTGCTTAAGCCAATGATTACTGAAGGACAGAAAATTCCTTTTTAGGTTTTTAGGCATGATTTTAAGAATTTGAACACGTATCTGTGTTGTCCTGTCAACTTGGGGGGTTATGAGTTGATTATATGGTGAGAAAACAGAAAGGGGGAGAGAAGGCTGACACAGGGCCTGGCCTCATTGTTTCTCCCTCTTGGGGTAACACAGTCAACACAACATAGCCAATACATCATACATCATTTTCCTGCTTCGCCTGTGGTTGTTTTGTTTTTGTTTGGTCAGCCGAAGCTGACCTGGACTCCTGCCCTCCCTTCTACCATCGTTGCCCTCTCCGCTACCATCTTTGACCCTCTGACCCCTGAAGGCCACAGCAGCTGGACCCACAACAACAACTTCAAAGTGTTAACAGTGCTGCAGGAAAACGATCTCATGCAGCAGGGACGGAGAGTGTTAAATCTAAGGCCCGTTTCACCACACGGGGGTTCTTTCTGACAAGACTGAGGAAAGGCCCGGCTCCCACCACCGATTCTGACCACCTTCTATGGAGGAACTACCCTACCGAGAGCATACTGAGCGCTCGGCTTTACATTCTTGCCATATGGGAAAAGACAGCTTCAGCTGACAGAGCTGTGACGAGACGCGCATTAAGCCTGGAGGAAAAGGGAGGGTGAGCAAAAGAGTGCTGACCTCTGAGAAGAGCCGAACAGCAGAGCTGCAGAAGGTTGTGGAGCAAAGTAAGGACAACATAAACAGACTCCAATCTGACGTGGAAGGAAAAGACTCTGAGGTTTTTGCCCTCAGTAAGAGCTCAAGGCATCAGAGCAGAAACTGAGCACGGCTCCGGAGGAGCTGGTTGCTAGTTGAACTCATCAGTCAGACGTGGAGTTTCACATGCAGGACTTGAAATCAGGTGGAAGCTTGCTGGAGCAGGAGGTCGTCAGACCTGACGCAAAGCTCCAACAGCAGGAGCAAACCCAGAAAGGGCTACAGAAGCAAAAGGGTCAAGTTACAAGGAGAAGAGGCTGGCAGCTGCAACAACGGATGCAAACAGACCCAAAGAGGGGGGCAGGACCCCAGGGCAGGCTTCAGGCCGTTGGTTTACTTAAACGACAGAACAGGAAGGTGATGAACACAAACATACACCCACACACAAACACACACTTTTGCAGGCACCGACTTAGAATGAAGAGAAACACACACATGAACACTTATGCACTAGTTGAGGGAGTGAAAACTGATACACACCCATGTACCAAAATCAAAATGTTGATTTAATTCACTAAGAAGTGACACATAATGCTCTGGCTGCTGCAATGAAGAATGCTTTACTGACAAAAGCTCAATGCTGCACACAACAAAGTCAAATACAGAATCTGCTATAATAATAAGCCCAGAGGGCATTTGTGTGGTCTGGGGAGCAGGGTCCAGAGTGGGTTTGGTTATGAAAACGATGCCTGTGCGAGATATCTGGGGCTGAAGGCCTCGACTCAATTGTTTACTGTACACTAAAAAGAAAAGAAAACAGCCTGAGCAGTGGTGCAGAGTGAAAAAGATGAATTAACAGTGTGAGTCTTATTTCAGAGCGCCACATCATAGTGATGGAGATTTAGTAAAAGGAGGAACACGCGGACAAAGAAGAAGAGAAAGGGGGGCCAGCCCTTGAACACGATTGCTTGAGGTATTAAAGTTCTGTACTAAGTTCTGGTTTCCAGGGTGAGAAAAGTCACGCAGTGCCAGTAGTAGAGCTAGGTTGAGTGATGATTCTAAATTACTGTAAGTGAATCATCGTACACCCGGTTAAGTTTCATGATAACTGGGATCTAGAATTTGTTGAACCCTAGGCAATTTGAACAGGTAAAATTTGAGTGACCAAGTAGCAGTTGAATAAAAGTCATTGAATAAGTGTTGAGATAAACTGGCAGAATTAAGAGAATTAAAACATTCCAAGAGCTCAAATTACATAATATGGAAACGGTTCAATTGTGTTTCACGAACACAAAAACATATAGGTTTAGGAATATGAAAAGGTTAAGGTGGTGTTGATTTGACTCTGTTTAGGTTTAGGTTTGGCATTTTTACTGATGGGAGGAATATTCAGTGATAAGTCGTAAGACACGGGCGTTTGTATTTTGTTTTTGGTACCTTTCATTTTATTTTATATTTTTGAACAGTGCACTGATTTTTGTTTCTGAATCTCTTCTTTAAGCAGATCTGCACATCGGAAATTACAAGCATTACACGTCGGCGAGAAAATTGTTGTAAGTGACTTTCTCCACATTAAAATGGGCTTAGGAGAAAAACCACTTATCTGGGACAATTAGAAAGTAAGTTCCTGTTCAAAAAAGGATGCAGTGATGAAATCCAAGCTAAAGTTCTTCGTTTTCTTTTTGAAATGACGTCATTTTGCTGAGTGTGGAAACTAAATGCGACGATCCTTTTCCACTATCAGCAAAGAAAGAAATGGATGAATGGATGAATGATGAATGAATGAAAGACGGGAAATAAAACAAACGGACTGACTGGTAAAAGATGACAAGACTTGACCACGACTCGAGGTTAACCACCTCCACCTAGATAGGACTAAAGGGTGGATGAACTTATGTGTTTCTTTCTACAGGAGCAGAAAGAGGACAGCGACATCTGAGGTTGCATGGCAATTTAACTTTAAATGTTACTTTCTGTGTATGTGAAAGTGTGTGTACACACCTGCGCAGCGTTAACACTCTCTTTTTAAGTTGACAAGTGGTTGATGTTTGCCAGTAATGTTTTCCTACTACAGGATTTCTGGGCTTATGTGTGAAGAAACGGTGTTTATGGGTTATGATTTGGTTAGGCGATTAAACGGCGGGAGACACATCCTGTCTCGAAAACAGTGTGATTCTTTTTACAGGAAATCTTTTTATAGCACCTCTGGAATGTGGATGCCTGCCTGACTGTGGTCAGTGTGCTGCTACTGTTTGCTTTGCTTTTGTTAAGAATGTGTGAGGAGGGGGCAGTAGAAAACAGACAAGTGACATGAAAACAAAGAATAATAATAAAACAAGTATAATAACAAATAACTGATTTGGGGACAGTTTGACCTAGAGCTCACTAACTGGCCATTAGGGGGCTCTGAGTGATAAACAAGGGGAGTAACATTGCCCAAGTGTGAATAAAACAAATGGCGGCAATAATAGTGATTTAATGATTGGAGAAAATCTGAACATGAGACTTGTCTGTTGTGCTGAATCTTTTATTAATCTTAGCTTGTAAATGAGCTGTTTAATTTGACGGATTTGCTTTTTAGGTGAAGGAGGAATTAAAGGAGGTTAACTGACTAATGTTTTTACACAGGGTTACAGCTTGGCGGGAGAGTGTTTTGGAGAGGATGTGTAATGTTCTTGTGCAGTTTCCAGTGGGGAGATTGCAAATACAACTAGAACTATTAATTGTGACTAATCAAAACTAACCTGAAACTGAGGAGGTTCTATATAAGGAAGAATTAAAACAGATATAAAATGCATCCGATCTTTAATTGCAGGTGTGACCATGAAGATTTTTGGTACATATTGCAGGTGGTGGCTCATTATAGAATTGTGTTCAGCTTCATAAGGCAAAATGCTACATCAGGGGTCTATGGTTTCGTTTGTGTCTTAATGATTTAGGTATGGCAAAATTAAGGGTTTTTTGACAATTTAGGGAACCAGTGAGGAGCATAATTAGATGATCAGAAACTGAGTACTAGACTTAAACTAAAAGTTAGACTTAAGAATGCCCAATTTGTTTGAGGTTTGTTTACTTTTATACACAAATTGCAAATGTGCTTATAACGAGCTGGCACTTAGTCTATGAAGGTCAGTAGATAACAACATTAGCGTATTAGGGGTAGGAAGAGAGGTGTGTTGGCTTTCTGTCTCTTGCAGAGGAGGGAACAGACACCAGACAAGGTCACAGATAGGTGAGGATCCTTCGCAGCAGAGATAGACACAGTGACTGCCGAGACATCAACTGGGTCCAAGGCTTAGGACGTTTGGGCTCCAGGTAGTCCCCTCAAAGGATGGATCCCATAAACGCAGCAATAACCATGAAGGGGTTGGCGGAAATCCAGGAACACCAGACCAACGAGGTTCGAGAGGCTCTGGGGCTAAAGGGGGACACGTTCCGGTTTCTTTTCCTGGAGGTTCGAGGATCTGAGAATACACAGATCGTTGTTCGAAAAGGGGCAGAATAATCCCCTGATCTGTGCCCCGACTAAAGGGTGGTCTACCCCTGGGGTGAAGAATGAAGAGGAGCGACACACGCCAAGCAGCATTTGATTAATTGATTAATTCATTCCGGGCTCCTAAATAGGCTAGGGCTCTAGTCTAAAAATTTGATAGTTTAAAGGAATCGTAATAGTTTTGTATGTTAACCACAGATATTCATACTCAGAAGTTTATACTCTCATTCTCATAACCTCATATTTTTATCACAAAGCTTAGAGTAAAAGTAAAAGAACAGGGTTCCTGAAACTGTGGGGAAAATTAGAAACTAATGAGGATGTGGGGTTGATAAGTACTGTGACGTATT
Source organism: Astatotilapia calliptera (assembly GCF_900246225.1). Taxonomy (NCBI): domain Eukaryota; kingdom Metazoa; phylum Chordata; class Actinopteri; order Cichliformes; family Cichlidae; genus Astatotilapia; species Astatotilapia calliptera. The sequence goes on from NC_039320.1 coordinate 5,513,256, forward strand.
GGTTGTGTGCTGAGGGAGTCAGCACAAAAGGGGGAATATTGAGAAAAACATCTGATTTTACTGTCACTATATATCATTCATAAAGCACTGGTATTGTTTCATTATTACTTCATTAGTCTGCATCAGCTTATCATCAATATTATCATGTATCACTTATCATTTAGTAAATCTGCTACAATACTCTATCAGTTAGTAAAGCACCAGTTTAGCCGAGGGTCCAGTCGGGCCCTAGTAAGTCATATGAGGACACGGTGAACTTTTGTTGGCCGGAAACGGACACTCTCACACAACTACACATTCTACACACTTGGTTATGTTCCCAGAATACAGAGGAGTGGAAACATCTGGAACATGTTGTTGTTCTTAGCCATAGAAGGACATGGAAGGGAGAACTGACGGATACTTATCAGGTGACTTGACGTCATCACTGCTCACTGCAATAAAAGCCTTGTGATAGGGGTTCTTTTTGGGAGATCTGCTTGTGAAGACTTTTGACGCTCATCTTCCCCATATGTACATATGTATAATAAAAATCACTATTCTGACATCTACTGAGAGCCTGCAGTCGTTTGTCTCTTCCTCAAAAATACGAACCATGACATTTTGGTGCCGAAAATCCCGGTTTGGGGGGAGACTTAATGGAGCGTGGCTGACGGTCTAGTGGTGTCAGACGGACAGCCAGGAGGTCGACTGAGTGATGGGCCCCGAAATATGAGAGGTAAGCACCGCCTGTTGATCTCTACAAGGTGCTGAATTGGAAATCAAGCTAAATTAAACGTTCACTCAGTGGAGCTTCTGTTCTGTCCGGGGTGATTTTGGGGTAATTAGGGTTAAAACTTAAAGGGGAATATTTGAAGTGAACTTTTGAGTTAAGAGGTTATGTTTTGTGTTTAAGTCAATAAGGATTAAAAGGTTTAAAAGGTTTAAGAGGTTTAAGAGGTTTAAAGGTTTAAAGGTGCAGTTGACTGGGTGCCAGCCAGATCACACTGGGGTAGTGTAGGGTATTCGGTTTAATTGAGTAGTAAACGAGGTTTGGGCGTCACATAATTAATAAGTTGAGGGTGGAGGCCTCACTTTGATGCTTTTAAAATAAGTAAATTTAATTTAGGACGGGGGACGCGGTGGTCCCCTAAGGGCGTGGTCGCTCAGCACGGTGGCAGGTGCCTCCTGACGGTGGACGCACGGTCAGGATATTTTGCTTGGTTGGTTGCCAGGGGGATTCGGGCGCCCCGGATAAACCGGAACGGTCGACGGGAGACCGTTTCTTTTACTGCGCCAGATTGACAGATAGAGTCGCGGACCGGCCGCTTCCTATTTTAAACGCCAGCTGCCTGCTAACTTTAAGTAAAGCCAAAAACGTGAGCCGGGCCTTCATTGCCTTTCACGCAGCTGGTGGAGTTCCAGGTCTGTCTGGCGGGGTGCGGTTTTAAATTATCTAGCGTTAGTAATGAGGGCGTTGTCGAGGCGGCGTACTCGAGACGTGTAATTGATCAGAAAGGCGCGGCCTGGGCCTTAGAGTGGCTTTTAAATTAGTCTAAAGGTTAGGGACGCCAGCTGAAATAGGGAAAAGCAGCTGGTCTGGCGTGTCGTGTTGTCTTACGTTTGTCTTACGTTTATACGGGCCCGTCTGTACATAGAAAGTAGATTACCTGTGTGTAAATAAGTGTAAACTAGTGCTATATTTTGTCTGTTGAAGTTCTTCTGAGTGTTGAGAAAAAAGGAAAAGTGTGTCTCTCTCTCTGTCTCTGTGAAGGAAAAGGTGGGGGCCGAGTGAGCCCGCGGGGCTGAGCGGGTCCGCGGGAGCGAGCGTGTATGCTCTATGGGAAGAATGAGGAAGTGAGAAGCGAGTGAGAGGAGTAACCGAGTGTTTGGTGATTTTGTTTATTGTTTCGGAGACGGTGGGTAAGAGTTTTGACTCTGTGGTTTTGGAGCTGGTGACTTTAGCTGTGAGAGTTGTGAAGAGAGCAGGTTTTTCTTTTGTTGTGGTGTTAAGTATAAATTGAATGGGCTGTGACTAATCGGTGATTTGCTTTTCTGCCTATTGTGCTGCGTGGAAGACACAGAAGTGTAGACATGTTTGTGGTTTATCTTTGTTTGACGTTTTATATAGAGTTGGTTGATTCAGGGTGATTTCTCCCGTTTAAGGGAGGAGTGGAATTATGGTTATGTTAGAGCTTTGCTGTAGGGGTATGAGTGTGAATTTTTGCTGGGTTCGCATGTTTGAATGGATGCATAGAAGTGAGTGAGAAATTGTCATTGGTGGGGTTTAAGGTTAGTAAGGAGTTAAATCAACCCTCCTCAAGAGTTCAATAATTTAGGCAGTTATGATTATATAAATACTAAATGTATGTTTAGTGTCTTCATACAGGTGGTTTTTTCTTAATCTGGGAACCTGAGTACGACAGCAGGAGACAAGCCAAGCTTTGGCTAATTCCTTTATTGTACAGACTCAGCAGCAGCTCCATGGATCCCAAATCCAAGAGTGGAGAACAGATTTGAAGTGTGTCACATCCATGCAGTCACAGCTGTTTCCACCATGTTTCCACTGATATTAATCCTGTTCAATGACACGTTTCATATCAGTGAATATGTTCTTTAGGACGTCCCCTGACATGTTTAAGTGTCCTGCTGGAAATCACTCAAATCATCCATGAAATCCATAAAAAATCCTTTTAATGTTTCTAACTTCACCCTCTGTCCTCTCTCTCTCTCCATCCTCCTCACTGCTTCTTTCACTGATAATCACACAAACATCGTATTCAGCTACAAAATAACACAATAACATCATCTGATGATCATTATTATAAGAGCAGGATCCATATTTGATATCAGAGTAACACACTGCTTGGTTATGTGCAGTCATCATCAGTGACTGCGGGTCAAACAGAAGCTCTCTGATTGGTTGCTGACCTTGGTCACCTGTCCACTCTCACCTGTTTGTGTTTGCTCTCTCTTTGCTGTCTCCATCCTCTCTCTCCTTTCTCTCCCTCTCTGTCTTTGTACATCACTCAGGTCCAATGGAAACAGTGACATTTACAAACCAATCAAAGACAAACTGATCCATGTCAGGTTATAACAATATTCAAAGTGAATACAGGCTGCTGCTGGACACAGACAGGTAACATCATTTTGACTTGCTGTCACCTGGATCTGGACTCATAAACACTGAAGCCCTGAACAGGAATACAAATCATTTTCTGCCAACTAGCGACACACCAGCAGATAATGGCTCAGAAAGCTCAAATGAGCCAATCATTTCTGTGTTTAGTTCCCCTGAAATCAGATCTGATATCAGCAGCTCTGAGTTCATTCATCATTATTGTCCAGTGATGAGATTTCTGCTCCGTTTGGTAACAGTCAGCAGGTTTTTCCTGCGTTTGGACGTGAGCAGTCGCACCTGACAGTAGGTAGCAAACAGAGATCATCTTTCCAGCTGGAACTCTTCACTGAGCTGAACTCATTCAAAATGTTCTGGAATCAAAACAGGAAACAGTCCAAATGTGTGTCTTCACTCTGACTCTGGATCAGATCTCAGTGACAGACTGTGGACATTATGGAAGCCTAAATGTGACACCATCTTCCTCCTTCATCTGCAGATTAAAGCCAAACAAAGATTCTCATTAAAAGTCTGCAGGTCTGAGAGAGACTCAATCGTTGTGTCATGTCAAACACAGTAAGAGGAGCTGAAGCACAGATGTGAAGAGCAGATTCATCAGATTATGACCTCACTCTGTTTTGTCTTCATATACATTCAGTCTGTGTTTATAATGCAGATTTTCTGCTTTTATAATAACACATTTTATATTTTCTATCATCACAGACTGACTCGGTGTGGACTCTCAGAGTCTCACTGTGAAGTTGTGGCCTCAGCTCTGAAGTCCAACCCCTCCCATCTGACAGAGCTGGACATGAGTTGGAATGATGGCCTCCAGGATTCAGGTGTGAAGCTTCTGTGTGCTGGACTGGAGAGTCCAAACTGTCGACTGGAGACTCTGAGGTGAGTTCACTGACTGCGGCTGTTGTTGTTTTTCTATATTTCAGGTCTTTGATTGATGTTTGAAACTTTCTTTAGTTCCTACATGTTCAGGATGTGTCTGAAGACAAATGTGAAGAAGTTTGAGTGCTTTCAGAAATGTTGTCTTTCCAAACGACTGAACAACAGTTTTTCCTTTTGGCTCCAAACAGAAGTGACAGACTTGAGCAGGGTTCATTTAAAGGCTGACAGAAGTGGAGTGGTGACGGGGAGATGTTTGACAGGACAGTGTTTCAGCCTCCACAGGTTCATGTTGTGCTCCATCAGTCAGTGAAGATGAAGTCAGTGCTGATGAGGCTGTAGAGTGTGTGAGGGATGTGAATGAGGATGATGAAGATCTGATGATAGCAGATAAAAACAGGCTGCAGAGACTTTGAGCCATACAGGGCACACAGTGTGTGTACAGAACAGCTGAAATCATTATGGAGGCCTCACTGGAATATGGAAGCATCACAGTACAGCTTCAGTGAAGCTTTAAAGTCTCTGATATGAGATGAGAAATGAAGCAGCCAGAGCTTTTTCATGAGTGGAAATCCACTGTGACTGTGAGCTGCTGCTACAGCCTCCAGATTAGCCAGCAGCTCATCCTGCTCAACATTTTCTCACCAACTTTAATGGAAGTGTGATGTTTTCAGCTGGAGTGATGGTCAGGGTGGCCTCCCTCTCCTCTTCTTCTCCTCTTCCTCTTTCATTTGTAAAGCCACTTCTGCTGCTTTCATTCATTTGGAAGTCCTGTAGCTGAGTTTGGGAGAGACTAACAGCCTCGGCAGCAGAGGGGAGAAAGGCTGTAACACCACCACTTTACTCTGTTCTACCTGTCACATCATTTTATCAGGAAACAAATATGCTCATGTTTTTACTATGTTTGTCTTGAAGATGTAAGAAGATCACATGGTGCTTTTTATTATTGTGTTGGTTTGTTTCCTGTCTCTTGGATGGAGCCCAGCTGTGCGTGGCCCCTGGGCCTGTGGTCAGAGTGTGTGCTGGATAATCCGGCCCAGGATGAGGCCAAACTGACATGGGATGAAATGTCTGTCACATAATTGAGCTTAGTGTAGTTTCATTTCTGCACAATTTAAAAACAACCAAAACTTTGTTCTGTCTTTTCTATGTTATACTGTAGACTTTCTTTCCTTCTGTGTCCAAAAGGAGCAGCTTTTACTTTGAAGGGGAGCCATCTCTGTTTCCTCTTCAGGTTGGATGATGGAAGCAAATGAGTGTGTGATGTTCTTTCAGTGTTGCACTTTGTAGACACTCCCTGAGCACTGGTCTCACAGCCAGCTGCACATAGAGACCAGTGTTGTTAGTCCAGGTCAGAAGATGACTTGTTGGAATGAAAATGAGTGTTAGGTTTGTAGCTTGAACCTATTCGCTGGAACGTTAAGACAATATAATTACACTGCAAGCAAGACGCAAGTAGGCAAACTTCTTCATGTTACTCGTGCACGGGAGAGACTGGACAGAGCGCCGTCCCTTCGCTTGACCCCAGTAGCTCTCGTCCGTTCCTCCGTACACTGCCCTTTTATTGAGGTTACATGAATATGCATAAGTTCATTAACATATGACGTCTACATAGGGCTTCGGAGCGTGATGTCACGGGGGTGGGCGTGGAAAGGATTTTGGCCCGATTCACCATTTTGGGGGTCTAAGCTAGGAGCGATAGCATAGCCATGGTTCGTACTTGCTGTGTGCTCGGCTGCAATGTTCGATCTTACGACCGGCACGGGAATAAGGTTGGATTGTCTTTTTATGCTTTCCCAACCTGGAAGCGACATGAGCAGCTCGTGTATCGATGTTACCAAACGAAGGCGTCCAGCCTGGATAGCAGCTGTGAGATGAGCTGACGTGCAGCTCTCTTCCATCTCCACATATCTGTTGGTGCTCCAGACATTTTCAAGTTCTAAATATGTTCATATCACTCTTTATAGCCTATTAGTTTCATTTTCGATGCGCTCTGAGCTCATAGCAAATTAGAACAAACATCCTACTGAGTGATTTTGCAGAACTACCGTCTATTTATAGAGTTGCTAATTATTTGGCATTATTGCAGCAAACCAGCCGATGAAATGGATGAAACATCATGACTGGTTTCCAGCGCTACACGAGGGACCTGCTTCAAACAAACCACCATGCCAATCAGATTACTTCTTCCATGTGAGGGTGAAGAGGTGACCCTCCTGGATAAGATGGTGAAGGTTTGCTGCGTTTGGTGAAGAGTGTGATAATAAAACCAGAGAAGAATGAAACCTGCTCCTGTTAAATATTCTTAAGTCTTGTGCTGTTATTTTTTCAAAAGATACAGTAAATAAAGTAATGTTAGTAATGGGTGATATCATATAAACACTCATGATTTGGTGTAAACATTTTGTCATTTGTAAACTGTACATGACATGGATTCTACATTGTAACTGATGTGATGCTCTATAAAGTGGTTTTAATAAAAAAAAAAGGCAAAATAATTTAGTTTCTTTATTCAACTTTTGAACAGTGGGACTCAGTCAGTACATATTCAGTAAATGCAAATTATTTACACAGCAGTGCACTACAGGCATAAATCTAGACCCCTAGATAAAACATCCTGGCATTATAGCAGTGACAACTCCTCCACAGTAGCAGGTGGGGGTTTTCTTTTTTGAGGACGGCTCCTTTTACCTGTCACTACAGATGGTCTGTGTATGTTTTGATCAAGAGCCTTTTTTTGGGCAGCTGAAGAGAAGTCGTCTATCTTATGGCCAACCTCTGGCTGTATCTTGGTCATATTACCCAGCAAAACCCAGTATGCAGGTTCATCTGTAACAGTCCTTGTGCCACAGATCAACACTGCTGCTTCTACTTTAAACAGAAGAGCAGCGACATGGCTGCAGGTCTCTGTGACTCCGGCCATACAGGTGCAGCGGGCAGCTTCAACCTTCCCTGTGATGCTCACAGTGACCCATGGCTGCAATGCTGGTTCATTCAGTCTTAGAGTGCAGCACCTGAAACACACACAGACAAAGTTCATTTAAAGACAAGAACTATGAGCCAAGGCCGACACAAATGTGTTTAATCTACTTTATCATAAATGTAACAAAGTGTTTAGAAAGTTAGCACAGACATGTAATTTTTCATTTCTTTATGTGTCCATCTATAGAACGCTGCATGTTATAGTGTAAATCTGTCTGTTCTGTCAGAAACCTGCCTGCAGAAAATGAACCTAAAGTATGTAATGCAAGGATGTCATCACTTTAGAGATGGAGAAAGCATAAAGTGACAATTATGAATCACTTAATATGTTAAGGAGATTCTGCAGGTCATTAATCAAAGTATAAAACTAAAATAAAATGTATTTTTAGTGACACAAGATACAAATATGGAAGCAAGATGTGTGATTAGAATTATTTATAATAAACATTAATAAATCATTGCAATTTCTTTAACCACAGAGAATAACTAAATCCTTCAGGACAGTGTCTCATCAATGCACTGAACTCACTATGTTATCCACCTAACAGCCTCCACATGTTCTCACTGTAATTTCCCCTCATGAATGAATTTATGCTGCACTAATGTGAATGTTTGCAGGGAAATCAAACGCATTTCACACGCAGTACTCGAGCTGACTTACCTTTGTTTGAATGACGACTTGTACGCGCTGACTCCACAGATAAGGTATGAAATATGTCAGGCTACGTCAATAGCGGTTGGTCTTCAGGGTTTCTACTCCACGGCCGTATTTCATACGGGTCCACATTTCGAATGCACGCTATTTTCCGCAAGTACCGCCGCTTCGCCTCTGGACGCAATCGGTCTCTATACAGTCCATTCTCTTTTAAGCTGCTTTTAAGCATCTTGTAATCGTCGTTCCAACACAGTGTGTTTGATTTGATTCGTAGACCCCGAAAATGCCGCCGCGCTCCCACAATGCATTGCGGCGTGACGTCAACTCCGAAGCCCTATACACAAAGAGTACCGTGTGTGTGTGTGTGTGTGTGTGTGTGTGTGTGTGTGTGGATTACTGCTGATCAAAGGGTCATAAAAGCACACAAGCAAACATCCTTGGTTAGGAAGAGGGTAGACTAGACCCCCCCGGTGAGGAAGTCCAGCAGTTCATCTAAACAGAAAAGCACTTAGACTAGAACAAATGTAGCTACGTTAATCCTACCATAAAACTATAAGGCAAGATGCAAACTTTTCCCATGCCCCCAAGATGCAGGTGTGCATTCCAGGAATGCACACCAAGCCTCTGTAGCCTGTTAAAGATCACACAACTTATCACTACACAATTGATTATACACTTCTAAGCATCTATGGTTAAATATTTCTAAGCATAAATGACAATCAACAATACAAACTCTAACATTCCCCCCTTTTCGACATTTATGCTAGAAAAGTTCCCAGTTATGAATACCTCATGTCCGACAGTTTCAATGCAAACATTCTTATACTCAGCATATGTCAAATCACCCTAAGTTACTGGAAAAATACACCGTTTAACAAATGTATTAGCAGTTATCTCATTCCTCATTGATCTCATCTCATGGCAAACTGCATCCTACAAGCAAACAAAGAAATTGTTAATTTAATAGTGAAAATAAGAAAGTAACATTTTCAAAAACATATCAGCTTGGTAATACTTCCTCCGGGTGCGCACATCACATGTCTCTCTGCAGAGTGGTTTGAGTTCTGCAGGGCGACATAAATGTCTCTTCCAGTTGTTTCATTGTCCACAGGACCAGAGTCCAAATGTATGTAGAATAAACATTCAAACATACCAGTTGGTTTTGTTGTTTGTCAACATGGGTCTCAGCTATTTCCAAAGCTGCAGACTCAGCGCTCTAGTTTTATGGCCTCTCATTACCCCATTCAAGCCTTCGTCCTGTGAGGGGGAAATTTATGACTCCTTAATTGTCCACGCTCTGCAGAGAAACACCTCTGTGGAAAGGGTGCAGAGTTGTCTTACTGCTATGATGATCCCAGCAGCCTTCAGAGTGTCATCGTATGCACAGTACAGTGGCACATTAGGTGATGTTCATAGTAAACTGCTGTCATCACCACCATAGTTTCTGCTTCCTGTGCTTTTCACAGAATCATGATGTCATCCTCGAACTCCTTCTGCGCTGTCGGTGGAGCTTGGCACGCTCCTCATCCCTCGAGTTTTCATGTTCCAACGCTGCTGAAGGTTTAAGGCAGAGAACGTCGTACACCTTAGTCGTCTTCCTCAGCGTCAATATTGAATCTTTCATTTTATTTAAAATCTTGCTGTGGGAAGTCTCCTCTTGATCTCCTGGAAGCTTAGTAGCACAGCTCTCTGCGTCCTGTCTGCTGTGCTGAAGATGATCTCTGATCCTCCTGAAGTCTCTCTCCCATCTTGTGGACGATCCTCTCAGGCACTCCTTCTCGTCATGCATAGTCCTGATTTTGGGCCTGCTGGATCTGTCTCAAAACACTCAGCTTCTCTGCCTTCCTCCTGGTTCAGCTGATTTCATGATGGGCCCCAACCAGCTTGATCTTTGACCTCAACCACTGCCTGGGCTGTCCGCTATGCCTGGAATGTTTCCCCTCACTGCTGCACCACTGTATTTCAAAAAAAACTTCTATTTGGAGAGCATGTCAACAATCATCAAACCACATTCTTTAGTTCAGTGAACTTCACTTATAGGCCATCAAAGCCTCATCTGAACATGGATGCACCACTTGCATAGATTTAATACTTGTAAATAAACAGCTAATCACACAAATCACTGCAACAATAATAGTAAACATTGTTTAATATTAATTCTGGACCCCACCTCTTGACGCATGGACACGCTCATGCGTCAACTCACCAAACCTGGATCCCTGTCTTAAAAACTGGCTCCACCAGGAGCCCGCATACACAAGATCTGGAAATAAAATCAACCTTCACACGTATAAACAATTATATCAAAAGAGTAATAAGCATTCAGCACGGGCAAGACAAGTGTCATGTGCATGTTTTCTCAAATCATTAAATCACTATTATTACCATAATTCGCCTCAAACATGGATCATCCCATGTGCTCAGTTAACCCTTTACAGCCGATCGGAGCGGGCACGCTCTGTTTTGCGTAACTATTTTTAAATCCCGGTAGCTCTGCAACCACGTAAGCTAGCGCAATAATTTTTTTTGCATATGAAACTGGAGGAGTTGTACTCACATCTTATGCCATCAGCTTGTCCTAGGTCACAGTTTCCTTCCACATATAGCTTTGCAAAAACTGCATAAAAATCACTTGCAGCAACAAAAACATGATATTCCAGAAACACGCTTCGCCGATCCATCAGCTGTTTGTAACACTTCCTACGTCCATCAGCGCGAACTATCACATGACCGCATGACCTGCCCGAAACCGGAAGTGACGTCATTTTGCGGAAATGTAGTTTTTTACTATCGGGGCCTTATGAGCTTGTGTTTTACTTGTTATGTGTTTTAAAAAGTTATGTTTGAGTTGATGACTTTCTGTGTCGTTTCTGGGATGCTTAGGACTCATATTGCACTGCTGGAAATAGTTTATTTTGATGCATATGCTGTTATTTTGCAAATTTGCACTATAATATTTATTTTCGTTTTTCCTGCAGTATATAAAAATTGGTGTATTTCAAAAATAAAACTATGAAGACACTCAAAATAAATTTCCTGTGGTGGGAAACTAGTTTGTGTAACTTTTTTGTATTTACAGTTTTGAGGGATAAGCCTCTTAAATTTCTCTAACTAGAAATATATGTTAAAAAAACAAAAACGATTTTCAATTTTTTTGTAGTTTATTGCACTTTTTTGCAATTTATGTAATTACTATGCACCTAATGCAGACATATTATTAAAGTTTGGGCTATAATGGTTGTATTGATGTATAGCAACTTGAAATGCTCCCAAAAATGGCTCCAAAGCATGTAAAAATATAATATAAGCTCTGGCGAACTTGGTTCTATGGTAGGTCTTAAAGGGTTAACATTAATGTAATCGGTGACTTCTCTTAAGCAAAGTCACTCCACTTTACATATTATTATTATTATTATTATTATTATTATTATTATTATTATGGGCTCAAAGTGGCCAGCAAAGAGCCCACAATAAACTATTCCATAAACACGTAATCTCTTATTTGTTTTACTCATGTCACTTGTCCGTTTCAGCTGAATCTTCCACAGCATTCTCAAAGAAACTAACATTAGCACTACATATTAACTGTGGTCAGACAGAGGTCAGACACAGGTCAACAGGTTCCAGAGGTGCCATAAAAACACCATAAAGTCAACCCTAGCTGTGGAAAGAATGTTATTCATATCATCAAAGTAACGTCACATTTTCCCAAAAACACAATGTAACAGCATCATCACTCATAACCTGTAAACACAGTTTTCCTCACACATAAACCCAAAAATCCTGTAGTAGGAAAAACATCAACCAGTTGTCCTGGTATAAATCAGGTGATCAAACCACATGAAGAACTGTAATGCTGTGTAATGCAAATGTTAGCGCTGCGCAGATGTATACAATTTCTCACAGTGATCTCTGAGCAACACAAAATAGGGAATAGCACCCTTAGTAAATGCACAGACACAGAAAGTGGCATTTCACAGGTTAAATCATCATGCACCCTCGAATGTTGCTGTCATCTTACTGCTCCTGTAACAAAAAACACATAGATTCATCCACCCTTTTGTCCTGTCTGGGTGGAGATTAACTTTGAGTCGTGATCAAGTCTTGTCAGCTTTTACCAGTCAGTCAGTTTGTTTTATTTCCATTCATTCATTCATTCATTCTTTCTTTGCTTCTTTGTTTGCTGATAGTGGAACCTGTGTCGCATTTAGTTTCCACTTCCAGCAAAATGACGTCATTTCAAAAAGAAAAAAAAACTTTTAGATGGGATTACCTCGCTGAATCCCTTTTTTTTTTAGGCTGGGACACTTATAATAAGTGGTCTTCTCCAAAGCCCAAATTAATGTGGAGAAAACTCACTTGACACAATTTTCTCGACGACGTGTAGCATTTTTAATTCCCGACGTGCGGATCTGCTTAAAGAAAAGAAATAGACAAACAAAATCAGTGTCTGTTCAAAAGATAAAAATAAAAAATAAAAAATTATCAAACCAAACTTTCAGTGCACTGTAAAAGTATCAAAATAAAAAGGCCTTGTTAAGTCATGACACAAACTCCTCATCTCAGGTAAATCATACCATTAGCATGGTTCCTCATACCATCATACTGATCGGCAGGCTCAACTTCACAACAGAAGAAAACATCATCAGCTAGATTCACTCCAAACCAACCATCAGCTGCACAAAACACAACAGTCTAACCCTAATGTCATATTAGCTATGAGTTTAATCACCAGGTCTGTGCTCTTCACTCATTTAGGCCACAGATCTATTTTATTCAATTTTCCTTTTCCCTTCATCATAAAACATGTGACATGTTGTCATGCACTTCACAAAATAAGTTTGTTCTGACGTATTCAGAGTTTGTGTATCCAAATACAGGATTCACTCGCACATCAAACAGGAAACTCAGTGTTTTAGAGTTTCCACTTAACACACAAACTCCAACACATCTCATTCACTCGTGCTAGAATTCAGTCACCTTTCATTAATCTAAAACCCAATCAACTAATTTGCATATCAGTTATTAACCCACTAAGTTGACAGGACGACAGGAAAGCATAGTATCACAAAAGACAATTTCCCTCATACAGTAAATTACTTGCTGCATTAATCAAGCAGGAAGCTTCTCCCAATTTACCATTTTAACACTAAATTTATTGTCTGATCACTGGTTGGTCAAACCAGGATCTTTTTTTCCCCCACAAAAGTTAAATTGTTGTCCTGCAACTTGGAGAGTCAATTTTTTTTTTTTTTTTTTTTTTTAGGATAAATTCAGTATTTGATAACAAGTGTCTGCTAAATTGACACTATTTTACACTGATGAAAGATAACAAGCTAATTTTCATTGCAATGGTGTTGAGCTGCATATCCAGCAGAGCTTGCAATGTGCTATGAGTTTCACTGGTCTTTACATCACACGAGGTGACTTGGACAAGATGATAAACAGACTCACACACTTAAAATGTTGTCTAATCTTCATGAGTTCTCTTGTGTTTGGAGTGTTAGTATAGTTAATGCATGTTTTGTTTTCGTGTGATTTTGTATATGTTTCTATTCTCGCAGTGTTTAAAACTCCGTCTCAATTTAAACTCCGTCTCAATTTTCCAACTTAAGCAGTCAGTTTTCTTTTTCCCAGATTTGCTAACCCAAATTTTGATTACCCACATTTAATAACAAAATTTGTGTTCTCACCACTCTCATTCTATTGTCCTCTCACTCTGTTGTCCTCTCCCACTTGCAACAGTCCGGGCAGTTCTCCTTCAGCTTTGTCCTGTGTTCCACTGTCTCTTCTTGCCATTTTACTCCACAGGTGGCAAATGTCAAACTCCAACAGTCTCTTCAGTTCTCCTCAAAAGTTTTCTTCACATGCATAGTGAAGTTGCAGCTTGTTGGAAACACAGTGCCATTCATCCGATCAGTCAGGATGATGGGTTTGCTCTTCTCTGATGCTGTTTGTCCACATTGCTGCTGCTTTGCTGGGACTCTTTGCTCAGGACTTGCTGCTGTCTCTTTATCTGCCATTTTACTGCTTTGGAGCTGAATTCTTCAGGGAGGAGTGAGCACTTGCTTGTGAGGTTGAGAGACACATACACATTGCGCTGTATATAAGTCAGCCAGAACTTGGCCTGCATGTTTCCAATGATGTTAAACTATAAATTTCTTCCGTCTGACCCCTGCATGTGGAAAATTGATTCGGGTCTGCTTTTCACCTAAAAGTGACAAACTAAGACATGTTCATTATTATCATCACTGCTTAATCAACACACATCTCTCTCTCTCTCTGTGTTTGTGTGAACAATCCTTTCTTAAAAGCAAAAAATGACATTGTAGTTGTTTTTCGGCTGATCAACACAAAACCTTTTTCCTATAATTATTTTTCTTCGTCTACAATGTAATTTGTCTCTTTTTCACTCTTTTTTTTTTTCACAATAGCTGGTGGTCTGCAAAATCACTGCTCTCACTCACAATCAGAGGCAATTACTTTTGCACAGTGCACAAAAACACTGTGATGTCAGACACATTCACACTCACTTTTTCATCTGCATAAATAAATCATATGGCTGGAGATATGCGCCATGGTGATCCATAGGCATGATCACCAGTTTATTTAATTATTTTCAACCCAACAAAACAAATAAACAAAAACATGATGCTGATGCTACACACACACTAGTCAAGGTGCAGAAAAACTGCTCATGGAAACGCCAGTTATCATAGTTATCATAACTCTGTTTCCCTCTCTTTGAGTAGTTCTCAGACAGCTCTCGATCTGATAATGTGTAGCTTGCTCATCAGCTCAAAAAAAACAAAACTGCAACGTTACATCACACAGTAGTTGCATGCTCTGCCCACAGTGGCAAAGTCTTACACTTTCATATTCAATGCAGCTTCTCCATCATGTACTTTTAGATGTTTCATACATGGTTCGGCATTTTAGTTGTTTTCACAGGCGCGCTCTATATCTCAACAATGGCTCATAATAAGATGACAGTCTTTCACACAGGTCAAGTGCCTCTATGCACTTCATTAGTTTAAATATTTACCTATATCACTTCACCTCACATGTCATTGTACTGAATTTGAGCAACCACAAGCTTAACGTAGATTACTTTTAACAACTATCCACCTCAATTACGTCTATGGTTTGGCACACAGGCTGTTAACATTTTGTGTCAGGAAGGGGTGGGGGGAAAGCCACCCACCAGAGCACAGCTGCTGATGTGGGCTGGCCTTTTCCACACACCCCTGGTTGCTTAGGAAACCCATGATAACAACAACAGCTGCTGACGTCACACACCACGCGTTCTGCTCCGCACACACAACAACAACAACGAGACGACGACGAAAAGGACAATAACACAAAATAGGCCTACTCCGGACTCACACCGGACCGCTCGGGACCCTGACCCAGCTGTGGGACCCTGACCCAGTCGCGCGACAAAACCCAATGAAGGGACGCCCGGGACACACACCCAGGGCGATTTCAAAACCGGACACACACCGGATGCTTGGGCCCTTGGGCGATTTAACCAAAACGTCTTCTTCGGGACACTAACCCAGTTATCGCTCCACAAAGCAGCGAACTTCTCAACGCCTCACAAAATGGCGGAGACTGCACAACGACACGGTTATAGAGTCGGCCTCTTTAAACTTACTTGGCGTTGCTTAGCGTGTAATATCAGCCTGAATCCCGCCGATCGCCATTCATCGAGGAGAAGGACAGACAGCGAATCCACAGGAACTTCCTGGCTGACGTCAGTCTTTCAGCGTGCCTCTCCCCCCCCCTCGGTGAATGCGATCCCAGGGATCCGGCATCGAAGGACCAATTAATGTTAGGTTTGTAGCTTGAACCTATTCGCTGGAACGTTAAGACAATATAATTACACTGCAAGCAAGACGCAAGTAGGCAAACTTCTTCATGTTACTCGTGCACGGGAGAGACTGGACAGAGCGCCGTCCCTTCGCTTGACCCCAGTAGCTCTCGTCCGTTCCTCCGTACACTGCCCTTTTATTGAGGTTACATGAATATGCATAAGTTCATTAACATATGACGTCTACATACACAAAGAGTACCGTGTGTGTGTGTGTGTGTGTGTGTGTGTGGAGTACTGCTGATCAAAGGGTCATAAAAGCACACAAGCAAACATCCTTGGTCAGGAAGAGGGTAGACTAGACCCCCCCCCCCCCCCCCCCCCCCCCGGTGAGGAAGTCCAGCAGTTCATCTAAACAAAAAAGCATTTAGACTAGAACAAATGTAACTACGTTAATCCTACCATAACAATTAAACAAGGTACGAACTTTCCCATGCTCCCAGTGTGGAATGCACACCAGGCCTCTGTAGCTTGTTAAAGATCACACAACTTATCACTACACAATTAATTATACACTTCTAAGCATCTATGGGTAAATGTTTCTAAGCATAAATGACAATCAACAATACAACTCTATCAATGAGCTTGTAGTTTGTCTGCTTTAATAATGTGACTGGAAAAAGGTGTTGGACTTCAAATATGTCCATTTCTTTCACACTTCACCTTTAAAAGTGAAGCCTTGTGGTTCCTGGAAGGAAAAACACGACTTTTTCAAGTCTTTGTCCTGTTTTTATGAGAAATGAAGACTTTAATGTGAAACATTCAGAGTTTTTTCTCTTGTTGTGTTTGTTTGAAGCTGCTTCCTGTTGGCTTCAGCTGTTTGGAGTTTCCATTTTCTAAACTTCTACATTCTGAACCTTCTTCAGCTCTGAACAGATGATGAAACACTGAATGATTTCAAGCTCACACTTTGTCTAATAAACTTACATCTTTCATTCTTTATACAGATTGATGGGCTGTGGTTTGTCACAGATCAGCTGTGATTATCTGGCAGCAGCACTGAAGTCCAACCCCTCCCATCTGAAACAGCTGGACCTGAGCCTGAACAACTACCTGCAGGATCCAGATGTGAAGCATCTGTGTGGTTTCCTGGAGAGTCCAGGATGTGGACTTGAAACTCTGGGGTCAGTCAGCATGTTTTAGTTGTGCTGAGATGAATATGATGTGAAAGTTGTGCTGACACTAAACTGCAGACATCAGGCTGATATTATACTGATCCACACTGAGGATCTTCATGGTAAAGTCTGTTTTCTTCTTCTCTGGTTTAGTCCATTGACTGCAGCAGAACAATGTTCACATTTCAAAGCTTCAAAGAAGAAGAAAAATCCTCCAATGGATAATTCACTGTGAAACTCTCAAACTCTTCATTCCACCTTAAAGTCTGTCTGACACTGAAATCCAAAGCAAAATGTGCGTTTGCTTTACAGACAGCAGTCCAACACAAACATACACACATCATCCAAAACACAGTCCAACATCCAAATCTCCTCCACTGCCAGCATGAATGATGGGAAAGAGAAGGAGGAACACTCTGACATTCAGGGTTAGAATGAGTTTCATGAAGCAGACTGTGAAGATCAAAGCTGCATTAGAAAGCTTACATCAGGGGTGTCAAACTCAAATACACACTGGGCCAAAATTCAAAACTGGATCAAAGTCGCGGGCTAACATTAATATTCATTGAAAAAAAATCTTCCTCCAAATATAACAAGGAATCTTTTCTTATGGACTCAAACAAGTTTTGCTGAAAAACTGAATATGGAACAAGCAAAGCTTAATACTAAACAATATATATAACTTATATAACCATATATATAACTTAATATTACACACATTAAATAACACATCAGTGGAATTCATTTCTTAAATAAAAAATGTATTTGCAGCCTTCTGAATTAAATTTTATCATTTTATCAAATTTTCATCATATTTTCCCACCTGTCCAGAAAGCTCCTTTTTTCTGCATTTCTTTTTTATAGTTATTTTTTATGGCTTCGTGGGCCAAATTTGTCCCGCTGCCCAGAGTTTGACACCTATGGCTTACACCTGACCCAGAGGGGCCATCACATCACATTTAGAAGCTCCCCTAATGGAGCCACAACACATGTCCAATACTTAGTCTGTCTTGTTGGACCAACTGGAAGAAATGATTCAAGGACTTAGTCACAGAACAGAGATTCAAATCTCCAAAATCCAACTGGCTGCATCAGGACATATAGTCTGAAACTCTGCACAGTTTCCTGTTTGAAGCTGCTTCCTGTTGGCTTCAGCTGTTTGGAGTTTCCATTTTCTAAACTTCTACATTCTGAACCTTCTTCAGCTCTGAACAGATGATGAAACACTGAATGATTTCAAGCTCACACTTTGTCTAATAAACTTACATCTTTCATTCTTTATACAGATTGATGAGCTGTGGTTTGTCAGAGATCAGCTGTGATTATCTGGCAGCAGCACTGAAGTCCAACCCCTCCCATCTGAGACAGCTGGACCTGAGCAGGAACTACAAGCTGCAGGATTCAGGAGTGAAGCATCTGTGTGGTTTCCTGGAGAGTCCAGGATGTGGACTTGAAACTCTGAGGTCAGTCAGCATGTTTTAGTTGTGCTGAGATGAATATGATGTGAAAGTTGTGCTGACACTAAACTGCAGACATCAGGCTGATATTATACTGATCCACACTGAGGATCTTCATGGTAAAGTCTGTTTTCTTCTTCTCTGGTTTAGTCCATTGACTGCAGCAGAACAATGTTCACATTTCAAAGCTTCAAAGAAGAAGAAAAATCCTCCACTGGATAATTCACTGTGAAACTCTCCAACTCTTCATTCCACCTTAAAGTCTGTCTGACACTGAAATCCAAAGCAAAATGTGCGTTTGCTTTACAGACAGCAGTCCAACACAAACATACACACATCATCCAAAACATAGTCCAACATCCAAATCTCCTCCACTGCCAGCATGAATGATGGGAAAGAGAAGGAGGAACACTCTGACATTCAGGGTTAGAATGAGTTTCATGAAGCAGACTGTGAAGATCAAAGCTGCATTAGAAAGCTTACATCAGGGGTGTCAAACTCAAATACACACTGGGCCAAAATTCAAAACTGGATCAAAGTCGCGGGCTAACATTAATATTCATTGAAAAAAAATCTTCCTCCAAATATAACAAGGAATCTTTTCTTATGGACTCAAACAAGTTTTGCTGAAAAACTGAATATGGAACAAGCAAAGCTTAATACTAAACAATATATATAACTTAATATTACACACATTAAATAACACATCAGTGGAATTCATTTCTTAAATAAAAAATGTATTTGCAGCCTTCTGAATTAAATTTTATCATTTTATCAAATTTTCATCATATTCTCCCACCGGTCCAGAAAGCTCCTTTTTTCTGCATTTCTTTTTTATAGTTATTTTTTATGGCTTCGTGGGCCAAATTTGTCCCGCTGCCCAGAGTTTGACACCTATGGCTTACACCTGACCCAGAGGGGCCATCACATCACATTTAGAAGCTCCCCTAATGGAGCCACAACACATGTCCAATACTTAGTCTGTCTTGTTGGACCAACTGGAAGAAATGATTCAAGGACTTAGTCACAGAACAGAGATTCAAATCTCCAAAATCCAACTGGCTGCATCAGGACATATAGTCTGAAACTCTGCACAGTTTCCTGTTTGAAGCTGCTTCCTGTTGGCTTCAGCTGTTTGGAGTTTCCATTTTCTAAACTTCTACATTCTGAACCTTCTTCAGCTCTGAACAGATGATGAAACACTGAATGATTTCAAGCTCACACTTTGTCTAATAAACTTACATCTTTCATTCTTTATACAGATTGTGTGGCTGTGGTTTGTCAGAGATCAGCTGTGATTATCTGGCAGCAGCACTGAAGTCCAACCCCTCCCATCTGAGAGTGCTGGACCTGAGCTACAACTACAACCTGAAGGATCCAGATGTGAAGCAGCTGTCTGACCTTCAGAAGAGTCCAGACTACAGACTGGAGACTCTGTGGTCAGTAGAGTGATGGAGTGAGTGGGTGGTGCTGTCAGCAGTACTGTACTAAACACAGTCAGTATGAAACAAAGATCCAGTGTTTCCTGTAAAGCTGCAGCTTCTCAGTGAAGCTGTGAGAGGAGAATGGTGACAGGCTTCAGGATTGGACACAAACACTTCCTGTTTCTGACCATTATGGTCACCATAGTAATGGCTGACACGCTCTGATCAAACACTGTCAACAGCCAATCAGCTCTCTGAACAAAGCAGCACGCAGACCAATGACTGCATTCATTTCCAAGTTTAAAGCAGTGAAGAACACAGTCTGTAGGTGAGGAAGAATTTAGTGAGAGCAGATGTTTGGATGGAATTCCTCCAGTTAACAGCTGGAACCGTCCATCTGGATTGTTGGGCTTGTTGTTGGGGTTCCTACAAAGCTCAGAGTGGACACACCAAGGTTCTTCTAATGAATGAAAGTCCAAACTCAAACTAGGAGGGAAAAACATTTTCATCAACTTCAATAAAAATCCAAAGATTAGAAAAAGTGAAGCAACAATGAGTCCTAGTACAGTCCCAGCACTGAAGTCCCTGCTGCTCTTTATACTGGATGTGCTGCATCACTGACTGACAGCTGATGAAGAGTCTCTGGAAACACTCGTTTATCTCCTCTGCTCTTCCTTCTTCTCTCTGCAGGTGGTGATGATGGTAAACAGGACGGTGTGTGTGCTGAGAGAGGAGGAGCTGTGTCCTGATGATCCAGAGAGGTTGAAGCAGCAGCAGCTTGTGTGTAGAGACGCTCTGACTGGGCCATGTTACTGGGAGGTGGAGAGGAGAGCTTCATCCAGCAGTGACTGACAGAGGAATGAGAAGAAGTGCAGATGACTGTCAGTGCTGCAGAGTGGACTGCTCTGAGAACAGCTCCACTGTCAGACACAATGTAGAGTCCAGCATCATCCCTGTGTGTCCCTCTGGATCTGACAGAGGATCATCAGTGTATCTGGACTGCTCTGCTGCTGCTCTGTCCTTCTACAGTCTCTGCACAGTCTCTGTCTGACTCTGGCTTCAGACCCTCCTGGATCAAACTCACCTGGAAAGACTTTCAAACATCACTCAATAGATTTGAATACAGAATATATTTGATATATACTGTAGATGTACTGTAGAGTTGCAGTTTGTCACTTGTAAATACAGTCTGTGAGCAGCTGTGAGCTGAAAGATCTTTCTAGAAACACGAAATGTTTTCACTCTTCTGTTGCTTTTTCATATATTTCCACAACATTAATATTGATCCCACCTGTCTCACCTGTTTCATGCTTTTATACATAATAACAGGACACGTGTGATCTGAGCGCTGCTGTGGTTGCTGTGCTGCACGTCTTCATTTAGATAACAGAGACATCTAGTGGTTCAGAGGGAGAACTGCAGGAGGTGGAGCTGTGTTTTAGCATGGAAAACTTTTTATCTTTTAGGCGCAGATACAAATATGACAAGTATCAGTGTGAGATACAAAAGGTCACATCAGTCAGCAGAGGGAACAGTGATCACACAGCAATGTAAGAATAGAAACATAACAGTGAATCTGGACATGTATACAGATGGAAGCAAACAAACAGGATGTAACACTACATTAAAGCCACAAATGGGAAGAAAACAAAGCTAAAGGAAAATATATTTGATCTCAGGAATCCAAATCAGATGCTTTAGAGCAGGGGTCGGCAACCCTGGGCACGTGTGTCACAGCTGCCACGTGAAGGGTTAACTGATGGCACGACCATAGTTGGACTGGCCATTGGACATACTGATTGGCTGGATGCTGGTCGATGTGTCGAAATAAGTCAGTTGTTTGGTGGTGGCTATGGTGGAGCTTCCACAGAGGCAGCAGGTGGATGAGAGAAAGGGGAGGCAGGAGGAGCAGAGACCCGAGGCAGCCGCTGGTCCGAGTGTCAGGTGAATTGAACTTCAGGTAAGAAGTTATGACCTGCAGTCTGTCTGGGTCAGATATAAACCAAGTTTAGGTGGAGTTTATTTTCCTTGTGCTGACTTTTTACAGTCAGTTACAATAACTCGTACTGCTACTAGCTAGCATGATGGAGTTTCTATACAGCTGGGTGGTGCTATGATGTTACTGATAGTGAACTTTACAGTGGCTGGCAAAAGTATTCGGCCCCCTTGAACTTTCCCACATTTTGTCACATTTCAGCCACAAACATGAATCAATGTTATTGGAATTCCACGTGAAAGACCAACACAAAGTGGTGAACACGTGAGAAGTGGAACGAAAATCATGCATGATTCCAAACATTATTTACAAATAAATAACTGCAAAGTGGGGTGTGCGTAATTATTCTGTCATGGAAAAACACACTGCCATCAACTTCTGCTTTGTTTTTGTCAAAATCACTGTAATATAATCACCGTACCTTTATATACAGTTGTGGTCAAAAGTTTACATACACTTGTAAACAATATAACATAATGGCTCTACCGAGTGTCCCGTTATTTCTAAAACTCTGATTTTTCTCTGATAGAGTGATTGGAACAGATACTTCTTTTGTCACAAAAAACATTCATGAAGTTTGGTTCCTTAATGACTTTATTATGGGTTAACCGAAAAAAGTGATCACATCTGCTGGGTCAAAAATATACATACAGCAACATGAATTAGCAATTTTGGTGACTTAGAAAGTTGTCAGTGAACTGAGCTTCATAGCATGGCCTCTTAACTTCTTGTGAGTGATTATGAGTGACGACAGCTGGTGACTTCTCTTAGACCAGTTAAATAGGGCTCATTGGATACAAACGCCCACAAATGCTACAATGGGAAAGTCAAAGGAGCTCAGCATGGATCTGAAAAAGTGAATTATTGACTTGAACAAGTCAGGAAAGTCACTTGGGGCCATTTCAAAGCAGCTGAATGTCCCAAGAGCAACAGTGCAAACAATTGTTTGTAAGTATAAAGTGCATGGCACTGTTTCGTCACTGCCAAGATCAGGAAGAGAACGCAAGCTATCACCTGCTGCTGAGAGAAAATTGGTCAGGAGGGTAAAGAGTCAACCAAGAATCACCAAAAAGCAGATCTGCCAAGAATTAGAAGGTGCTGGAACACAGGTGTCATTGTCCACAGTTAAACGTGTTTTGCGTCTCCATGGACTGAGAGGCTGCCGTGCAAGAAGGAAGCCCTTGCTCCAAAAGCGGCACCTTAAGGCTCGACTGAAGTTTGCTGCTGATCACATGGACAAAGATAAGACCTTCTGGAGGAAAGTTCTGTGGTCAGACTAAACAAAAATCGAGCTTTTTGGCCACAATGCCCAGCGATATGTTTGGAGGAGAAAAGGTGAGGCCTTTGACCCCAAGAACACCATGCCTACAATAAAGCATGGTGGTGGGAGTATTGTGCTGTGGGGCTGTTTTGCTGCCAATGGAACTGGTGCTTTACAGAGAGTAAATGGGACAATGAAGAAGGAGGATTACCTTCACATTCTTCAACATAGCCTAAAATCATCAGCATGAAGGTTGGGTCTTGGGCGCAGTTGGGTATTCCAACAGGACAATGACTCCAAACACACATCAAAAGTGGTAAAGAAATGGCTAAATCAGGCTAGAATAAGGGTTTTAGAATGGCCTTCCCAAAGTCCTGACTTAAACCCCATTGAAAACACGTGGACAATGCTGAAGAAACAAGTCCATGTCAGAAAGCCATCAAATTTAACTGAACTGCACCAATTCTGTCAAGAGGAGTGGTCAAAGATTCAACCAGAAGCTTGTGGATGGCTACCAAAAGCGCCTAATTTAAGTGAAAATGGCTAAGGGACATGTAACCAAATATTAGCACTGCTGTATGTATATTTTTGAACCAGCAGATGTGATCACTTTTTTCTGTTAACCCATAATAAAGTCATTAAAGAACCAAACTTCATGAATGTTTTTTGTGACAAAGAAGTATCTGTTCCAATCACTCTATCAGAGAAAAATCAGAGTTTTAGAAATAACGGGACACTCGGTAGAGCCATTATATTATATTTTTTACAAGTGTATGTAAACTTTTGACCACAACTGTACATGTGACTTGTATTAATGCTGCTGCCCTCTTGTGGCTAAAGTGTAATTATGTTATTGTTATTAGGGAGGATTTGAGAGTAACATGTCAAATGAGTCAGCACTTTGGCTTTAGCTTAAGAAATCCTCATTTTTATGTCATCAGTTATAGTTGCATGTATTCATTATCATAATTTAACCTTTAATATTGATGTCTTAAATTTATTTTGAGTAAATTAGCAATTTTATGGTATTTACAGTGGGGCAAAAAAGTATTTAGTCAGCCACCGATTGTGCAAGTTCCCCCACTTAAAATGATGACAGAGGTCAGTAATTTGCACCAGAGGTACACTTCAACTGTGAGAGACAGAATGTGAAAAAAAAATCCATGAATTCACATGGTAGGATTTGTAAAGAATTTATTCGTAAATCAGGGTGGAAAATAAGTATTTGGTCAATAACAAAAATACAACTCAATACTTTGTAACATAACCTTTGTTGGCAATAACAGAGGTCAAACGTTTACTATAGGTCTTACTATAGAATCATGAAGAACCTTGCCTACTTGTGTCTTGCTTTGCAGTGTAATTATATTGTCTTCAACGTTCCAGCGGATGGGTTCAAGCTACAAACCTATCACTCTTCATCTCTGCTTCCTCCTGCATCCTCTTTGTCTGTGCTTCCTCCTGCATCCTCCTCTTCGTCTGTTCTTCCTCCTGCATCCTCCACTTCGTCTCTGCTTCCTCCTACATCCTCCTCTTCATCTCTGCTTGCTACTGCATCCTCCTCTTCATCTCTGCTTCCTTCTGCATCCTCCTGCATCTCCCTCAATTTCTACGGCGTACACCTCGGATGTCCCAACCAAAAACAGGAAAAGGAAAGGTTAGACGTTATGTTATTGTAAATGTACGAAACACATGACAGGTTCGTTAAGTTTGATAAGATTTCTTTTTTCATTTTGTTTCATTCTTTCATTTTCTCCAGTTTTACAGACCTCATGTAATTATTTCCTTTGTTATTTTTCAGAATACTGAAAACACCGTACACAGAAGATTTTCAAATATGAAGAGATAGTAGACAGGAGAGTTGTAAATGTAAGTAATTTAGCCTGCTGCTGTGCAGATTTGTTTGCATCTTTGGACTTCCTGGATTTGAACTGTGCCTGACTGACTATCCATTAGCTTTTGTATTTGATGAATCTTCACTAATTCAGCCACTGAGTCTGGATTTCGCTCCAAATAGGACATTAAATAAGAACAGACCACCTGATACGACCTGGTCGTGCTGCCTTCCTGATGTTTACGTTTTTTAAAGTCCTCCTGACATCATGCTCAGAAGGAGTGATTGATGTGGAGGTGCTCCTTCCCATTCAGTAACATCTGCTTCAGTTAGTTTTGCTTGTGAGCCACAATGTAAGCAGTGTTGCTTTGCTGACATGCACTCGATGCTGGCAGTACAAGCATTGTAGTGGTTCTTATGTTTTTCTAAACTAATTGTATAATATATTGAGCCATTCAATAGTACACAAATGTTTGTAGGCTCCTTTTTGTATGCAACTTGCATGTCTTTCTTAACTAAATGTTTGTTTAAATCGTGTTTTTCAGGAAAAAGAAGAAGTTAAAGTCAAGTGGAAGCCCTGCTCAACATGGTATGTAGTAACAGCTTTGTTACTACAAAACTCTCCCCCTCTCCCTCACCACCATCTGTAAACACACATGTCTCAGTAATGCAGTTCATGCATGTTACTAACTAAACTTCTTCCCTGGAGTTTCTGTGCTCTCTCATCCAGCAGGTTCTGAAGGATCGTGGCTGCTGCTGTGGTCCTGCTTGACGTCTGCTTCATATATTATTACTCTCTGACTTGATTTGATTCATTTATATTACAATGAAGGTGTATAAAGCATGACATGAATATAGAAGATATTTCATCCTAAAAAATTGTCATATGTCACAACCTAAATTGTCCTATTTTGTGTGTGTGGTTGTTGTTTGTTGTGTTGTTCTCCTGACAGTGGCAAAGTGTGGGATGACACATGGGAACCTGCGCAGTTTTATACACAGTAAACCAGGCACCAGATCGCACAGTTCACAGTTTGTAGTTCAGCATAAAAGTTCAAAATAAGATATTTACTGTACAATTCTAACCAGTGTCAGTCTCTGTTTCACTCTCTAACTGTGGCTTAAGTACATAAAACACTCATGAATCTGATCCATCAATAATATCTTCCCAGCACTCGATATCTCATAGTTTTACATATCAGCCAACATTATTGTCTACATGCTCATAAATATAGAAGTGACTTGGCTATTATAACATATTGCAAGTTAAAGCAATACTGCACTGCACGTAAAGTAAGTAACATCTTGTATGAGGTGATTAGGGTCAGCAGTACTGTGTATGGGAGCCTAAAGCAAAGCTAACTGCACCAGTACCAGCTTCACAACATGTTGTATATTATACGTTTCTACCTGTTTGTAATATGTCATCTGTCATGTTTGGATGCAGTGACAATTGCACATTTGGAGTCGTGGTCATATGTGGTTTTTATATACAGGGTATTATTTTTTTTAAATTGTCATTTTTTTCTATTTTTCTTGTTTGTTTGCACATCATTATTGTGTGCATATTGCATATGTAACATTACTTTTATTGTTAATATTATTATTAGATACCAAAGATACAATTTGATTAAGGCTTTTCCTGTCAAAATGTCAATAAAAATGCAATTACACGCGTAAACAATAGGATCAAAATACACTTTTAAAAAGTCTGTTGATCAAATACTGATTTTCAAAACATTCTAGAGGAAAATAGAGATAAAATAATCTGAATACTAACAGTGATCTTGGATGATGATGGAGGCTTGAATGGATTATTCTGTTTCAGTCAATAGGTTCATATCTATGACAATAATTTGATAAGTTTAACAGGTTGGTTCAGGCCTGGCAATACAGCAAATATGACTTTTCTGGAAATCGACAGTGATACGTACTGTGCTTCAACATAATATTACTGTATTGTGTGTTTGTTTAACCTCTTTTTAAGTTTTGTGGATATTATACATGGTTGTGCTGAGGATATGTCGGCCAGTTTCCACTGGAAATGCTTTTTGGTTAAACTGTCAGCGAGGAATTTGCATTTGCACTGTTACATTTTTATACAAGTTTAATGCACGTGAAAAGCAGCTGCTTATTTAAGTGAAAATACATTGATTGGTTTTTTTTTTGCACAAATGAAGTGGAGTTGTAAAGTATTTTGTCTCGTGTCAGTTATATCGTTATCGCACATTTTCAAATTTATATCGTGATGAATATTTTTGGCCATATCGCCCTGCTCTACTTCTACAACACGCCTTGTGTAGATGAGTTAGTGAGGCAAACTGATCAGCTGTCTTATTGTGTCTGTTGAGTGTTTGGTTTTGTGAACGGCCTCTTTAATGCACGAGGGTGTGACCATCCACATCCTTGTATCTGTCCACTGTCAGCCATTCATTTTGTGCAAATCTGGCCAAGTCTTCCAAGTGTGCGTGTTTTTTTCCTTCTGACCAGATGCAGCTTTCTGCAACATCACTTTAATGTCCTTATACTGATCACCACACTGTGTGTGTGCGCTAAAACAGCAATCATTTCACTGCTCCTTTGTAGTGACAGGTTACAAAACGTCATTAGATGCTGCATGGCTGTACAAGATAGACTTTGGTTAGCAACAACTCTCTGAGGCCTTTACTGTGAAACAGAACGCCGTCTTATCCGGCTAACTTCAAGGTTTAATGTGGGATTTTTTTGTAATCCAAGACATAATGCCAGCTCAACTCATGCTTTGAACCTAATCTACTCCAGAGCAAATCATGTTCCAAATGAGAGATCAACAGGTAGAAAATCACAACCTACTAACCAGTAAGACCGAAAAAGAACAAAATAAATAAAATCCCCGATCCTGGAAGGTCCCTCAGACCGCTGTGTGCAGAGAGTAGGAGTGTAAAATTTTTCAGCAGAGTCTGATGTCTTTGTCTTTCCATGATGAGCAACAATAATGAACATAGATTCTCTACAACAACTTTATTGTTTTGGAAGTATTAATATATGATCCCAAAACTTCTACATTTAACCTTTTAATCAGACCAGCAAAAATCTAGTATTGAATCTTAGCACAGTCATAAAAAACTATTTGCTAAAAGCATTTTTGCAGCTGAATATTTTAAATTACAGTTAGGATTACTGGTTGGCTGTTTCACCTGTAAGACATTAAAATAACATGCTAAGGTTTAATAGTCTATAAGGAATACACTCTGAGGCCTGGGCAGTGTTGTGCTAATGAGAGAAGGTTTGTGTGTGCAGTGAAACAGTAATTTCTTTATTTCAAAATTTATTGATATATTTGATCCTTTCTGAGCTGCGTTAATGAAGCAGTCATTAAAGCACCATGTCCGCTAGAATAGTTCTGTAGTTTGATGCTTGAGTCGTTGCAGACTTGTTGAAACTCCCTCACCCGTCAAAGCAGCGTCTTTGTTATTCGAGTCCAGCAGATGGCAGTGTTTCACTGTCTGACGGCTGTCTGAAGCTTCAGCTGGATTATTCGTTTAAATGAGATCGTTTTATAAAACTTACAACAACAGGCCTGAACCTGCTTAGCTCCAAAGAGCTGGCTAAACGATGGGGCATGTTCAGAATCTTCCTGAAGTTTAACAATTTCCCAAAAAGCTACACAAAGTGAATTTTCATATAAGACAAGAAGGAAAGAACAGGGTGTGACGTGGAAGGGGCACTCTGGCAAACAAATTACTGCTTTTATTAAGTTACAAAACTCGCAGTCTTGTTCACGAGTGATCAGAGAAGGGAACAGGAGATCGACAGATGGATTGGTGCTGCGGCTGCAGACTCTTTACCAGTCCCTCTTTACCAGTCGATTTACGTCCTTACCCTCTGTCACAACGGGACTGAACGGACTCATGCGTAGGCTCTGAGTAGGGAACAATAAAGGTTTTTTATTTACAGAAGCACCAGGTGATCTATTTACACAGTGGGGAAAAGACGGGTTCCGGGAATCCACACACGAACAGGAGGGGGGAAAGACACTTGCAGTCCACACACGCTCCAAAGTCCTCACTCCATCCACGCTCCACGCTCCTCTTCACACTCCACAAGAAACACAAAAGCTCGCTCCAATCCTCACACACTTGATCGCTCAGGTAACACAGGGGCAGGTCCAGGGAAATCTATTCACAGAGATGCAAAAGGTTACTGTAAGAAGATCGCTAGGGAAACACGAGAACGAACTGAGCTGGGGTTAACACTGACGAGAGTCGGCAACGGTTCAGCGACGAGAAATACAGGGCTGCCATCTTATAAGGGGACTGGAACACTGTTGGGTGATGAGCCACAGGTGTCACCAGGTGCGTGGGCCAAGGGCAGGAGCCCACAGATGAGCTCCGCCCAGGCAGTGAGAGAAGGAGGGAGGGAGAGAGCGGGGACAAAATCAAAACCAAAAAACACATGTAGCCACACTGAGGCGACCGGGTAGACACAGGGACCCTGACACCCTCGCCTTTTTCACAAATGTCATGTATGAAAATCTATAATAACTCCAGTTATACGGATATCAATATCCTCATAAGTGAGGATATTGATAAAAGTGATTTGAACTTTTACTGATTTCTGTTTAGATATAAATTGATTCAAAGTGGTCAGATATGCAGATTCTGACCTTTCCTCTGGCAAATATATAAACTCACTGAAAACAGTTTGACTTTTCAGAGAGTTTCCTATCTATCTGTATTTTTACTTTAATAGTTAAGCACGATTAACATTTAGGAAACAAAAATAAACAAGTTAATAAATGAAATGAAATAATACTGATTTATATATTCACTCTGTTTACTTTTTCGATATAGAAATACAATGAAGACTTCCATTTTCCTGCTGGTGGCGCTCTCTGGCACTGTGCGCTGCATGACTAACGGACGTGTTCAGAAATTCAAAAACCAGCATATCATCAACATGATCCCACAAGGGGGATGTGATGATCTGATAGCAAACAGAGATAATACGTGCACATTCTGTATTGTAAACTGCTGGGACAAACAACCGATACCCATTGTACACACAGATACAGATGAGAAGGCGTATTGTAATTGCATGTGATAAAATCAATCATTTCCTTCAGCCTGTGCACTTTGAATGTTGCTCTTGAGTTGAGAGATGCTGTGAGCTTGCTGCCATCTTTAAACATCACTTCATGATGCTGGTTTAGATGCTTTATAAGACTTTGTTACGTTTCTTAAACAGTGATGAAAATAATAAAGAGGAAATATGAGAGAAGTGATTTTCAGTGAATGTTGAAAAAAATACCACAACAACAAAAATGATGGCAACATTGCTACACTTTGCTTTCTTAGCTTGCATATTGTACATTTTCACAGTTGTTTCTAATTGGCTCCATCTTCTCTCGTTGTCACAGCTGTTGCTCAACTTTCAGCACACATTAAATTAAAAAAACAACAAACAAAAAAACCAAGCTGCTGCTGGTGAGGTTGGCATTCTTGCAAGACTCAGTAACACAAAACAAATAAAAAAATGCACATCCCATGTTTATCCCATGTTATTCCAGGCTGAGTTTATGCATTTATGCTTATTTGTTTATAAAATATTAGAAGCTGGTCTGAGGTCATTTGTTACTAAAGAAAAACAAACAAACACTGTGTCATTATTTAATCCACTAAAACTAAGACACAATGCAGAAGCAGTGTGTGAAAGCTAAGTGCACCTTCACTGGTGTAGCATCTGCCTTAGAAATAATGAACTCAAATGAAACTGTTTAATCATCTCTATGTGCTAAAGGCTCATTTTAATGCAGCATTAATCACGTTGCTTTAACAGTGCTGCATTTTAATAATGTTGATCACGTTCTTTGTAGATTTTAATTATCACCATCGTCGCTGTGAGAACATGTCTGGTTGGAGCAGGGGGCACTCAGGGATCATGTTGTGTGGAAGAAGAGTCATGTGATTTTTTTTTAAAGATTTTTTTATATGAGTGCACAGAGTGTGAAACAGAAAGATAGGATTGGCAGAGAAAGCTGATCATGTCTGTTGTGACACCTGCAATCTCTGACTAGAGTTTTAGGTTTTGTCAGGCAGCTAACACAAAGAAAGCCTGGCTTCATTGTACAAATACAACTTACATATACAATACATGACATATTACACAGAGTCATTATTTATTCAACAAAAACTAAGCCAGATGCAGTTTTTGGATTTCAAAATGTTCTTATTCTGATTGTTTACTTAATATATTTAGACACATTTGGTTTATTTCTATAAAAATGATATTTTACACAAAACTTCAAATAGCTGCCTGCAAACATGGCTCTTTATTGTAAAGCCAGGTATGAACAACAACCTGCAGCTGCATGCTGTTGTGCTCATTGGTGTCACATTAGGTTCTGAACCACAAACAGATAAGTTTCTTAGAACTGCTGGGCTAGTGATGTAGGTGTTGATGCAAATGATGGCTTAGGGTGGTGCTACGACAGTGTATAAAAACTGAAGCTCCCAGAGCCAAGTGTTATTTGTTCTTCCGTAACTGAGGTGAACTATAACCTGCTCAGGTAGAATTTAATAACAGCGTGTCTGAACTGCTCATCTCCAGGCTTCACGTCTCATTCTGTAAGAACTTGTTGTTTGTTTATGAACTTTTTATAAACAACAGACTTTTGTGTACTTCCAAGAAAGAGGGAGAACTTACTCTTCTGCCACACTCACGTTCATCTTTATCTGTCATCAGTTCAGATAAAAGCATCACTGATTATTCTGAACACTGTTTTAAAGCTTCTGCGTCACTCTGATTTCTTCTTAAAGTTGGCAGACAGGATTGTGAAGAAGGACATAGTGGATCCCCCCTTTTAATGAGCATATTATCTGTGAACGCTGAATACAAACAACCTAAATGCTCATTAAAGAAGCAGGTTGGCTCATAAAGTGCTCTGTACTTATTTTATGCAAGTGCTGTTTCTGGAAACAACCACCATCTGTAATCAACACAGGACTTATTGAACTGTCAGGTGTGCAGACAACATGGCACATTTTGGGAACACCTATAGTTGATGTCTTAATTATGAAAATAGCTACTATGTAGTTGATGCTTCCTGTTCTGCCAGAGCAGGTGCAGCCTTTGTGGAAGTGGGTTCCACTGGACCAGCGTCTGTGAACGATCCACTGTGGGTGATTTTTTTTTTTTTTGACCTTACATCTGTGTGTAAGGACCAACCACAACCATCTAAAATCTTTGCATGTTATTTTATCTTCTGTGTAAGAAGTACACAGCATACCCTGATGATCAGCTTCAAGGGTTCTCAGTGTAGGATGCATACAGTATGTCATGCTGAAATATAGAGCACTTACAATAGAACCCACTAGAAACCAATTATTTTAGCCTGGTTCCTTAAATCTATGGCATTTTCCCCGTGCTGACTGATATGCTGCTCAGTGTCTTTTGCTGTCTGTCATGATCCTGGGCCATGTTGGCCCAGCATTCTTAGTTTTCATATGTTTTGTGTGTTGTTCTTTATTTATGCCATGGTTTCTGTTAAGATGTTCCTTATTTGATTACGTCCTGTGTGCCCCTCTGTTTATCTGTGAGCCCTCGTTTCCCCTCCTTGAGTTTTATTCCATGTTTTCCCAGCCCGTTATGTCCGTGCTCTCCCCGTGCTGTCTCTCCTCCTCTCTGAGCCTCCGTGTACTTCCTGTTTTACTTTGACAGTCTCCCGTCAGTGTTGCGTTCACTCCTGCCGTGTCTTGTTATGATTATCAGTGTCAGCTGTGTTCCCCGTGTGCTCCCACTTCCCTCGTTAACCCTCTGTGTATTTATGTCTGCGTCTCGTTTAGGTTGTATGGTTTTTCTCTCCAGCAATAAAGCTGTGTTTTGAGTTCATTCCTGCCTCCGTGAGCTTGCGTTTGGGTCCTCATCCTGCCTGCACACAGCCGCAACCATGACAGTCTGCTTTTAAATCAGATGTCACTCTGAGCATAAACACAAGCCACAGCAGCCCAGCTGTCTTAGCTGAGTACAAGGATACATTTACTCTCTTTGTGTAAAATATTGTGATGATTTTACATTATATTAGGCAGGCAGCTGCCCAAATTAAACCGTGACTATTAGCAGTTTGGTTATTTTGAACGCCTCGGCTGGAAAAAATTCCAAATGGTTTGTAAGGTTGGCCACAGCTTTGTATGTAAAGGGGAGTTAGAAGATTGCTTCATATTTTAAGATTGATTAAGATTAATTAATATTTTTAATTGTTTTATTTTACATCTCACCTTTTACACTGCATTGAGTTGCTGCCATGTGATTGGCTGAGTGTACATCGTTCTTTGTTTCAAAATGGACTTAATGCTTGGTTGAACAGTTGTGATGTTTATCTCCTTTAGATTTATTTTTGATTTTCATGATGAAAAATGGTTTGTTGGTTCATACCTATGAAGTTACAGTGTTTCTGAAAAGCCTAAAAAGATGAATTGTTACCATAGTAAACTTCAAAACAGACTTTATTATATGATATAGTTATAAAATTGGATAAAAACTGGCTTCAGCATAATATAAAATAATGTGTTGTCACTATGTATGCATTGGTCAACTTTCAGATCTATGAAGTTCAGCTCCCCCAGCTGTGTCTCCCTTCTGTGGCCCATTCCCTCATTACTACCCTGTGTATTTAAGCCCTGTGTTTTCCCATGCTTGGTGTCGCGTCGTACCCTCAGACCCTGCCTGTGTGTTCCTGCTTGGTTTCATGGTTTGGTTTCTGTTTTTGTTTCATGCCAGCAATAAAAGCTGTGGTTTTAGTTACATTTCGTCTCGGAGTCCTGCATTTGGATCCACATTTCCACCTGCCCGCACTCAGAGCCCTGACATCAGCATAATATAAAATAATTTGTTTTCCCGATACCTGATTTTTAGCACTATGTATGCATTGGTCAACTTTCAGATCTATGAAGTTCAGCTCAGTTATCTATGTTTTCATTTTTAGTTTCCATTTGCATTTAGATGCACGGCCTATTCTCTGATGTGTGATCTGTTTCTACCTGTGCTGATGCTAGCAGGACTAAAGCTGATCAAGCAGCAGTAAATATGTGAAGCAAGGCTGAAGGATTCACTCATAAAATGAACAGAATCATAAGAATATAACAGCACGAGCACTGCAAATGCAACTAAAACATGTTGACATCAAATGGTATGTTATTTGAAATCTATATGAAATAATGACACATCTATGTTTTCCATTTTTTTTTTTTGTATTTATTTAGTTTTTCCACAGTTGTGTAAATCAGTCTGTCTGTGGACTGGTACAGCTGAAAAGCCGACGCAGCCAGTTCCTCTTCTTCTTGGGTTTTTTCTCTGGCACAGTCTTAGCTTCAGTTTCGAGTTCAGCTGGATTGGTAGTTATCGTTTTCTCTCTGTCTTCTGTTTGTTGTAGAGAGTCATGCAGAGACATCTCAGTTGATGTCAGGGAGTCTTCTTCTTCTTCCTTGTCCTGTTCTTTGGTGTCTTTTTCCACCAGAAGCTCAGATTTTCCATTTGCTGTGTTGGAATTTTGTTCATTTTGCTCCTGTGTGATTTTAATGTAGGACGCTTTGACTTCTTTCAACTCTTGATAAAGAGTCTCTACTTTCATGTCATGAAGCTCCTTGTTGGAGCAGAGCTGGGATTTAAGCTCACTGATTTCCATGTTCAGTGTCTCCTGGTCCTGCCTATGTTTGTCTTCCTGTTCCTTGAGTTGGTGTTGAGCTTCTAGGAGCTGTTGTTGGAGTGTTCCTATTTGCTCTTGTTGAGTCTTGTATTGGACTTCAAATTGAGCCTCCTTCAGACCTACACAGTCCGTGTGCGAAGCCTCTGTGGACACGACTTAAATACACAGAGAAACACAGGGGAATTACACACAGGTGGTGGACACAGCTGGGAATAATCACCAAGACGAGACAGAGGTAAAACTGAACACACTCACATGAGACGCAGACCTTCACAATAAAACAGGAACAAGAAACCATCACACTAAGACGCAGACTCGACATAGAGAGAGAGACAGAAAATGACACATGGAACTAAACTAAACCGGCAACACATGACAACTCAAAATACTGGGTCAAACTGACCCAGAACCGTGACAGATTTTCTATAATGTTTTGCTTGAGCATGTCCTGCTTTTCTGTAATGTTATTTCTACAGTTTTAGCAGTTCTTCTCGAGGGAAAGAGAAAGATGTAAAAATCTTATACGTTATATATGTTAAATAACATGTGTAGTGCTCACATGTAATGCAGATGTTAGCTTTGATCTAACCAATGAATCCTGATTGGATGTTGTTAGCGTTAGCACTTGTGTTTGCTTCCCTGCTGTACAACAGCATTACCAAAATACAACTGAAGAAACAAACTCAGTTATGAAAAGTTTGTGTTCAGTTTGCAGTCGCTGAAAATAATTACACCTTTGGGAATGACATGGAAATGCTCCCACACTAAAGATTGGGTTTTGTTTTGGGGATTTTCCATCTTAATTTATCTGTCTTATTTGGCTACATCTACGACACTGCTATGCTCTCTCTTGCCTATGTTTTCGTGGCTGCTGCTATCTGTATTTTAATATATATATATATGCAATGAAAATTCCCGTCTCGCCCCTCCCGGCAGTCTGTATACTTTAAGCTCGGGTAGTTTTTACACAGGATATGGGAGGATTACTGAGAAGAACCTAAGCAAACACGTGACAAGTTTTCAACAGGAATGAATGACAGTAAAAATGTTACCTCACAGATCGTTTTCATGCCATCAGTAATGAGCTGGTTTCAGCTGGACTGGACACACTCAAATGGCAAAGAAGGTTGTGTAGCCTTTGCAGAGAAGATGAAATGCATTCATGTAAATCAAAATGCATCTTTTAATTGAGGTAGAGGTTTGTCAGAGATATTATTCTCATAATGTACCTTTGTCCCAGCTGATTACCTTCATTAAACAGCAGGTTGCAAAAACCTCTTGTGTACCTCTTTTCAACCACTGGGAGGCGCTACAGCTTCATTCCTGTCACACTAAGGCAGCGGTAGGGAACTCCAGGCCTTGAGGGCCGGTGTCCCTGCAGGTTTTAGACGTTCCCTACCCCTGCACTAAGGCCTTTGAAATCTTCATTAACACTGAGTTTGAAATTTCTATCAGTCGAATGCAAAGGAGTCCTGTGGTTGTAGGACAGAGGTAGGGAACGTTAATCTGCCATCATTTAGATTATATGACAACAACCTTCAAATCTGAAGTCTCAGAAATCTGCTTCATGTACAAGTTCCTCCAATAATCAGGGCTAATATCACCAAATTGTACATAAACAGACTTTTACATGTTAAATATTTCTCAAATATGGGGAAAAAAACAATATAAAATACTATATTATTAACAAAATATCTTAAGATACAGCTACAAATTGCTTGAAAGATTTGCAATGAAATATATAAAACAGCTTTATTGTCAGTGAGGACAAAGTTATAGTGATGCTGTGCTGGAGTGTTCAAAAGAAGACAGAGACATGAAGTATAAATATTGTATATATTAAATATAAGAAAGAACAAAGTTATAAAAACATTAATAATTGAAATCTGCAACAATATTCACATAAAGTGTAAAATACAGAGTTAACTGTTTAATAGGTAAAGTTTAGGTCTTGCAGTCGAACAATGATCCCAAACACAGCAGCAAATCTACAGCAGAATAGCTGAAAAGCAAAGTCCAGACCTCAACCTGGGACATTCAGAGAGCTGTGCTTAAATAAATGCCCACAAACCTCAAAGAACTGAAGCAACGTTGTAATGAAGAGTGGGCCAACATTCCTCCACAACAATATGAGAGACTGATAAAGTCAAGCAGAAAACAATTACCTCACATTTGTGCTGCTAGAAGTGTTTCTAGTTATTCACAGGACTGTAGTTTGAATTTAAAGAAATGTGAAAGTGCACTGAAATTAACATAAAGTTATTGCAATTTTTAAAAAAATCAAGAAATCTAAGAGGAAGAAACAATGTAAACCACACAATTTTTTTCCTTATATTCTCCACACGGCAATGCACATAACAGACATAAAATATTTGCATTTATCAATAGAAAATATACAATTTTTCCATAGTCATAGCCAGGCCCGATTACTGCCAAACCTGTGCTGAATCAATCACTTAAACAGGACCTGTCTGACAAAGTAGAGTAGACCAAAAGATCCTCAAAAACTACACATCATGGCGCAATCCAAGGAAATTCAGAAGCAAATAAGAACAAAGTAATTGAGATCTCTCAGTCTGGAGATGCAACGTCAAGATGAACAGAATCCAGTTTCTGGGATCCTGAAGGAGAATGTCTGGCATCTGTTCACGACCACAAGCTGAAGTGCACTTGATCCAAAGCACACCAACAAGTCCACCTATTGATCAAAGAGAAAATGCATACTACCACAATGCATTGTTATTGCATCTCAGTTTCTCACCATCACTGATAATCTGACGTCTGCTGGACCTCAGGAATCGTCTCCATCACCTCTCTGTGAGGAGCAGAGAGCACTCGTGCTGCACATCCCACCTGTGTGCTGTGTTTACGTGAACCTGAGAGCACAGCTGTAGTGGTGACAGTGACTGTAGCGTTGGTGTTGGACACATGACAGTGTTGTACTGTGAGACACTGAGTGTTACAGTGGGAGCAGGTCGACCAGTGGCTGAACAGGAAACAACCCACTCTTCAGCAGAGTTTGACTCTCTGACATCAACAACAGGTTCATGCAGCTCTGTGAAGGATCAGGAGATATAAAATAAGGAGTATATTGTTAAAGATACATTGACTTCTAACACATGTAACGCATTAAGGTAAAATTTCTTACCATAAGGATGTGTTACACGATTTATAACCCAGTTTGTTAATTATTTGTTCATTATTCATAACTATATACTTAATTTTTTAAAAATTAAGTGTTTTTGGTCAAATGGAATTTCTTTTTGGGTAATTTTAGCCCCTTTTAGCCCTCTGCCAAAATGTTTTAACCTTTCTGTCTCTAACAGTAAAACATCATTCCTTTATCTTCTGTGTCTGGTGTGTTGGTCAGGATTAGCTAGCTTGGCAAAAAGTTCACATTAAACAATTAAAGTGTGTTACTGTGAGGTGTGTGTTCGTACTATGAGTCACAGCTGAGTTTTCTTGCGGGTGAAGGTTTTTCACCTCGCTGTCATTCTTGCATAAAAGTGTTTGACCCCTTCAGAAAAAAAAACGAAATTTGGGATTATTTTTTGTTTTGTTCATTGTGTGTATTTGTTTCTACTTTTTACTTTTTCTTTTACTGTGTACAGCACTTTGGTCAACCTGTGTTGTTTTTAGACATGGTTATTGATTATTGATTGTATGTCTTTGATTAAAATACAGCCTACTCCACATCCTCCAAGTTACAGAGAAGAGGAACCATCTGGGGTGAACTTGTGCACTTGGTATTGGCTGTCATGGTCCCTGTGCCTCTCCGGCTCGCTCATGTTGGCCACAGGTTTGTTTTGTTTTCTCTCCTGCTTCCCTGGGTGGAGCTCATTGTGGGCTCTCACCCTTGGCCCACGTATCTGCGGTGATTTCTACACCTGTTGCTGATCAGGCGGCGTCCCCCTTGCCTATTTAACGCTGCGGCACGGAGTATTCGGCACTGGAACGTTGAACCTCCCATGTTCGTGCTCTCAGCTCTCCTAAGACAAACTCTCTCAGTGTTGTGTGGCGTATTGATCTAATTGGACTCTTTGTGTTTAGATCTCCCCGGAACTGGTGGCGGACCCTGACCTGTGATCCCTGTGTGTGTCAACATAAGTGGAAATTGGAGCGAGAGTGGCTGTGGAAAAGCGAGTGTGTGTAAGAAGAGGAGTGGCGGAGTTTGGGCCGAGTGGGAGCGAGTTGGATTCCTTCCCCTGGAGCCCTGAAGCCCTGCCCCATTCACTGTATATACACATCACTGTGGTTTCCCTTCTGTGTTAATAAATTGTCAACCCTTTGCTTGCCAGAACGCTGCCTGCGTCTGAATCCATCTGTTAGCCCTGACATTGGATACCTGGAAATCAGTGAAGGGACCATTAATGCTTAACTTGTACGCAGGTTTGAGAGCAACCACCCAAAAGCTTCTGCTAATAAACACTAGTCTGTGTTTGTGATGCAAATGTTTCTGGCTGTGTTCACAAACATTTAGTAAGGTGAGTGAGGAATATTAATACTTATTATTAGATCATTAGCAGACTGTAGAACTTGACTGCACGCCAAGGTGGCAGTTCAGCCATTTGATTCATGTTGCAGCAGCTCATGAGTGAATGAACATCGTGCAATAAAAGTACTTCTAGAAGTACATTTTTGCAAAAACGTACATTGTGGAGGAATGTAGGGAAGACACGAGGGAGCCCATATTTTACTCAAACGTTAATCGCTGCATCACACAACTGAACATTCAAAGCGCCAAAACCTAACCCTCTCACTTCCCGTTACACTGGGTACGAGTGGAGCTACCTGGTGGTATGTACTTACATTTATTTAATTTACTTGAGTAGGGTAGAGTCATGCTAATGACCTAATAATTTTATTCAGGTGTGTTGCAGCAGAGATACATTTAAAAGCTTCAGGACGCTGGCTCTCAAGGCCTGGAGTTTGACACCCCTGCTTTACACAAAGATGGGTTAAATCACAGTGCAAAGAATGAATGAATAAATGAAATATAACAATAAATAATTATTAAATAGTCTTACACATCAATGTCATTGGTTGACTTTTGAAGTATTTGAATCCTTATTGGGTTCCCTGAGTGACAGAAGGATTAAAACACTTTAAAATCAGTACTGAAAATATGTGCAGACATTACTAGATAGATTTAGGGTTAGAATAATAAATCACTATCATGTTAAACACTCTTAGAGTTCAAACCTTCGTAGAAACATAAGTCCAGTATCATGGAATGAAACCTAAAGGTGCATTTGAGGGTGCAAAACGTTTCGTCGGCATTGTTGTGTTTGTTTGGGAGAAAACTTACAAACATACAGTGCAGCACTTCAGAGTTACACTGCTAGCGATCGAAGATTTATGTAAATTCGACAAGCTAAACGCATTCTGTACTGTACAGCAGGAGTCCCCAACCTTTTTGCGCCACAGACCACTTTAATGTCAGACAATATTTTCAGGGAACGACCTTTAAGGTGTCGCGGATAAATACAACAAAAGAATAAAAAAAGAAACTGTGGTATTTTGTAAATATAATAATAAACGTGACTTGAGCTGTGCGCCAACAACAATGACAGTGACATCCTCCTCTCTGCTTTTTAATGCTCTCTGGTCGCTATGGTAACGCGTAAATAGTTCTTTCAAAATAAGACACACAACTACAACCATACATTTCACACCGGAGGATCAACTCTCGCAGAACGGTACCAGACTTTACGGACCGTCCGGTCCGTGGCCTATTAGGGACCGCTCCTGTACAGGAGACACTGGATTAGATTGATTGACAATGGTCTACACTCAGAACGCACAACACGATGTGCTGTAAAAAAAAAAAAATCAGCGAAACAGCAAGTGTCACTTTTGGCCACGAACAATTTAGGGCATGGTGAATTTTTTTGAACAAACCCAGAGTGTTAAAAAAAAATTAAAACCATTTTTATTTATCAGCAGCATCAATAGTAACAAAAACGCAATTTAGTTTTCGCTGTCAGAGTTGATTTAACTGAAGTTACGTGTTTCCGGTTACTGTGGAGCTCCACAGCAGCTGCAGCCAGAAGCTGTTTCTACAGGATCTGATGGACACTCAAAGCTTTTATAAAATGTTCTCATTAGTTGTTTGCAGCAGAATATCAACCAATGTGAACCAAAACAAAAAAAGTGCTCTGCACATGTGTGTGAGACTACAATTCTAGAATCAGAACTGCTGATTTCATTACTCTGAACTTTTAAAGGCGGGTTTGTATCTGAGAGCAGGGACACTTGCTGTGTTCAGTGTGACTCGTCTCTGCAGAAGGTCAGGGCTCTGATAGTTGCAGTTAGCGGGTGACTTACTGGGCAGGTGGATCCTGAGTGTCTGTGGGAGTCAGGGTTCATTATGGTCCTGGTTGCTACTGGAAATAAAGAAACAAAAGGAGGGTGTGATGTTCAGGAAGTACAGACTGTAGCTCAGCAGGTAGAATTACTAACTGGAAGGTTGGAGGTTTGATCCCTGGCTGCTCCAGTCTGCACGCCACGGTATCCTTGGGCAAGATGTGGAACCCCGACTTCCTCTCCGATGCATCCATCATAGTGTCATTGTTAGAAAAAGAAGTGCTTGTGTGAATGAAGCACGCTGTATAAAATGCTTTGACTGCTCATACAGAAAAACAGCTCATAAGAACCCAGAGGGGAATGGAGACTTGCAAGAGTTGTAGAGACTGTCAGTGGAAAAGATGGACTTGTGCGAAGGGTAAAGATCTCACTTGGAGAAAAGAGACTCAATAATAAAGGTCAACGCTCTACTAAACTATCAGTTGTTGAGCGTCCAGTACAAAAACTTGTATTGTTGTTAGAAAGTTCCTAAGGTAACTCCTACATGGGTTATTTTGTTTTCGGAAAATTATTCATTTTGGTTCTTATGTAAACCAATTATTCGTAATTTTGGTGGGAGTGTAAATAACCCTGAATGCCTTTCCTTGCACCTTATTTTGGCACTCATTCCTGTTTTCTACTACCAACTTCCTGTTCGTGTGTAGAAGCTTTTATTTTGATGGGACGATTTCCTGTAAAAACTGTTTTTGGCGTAGTTTTCAGCAGCAGTCCCGGGAGTTTTGAAATGTGATGGCTTAACGGAGCCTATGGAGATTTCTTTTGTCATTAGCAGCCCCCTTGATAGAGGCACAAGGTATGGTTATGATATAAATGAGGACACGTTTAGATGTTTCTGTGACAGTTGCTACATTTGTTAAATGTTACGTTGATACGAACTTCATGTTATAAGGTTTACGATTGTAAGAGTGTGGATTATTTTTGCTTACACGCTGTTTCTATGTATACATCCCCAGCTCTTACGGTGAGATTGATGGTTTACTGCCATTAAACCTTCAAAACGTCATCAGTAAAGTGTCATCCTTCATTCGGGGGGGTTCACTACAAATTGTATAACTATCCATCCATCCATCCATCTTCATCCGCTTTATCCGAGGCCGGGTCGTGGGGGCAGCAGCCTAAGCAAAGAGGCCCAGACCTCCATCTCCCCAGCCACCTCCTCCAGCTTATCCGGGGAATGCCAAGGCGTTCCCAGGCCAGCCGAGAGATATAATCTCTCCAGCGTGTCCTGAGTCTGCCCCGGGGCTCCTCCCGGTGGACATGCCTGGAACACCTCACCCAGGAGGCGCCCAGGGGGCATCCTTGTCAGATGCCCGAACCACCTCAGCTGGCTCCTTTCGATGTGGAGCAGCAGCGGCTCTACTCTGAGCCCCTCCCGGATGGCCGAACTTCTCACCCTATCACTAAGGGAGAGGCCAGCCACCCTTCGGAGTGTTGTATTGCTTATAATGTTTGCACTCCGTGCTTACTGTCCCTTGTGGTCCACCGTAGTGGCAAGGGGGAGTGTTTGTTGTCACGAAAGGGGGTGTGTTTTATGTTGAACTGGACGAGCGGCAATAAAGATCAT
Source organism: Astatotilapia calliptera (assembly GCF_900246225.1). Taxonomy (NCBI): domain Eukaryota; kingdom Metazoa; phylum Chordata; class Actinopteri; order Cichliformes; family Cichlidae; genus Astatotilapia; species Astatotilapia calliptera. The sequence continues at coordinate 5,555,459 of NC_039320.1, forward strand.
GGTGGCTCACGAAGCAGATTATGAACACGTTATTCATAAGTTTGAGACAGAACATTACACGGAGGAAGCTCATTTCTGCCGCTTGTATCCGCGATCTCGTTCTTTTGGTCACTACCCACAGCTCGTGGCCATAGGTGAGGGTAGGGACGTAGATCGACCGGTAAATTGAGAGCTTCGCTTTTACACTCAGCTCCCTCTTCACCACGACGGACCGGTGCAGCGTCCGCATTACTGCAGCTGCAGCCCCAATCCGTCTGTCGGATAACTATAACTATAGATTCCTTTTTGTGTCTCCTGAAGCTGCCCTTGCATTTGACAAGTCTTGCTGTACTGAAGCTCTAGTTTAGTTGAATTGCATGTTTTCACTGTGCAGTATTAGTAAGGAATGTAGGAGTGCCTTCACTGGCGTCTCTGTCTCTTACTCGTTTGTGGTTCCCAGCACTGATACTGGATTGAGATTTACAGTCTATAAAGTCTTTAAAGGACTTCAGCGGCAAAGAGAATATTTTCACACACTTACTGGATGTTAAGTCTGTTTGCCATGACTTTAAACCAATTTGTTAAGAAAGTAAAATATCGTCTAGCTATTGTGATATTAATCAGAATCAGAATACTTTATTGATCCCGAGGGGAAATCATTTAATATTAATAATTAATCATTATATTAATACTCAATATTAATAGTAATTATTAATTAATAATATTTAATATTAATTATCACTACAGTGTCATTATTTATCTTTAAATTCATTTTAATGACTGCTAACTACGGTGCACTTTATCCAAAAATTATCCAGTATTTTATTTTGAGCATGAAATGCGGTCATTTCCGTTACGGTCTTTGTTACGTTCAACAAACCGGATCGCTTTAAGAGGCACAGCGCACGCGCGGCTTGGTTCACCCGCTTGAGGCCTCAGAAAGAGGACGAGATGCAAAGAACCAATAAGAGAACAACAGATCCACAGATCTCCAATCAACTATCGGCAACCTCCCGTAAGAACGCTACGTTCAGGTCCCAAAGGAAACCTGATGTTTCTGCCTTAAAACAATTAAATGTAACGTTCAAAGTCGCTCGAACTGGAGTTTACGTTTAAAATGATAATCTGATTGTTCCAGGCTAACGAAAAGAAGTAATTCAGTGAAAGTCCAGTTTCCCCTTTTCTGTGCATATATGTTACTAAAAAGGTTTTTTACTATACTGCATAATAACTCCCAAATTTGGACAAAATAATAAGAAAGTCTATGAAAAATCCTCTTATACAAACTAGCCTTCAGTGTACTCCAGAGAATTAGCTTAAAGTGTCATATAATAACAACAATAAATAGCCATCATTATTGTATAGCACTATTTAAAACAAACCTCTAAAACTCTTAACACATCACAGAGAGGTCTACATATCGCATCACACAGTATAGAACTATGTATATTCAACCATAAACTGTTACAGATCCTTCTTGCAAACATATTAACATTAAAGCAGTGGTGTGAATCATAGTCAATAGGAAATGGATAAATGGATGGAGATAGAAGGAAATGAAATTACATCTAATTATTACTGGTACATGGTACAGTATAGGACTGCTGCATATTCTTCCCACTGAATGTGTCCAGTTACCCTTAATTAACATACAATGAAAGCTGAGTTAGTCTGAGGATTGACCCTTGTGGGATCCCATAGGAGTGGAGTAAGCTGTTAAGTCTAATTGTTGAATGTTGCCATTGTGTTTCTTAAATTTGTACAGTCTTAGTTTAAGCAGTAGGATCAAAGCCATCCCTTTGATCCTGACCACCTCTCCAGCCACTCTGTGCTGGGGGAGGTTTTATTGTAGATCTGAAAGATCTGTTTCTTTTGATGTAAACTTCCTGGGTTTACGACCCTTTGGTCAGCAGGAGGTCTGACACACACACACACACACACACACACACACACACACACACACACACACACACACACACACACACACACACACACTCTTACAGAAGTTCACACATATACATTTACATATAGTGGCTTGTCTTTGTAACCAAAGGGGGTTGCAAGGGGAGGTGTTTTGTAAACTATTGTTTGAAGTTTGTCAATAAAAGGCAGCGAGAGGAGGCCATCATTGGGGTTCTTTGTCGTGCTGGACACAGACGAGGCCTCCCTTGTGCAAGTAATGGATCGATCGACTGTCTTGTTTTCTTCATGATGAATAAGTCTCTAGAATTAGCGGGGTTTGTGGAAACACAGACCCAACATAAGCCCTGTAGTTATTTATATGAATTTTGAAGTGTTTGTTGAGATAAGAATGATGAAAACTATGTGAGAGCATCGCTATAACTATAATCTCAGTTCACTATTCTGTTTGAATGGCATAATCACCTTACCATTACTCAAGAATATTATTTTGGAGTTTCAGTAGGCACAGTGATTTACACACTGGTGCCTTCCTGCAAAAACCTGTTCCTGGTATTAACGCCTGTCAGCGGGGGGCTGTATTCCTGTTTTCTCCTACAATCCAAGGGCCCTAAATTTAATTGACCATAGTGTGAATATGAGTGTGTGGTTCTGTCTCTCAGTGATGGACTAGTGGCAGGTCAAGAGGTACCCATGACAGGTGGGATGGGTTCGTGACACCACAGGTTCCTAAGTTGGAGGAGAGGTTAAGAGGATGGATGGATGGATGGTGTTTTAGTGCTGTGACTCTGAGAGAAACTAGATTAGAACTGATGCAAGGTGCAGGGTTCCTTAACCAGTTGAAGAAGCAGGTTTTTGGAAAACTTCAGTAACGACTTGTATTTTAGAAATGTGGCTGTAATTATATAACAGTGGAAGACACAGGCTGCCTTCAAGTGTTCAGGTATCCAAAGCAAAAGCTGATAACATGAAGGAAAGGGGAGATGACCAGAAAGGTATCTTTGAGAGATTTACCAGGAATAATATCAGCAGAAGGCTATGCATATGAAAATTGGTATTCACGAAATCGAAACTGTACATTCAGGCAACAGTTATTAATTTAAATTAATGTTCAAAAATATTTAAAATGAAAGATTTTACTACTTTGTGAAAAGTATTAGTTGATCTTGAATTTAAGGGCATCGACTCATCTTTATAAAGGTGGGACGGGGACCAGAAAAACCCAGAGAAGTAAGTGTTGGAGGGACAGGAATATTTTGCAACTAATTCGCTTATCTGGCCATAGGGAAGTCATTTAATTGGTATAAAAGGAGCATACTGGAAGAACAGGGCTCTCATTGGTTTACCCATCTACAAACTGTGGCACAATATCAGAATAATGTTCTGCAGTGTAAAATCTTTACTGGGTAAATCTAGTAAAGATCTGAAAACCAACATGATCTTCTGTTACTCAGGTGGCGCGCTGTCATGGAAATCATGCATGGGTTTAGGAACACCTGCACGTTCTGCCTGTGAACATTGACATATCCAAATGGTCTGAGCTGAAGTTTGTTATCAGTGTTTAAAAAGGCTGCATCTCTGATGGTTGGCATTAGATCAGTGCCTATGGAATTGGCACCTTGCACATTTGGAAAGGAACCAAGACTGAATTATATACACAGGTTTTAGAGCAACATGCTCCCATGGAGATGATGTCTTTTACATGTTTATGGAGGATGTTGCTAAGCTGCACACTACAGCAGGGCTTTGTAGTGGAAGACCGCAAGTTCTGCACCAGATATTTGATGATATTTGTGACATCACGAGAGGAAAAGCCGCAGGACTGTTGAGCAGCTCTGTCCCTTATATCAGACAGAAATGGGACAACGATGCTCTCCGAAAAGTCCAGCACCTGGTTCCTCAGTTCCCAGGTGTTTATGGATGGTTGTTGAAAGTAGAGGTGATGTTGGAAACATGGCCATGCTGCAAGCTTTTTGGGATGTTGCTGCCACCAAATTCACAATGAGCTCATTTGTTTTCTATGTTGCGTTATGAGTAAAGTATGGGTTCATGAGATTTGGAGGAGGTAAAGTTTTTTGAACAGCATGTATAACTTTAACTGAGCTTCCTTAGTCTTTCTTAGCCTGCTGCAGTTACAGTTACAGCCGCGTATCTGTTACAGTGAACCTGCCGTCAGCTGTATAACGTTAGCATTAGCTTGTGTTGATGCTAAGCTGCTATTAGCAGGTCCTGTTCAGCGCTAAGTTGTGTCCGGACGACTTTACAGTTTAGTTTTCTCCGTATCACCAGATAACTGTGGATGGCCTCGTGTGTACGGAAGCTTCGTGGTGAAGCGCTTTGGCCTGTGGGAAATGTAGGAAACACCAGGACGAGCTGCGCACCGCAGTAAACAAACATGCTGCTCTGTCTTGGGTGGTCGGCTTTGCCATTTCCAGATTGAGCGTTGTTATATATCTGGGGGATTACTCCTGATTAATTATTTGAGCTGTCACGTACTATGTGGCTGTATCAGTGTGAGTGCAGCTCATCATGGTGTGTTTCACTAATTTAATAACAGTAGATGTTAGCCTGATGTCCTCTTAGAGACCAACAGAGCAACGCTGCTGATTTTATTTTTGTATTTTATAGTTTGAAAGTGACACTTGGGACACAATGAGTGTGCGTCCCAATGTATTGTGCTCCTTCAGACACAGATCCACACAGCATGTGTATATAAACCATGGAAGAAGCAGAGCTTTCATAGTGACACACTGCTTAGCTTCACAGTGTGTGTGACACAGGTGGGTCACTTGGATGGGCAGAGGTGAGGCCTGGTAAAAAGCTACAGCTGTAAACTGTGACAGTGCTCATATAGGGGGCTGTTGGGGTTGTCTCACTTTTGGATGCAGGCTCCAGGGGCCGTTAGGGGAATTGCAGTTTTTGGCACTTCTGCACAGGTTTCAGTTTTCAGCCCTGGAGGTGCCGCCTGATATGAGGTGACACTTTTGTCTTTGTCCTCTCACCGTCTGTGAGAGGTGAGTATCCACCATGTGAGTCCCTCCCTCTCCACAGTCGGTCAGACGTCTGCCCGTCCTCCAGTCTGTTTCGGCTAAAAGGGAGATTTTCCTTCCTGCTGTGGCCGAGGCCTTGCTCATTGGGGTTGAGCGGTTGGTGGGATTTTCTCTGTACTTCGTGGTCTGTGCCTTCACGTGACTGTTGTTGTGATTTGTTGATCACAGAGACCTAAAAGACCTGGTGACCTCTAATTTCCTGCTTCTAAATCCAGACAGAGGCTGTTGTGCTCGGCCCTAAAACTCTTAGAAACAGCATCATCGTGGCCTCCAGTGAAGCTGTGAGGAGCCATCTTTGAGCAGAATATATCATTCAGTGTGCACAAACAACCACGTAGGTCTGTGAACTAAGCTGAGAGTGATTCTAGCTGCACGATTGTGAGTCAGTGTTATCAGACAGGTGCCATGAAAAGCCTCAAAGCCTCCAGTTAACCTGAAACGCTGCAGCACGAGTACCAACAGGAAGTAGAAAGAGAGCATATCTGTCACATATTAGCTCCTCTTCACTGACTCCCTGTTAAATCCAAGATTTAAAGTCCTCCTTCTGACAGACGAGGCCTCGAATAATCAGCCTCTGTCGTCTCTTAAAAAGCTTGTAGTACAAAGTTATACTGATAGAGCACTCCCTCCTCAGACTGCAGCCTTATTTGTTGTTGCTAGGTAGAATAGGAGGCAGTGCCTTCAGCTGTCTCTCAGTGGCCCATCTCCTGTGGACCAGCTCCCAGCTTGGATTCACGAGACTCCCCATTTAGTTTTCGTGTTTTTTCTCTAAAGCTTATTGTTAGAACTGGATCAGGTGTCTCTGAGCCGTATCCCAGTAACACTGCAGTAGGAGGGCTGCTGGGAGACTTCATCATCTATCACCATGAGTTCTCTTTGAAAGCTACATATTTCTTATATAAGATAACGTAATCAGGCACTGTTAGCATCTCTGTTTGAACACTTATTGATAGATGTACATGACAACACACTGCCACAGTACTAAAATAGTTTAGCAAAGTGCATTTGGAAACAACAATGTACACGTCATGTAAGTTCATATAAAGTTTCATCCAGACTGATCACATGTCTCTGAGGTGAGGAGGAGCAACATCACCTCATTACATCATTTTATTCCCTGTTCACAACCACAGTTTAAATCATGATTCAAGTACAGATTTGAAGCTTTAACAAAAGTATTGCTTTCATTTCTCATAAATATTTTAATGCTCTCACCACATTTATTGGATGAAAGTGACCAATGCATACATAGTGACAACACATATTTTATATTATGCTGAAGCCAGTTTTTATCCAATTTTATAACTATATCATATAATAAAGTCTGTTTTGAAGTTTACTATGGTAACAATTCATCTTTTTAGGCTTTTCAGAAACACTGTAACTTCATAGGTATGAACCAACAAACCATTTTTCATCATGAAAATCAAAAATAAATCTAAAGGAGATAAACATCACAACTGTTCAACCAAGCATTAAGTCCATTTTGAAACAAAAACGATGTACACTCAGCCAATCACATGGCAGCAACTCAATGCAGTGTAAAAGGTGAGATGTAAAATAAAACAATTAAAAATATTAATTAATCTTAATCAATCTTAAAATATGAAGCCATCTTCTAACTCCCCTTTACATACAAAGCTGTGGCCAACCTTACAAACCATTTGGAATTTTTTCCAGCCGAGGCGTTCAAAAAAACAAACTGCTAATAGTCACGGTTTAATTTGGGCAGCTGCCTGCCTAATATAATGTAAAATCATCACAATATTTTACACAAAGAGAGTAAATGTATCCTTGTACTCAGCTAAGACAGCTGGGCTGCTGTGGCTTGTGTTTTATGCTCAGAGTGACATCTGATTTAAAAGCAGACTGTCATGGTTGCGGCTGTGTGCAGGCAGGATGAGGACCCAAACGCAAGCTCACGGAGGCAGGAATGAACTCAAAACACAGCTTTATTGCTGGAGAGAAAAACCATACAACCTAAACGAGACGCAGACATAAATACACAGAGGTTAACGAGGGAAGTGGAGCACACGGGGAACACAGCTGACACTGATAATCATAACAAGACACGGCAGGAGTGAACGCAACACTGACGGGAGACTGTCAAAGTAAAACAGGAAGTACACGGAGGCTCAGAGAGGAGGAGAGACAGCACGGGGAGAGCACGGACATAACGGGCTGGGAAAACATGGAATAAAACTCAAGGAGGGAAACGAGGGCTCACAGAATAAACAGAGGGCACACAGGACGTAATCAAATAAGGAACATCTTAACAGAAACCATGGCATAAATAAAGAACAACACACAAAACATATGAAAACTAAGAATGCTGGGCCAACATGGCCCAGGATCATGACAGACAGCAAAAGACACTGAGCAGCATATCAGTCAGCACGGGGAAAATGCCATAGATTTAAGGAACCAGGCTAAAATAATTGGTTTCTAGTGGGTTCTATTGTAAGTGCTCTATATTTCAGCATGACATACTGTATGCATCCTACACTGAGAACCCTTGAAGCTGATCATCAGGGTATGCTGTGTACTTCTTACACAGAAGATAAAATAACATGCAAAGATTTTAGATGGTTGTTGGTTGGTCCTTACACACAGATGTAAGGTCAAAAAAAAAAAAATCACCCACAGTGGATCGTTCACAGACGCTGGTCCAGTAGAACCCACTTCCACAAAGGCTGCCCCTGCTCTGGCAGAACAGGAAGCATCAACTACATAGTAGCTATTTTCATAATTAAGACATCAACTATAGGTGTTCCCAAAATGTGCCATGTTGTCTGCACACCTGACAGTTCAATAAGTCCTGTGTTGATTACAGATGGTGGTTGTTTCCAGAAAACAGCACTTGCATAAAATAAGTACAGAGCACTTTATGAGCCAACCTGCTTCTTTAATGAGCATTTAGGTTGTTTGTATTCAGCGTTCACAGATAATATGCTCATTAAAAGGGGGGATCCACTATGTCCTTCTTCACAATCCTGTCTGCCAACTTTAAGAAGAAATCAGAGTGACCGCAGAAGCTTTAAAACAGTGTTCAGAATAATCAGTGATGCTTTTATCTGAACTGATGACAGATAAAGATGAACGTGAGTGTGGAGAAGAGTAAGTTCTCCCTCTTTCTTGGAAGTACACAAAAGTCTGTTGTTTATAAAAAGTTCATAAACAAACAACAAGTTCTTACAGAATGAGACGTGAAGCCTGGAGATGAGCAGTTCAGACACGCTGTTATTAAATTCTACCTGAGCAGGTTATAGTTCACCTCAGTTACGGAAGAACAAATAACACTTGGCTCTGGGAGCTTCAGTTTTTATACACTGTCGTAGCACCACCCTAAGCCATCATTTGCATCAACACCTACATCACTAGCCCAGCAGTTCTAAGAAACTTATCTGTTTGTGGTTCAGAAACCTAATGTGACACCAATGAGCACAAACAGCATGCAGCTGCAGGTTGTTGTTCATACCTGGCTTTACAATAAAGAGCCATGTTTGCAGGCAGCTATTTGAAGTTTTTGTGTAAAATATCATTTTTTATAGAAATAAACCAAATGTGTCTAAATATATTAAGTAAACAATCAGAATAAGAACATTTTGAAATCCAAAAACTGCATCTGGCTTAGTTTTTGTTGAATAAATAATGACTCTGTGTAATATGTCATGTATTGTATATGTAAGTTGTATTTGTACAATGAAGCCAGGCTTTCTTTGTGTTAGCTCGCCTGACAAAACCTAAAACTCTAGTCAGAGATTGCAGGTGCACAACAGACATGATCAGCTTTCTCTGCCAATCCTATCTTTCTGTTTCACACTCTGTGCACTCATATAAAAAAATTTTAAAAAAAAATCACATGACTCTTCTTCCACACAACATGATCCCTGAGTGCCCCCTGCTCCAACCAGACATGTTCTCACAGCGACGATGGTGATAATTAAAATCTACAAAGAACGTGATCAACATTATTAAAATGCAGCACTGTTAAAGCAACGTGATTAATGCTGCATTAAAATGAGCCTTTAGCACATAGAGATGATAAAACAGTTTCATTTGAGTTCATTATTTCTAAGGCAGATGCACACCAGTGAAGGTGCACTTAGCTTTCACACACTGCTTCTGCATTGTGTCTTAGTTTAGTGGATTAAATAATGACACAGTGTTTGTTTGTTTTTCTTTAGTAACAAATGACCTCAGACCAGCTTCTAATATTTTATAAACAAATAAGCATAAATGCATAAACTCAGCCTGGATAAACATGGGATAAACATGGGATGTGCATTTTTTTATTGTTTTGTGTTACTGAGTCTTGCAAGAATGCCAACCTCACCAGCAGCAGCTTGGTTTTTTTGTTTGTTGTTTTTTATTTAATGTGTGCTGAAAGTTGAGCAACAGCTGTGACAACGAGAGAAGATGGAGCCAATTAGAAACAACTGTGAAAATGTACAATATGCAAGCTAAGAAAGCAAAGTGTAGCAATGTTGCCATCATTTTTGTTGTTGTGGTATTTTTTTCAACATTCACTGAAAATCACTTCTCTCATATTTCCTCTTTATTATTTTCATCACTGTTTAAGAAACGTAACAAAGTCTTATAAAGCATCTAAAACCAGCATCATGAAGTGATGGTTAAAGATGGCAGCAAGCTCACAGCATCTCTCAACTCAAGAGCAACATTCAAAGTGCACAGGCTGAAGGAAATGATTGATTTTATCACATGCAATTACAATACGCCTTCTCATCTGTATCTGTGTGTACAATGGGTATCGGTTGTTTGTCCCAGCAGTTTACAATACAGAATGTGCACGTTATTATCTCTGTTTGCTATCAGATCATCACATCCCCTGTTGGGATCATGTTGATGATATGCTGGTTTTTGAATTTCTGAACACGTCGTTAGTCATGCAGCGCACAGTGCCAGAGAGCCGCACCAGCAGGAAAATGGAAGTCTTCATTGTATTTCTATATCGAAAAAGTAAAACAGAGTGAATATATTAAATCAGTATTATTTCATTTCATTTATAACTGTTTTATTTTTGTTTCCTAAATGTTAATCGTGCTTAACTATTAAAGTAAAAAATACAGATAGATAGGAAACTCTCTGAAAAGTCAAACTGTTTTCAGTGAAGTTTATATATTTGCCAGAGGAAAGGTCAGAATCTGCATATCTGACCACTTTGAATCAATTTATATCTAAACAGAAATCAGTAAAAGTTCAATCACTTTTATCAATATCCTCACTTATGAGGATATTGATATCCGTATAACTGGAGTTATTATAGATTTTCATACATGACATTTGTGAAAAAGGCGAGGGGTGTCAGGGTCCCTGTGTCTACCCGGTCGCCTCAGTGTGGCTACATGTGTTTTTTGGTTTTGATTTTGTCCCCGCTCTCTCCCTCCCTCCTTCTCTCCACTGCCTGGGCGGAGCTCATCTGTGGGCTCCTGCCCTTGGCCCACGCACCTGGTGACACCTGTGGCTCATCACCACACAGTGTTCCAGTCCCCTTATAAGATGGCAGCCCTGTATTTCTCGTCGCTGAACCGTTGCCGACTCTCGTCAGTGTTAACCCCAGATCTCTCTCTTT